>NC_090646.1:67667682-68030773 GCF_040937935.1 Hyperolius riggenbachi | reverse complement strand
GGCCTGATTCACAAAGCGGTGATAACTCAGTTATCACGCCTAAAAGACTTTAGGCATGATAACCTTTGCACCGCTGAGTTAGCACCGCTTTGTGCTGATTATCGCGCGCAAAGCAAACGCACACACGCGCGCAAAATCCCATAGGCTTAATGGGCGCTGCGCGTGCGCCTGCGCGATTGCGCACGCAAAACTTTGCGCGTGGAAAATTTGCGCGAGTTTCTTCTTATCATGCCTAAACTGAGTTTAGGCGTGATAAAGGGCTTTTCACTGGTGTGCAAACACTTTGCACCGCTTTGTGAATCAGGCCCTATAAGACACTCCTGACCATAAGATGCACCTAGGACAAAAACCAGGGGAAAATAATACGCATACTAATCATGGCTGCATAATACTGCATCCATGGTGAAGGGACATCTTGTGGATTATGCCCCATTTGTACTTCATACCCCTTTGTACCTCTTGTGTCCTCCTCTTCCCCCCCTGAGTCCTCCTGTGTCTTCATGTCACTGCCTCTGTCCTCCTTGTGTCCACTTCTATGCCCATTTGTGTCCCCCTTGTGTCCTCTTCATTGCCCTTTTGTGTCCCCCTTTGTCCTCCATTTGTCCCTGAGTCCTCCTCTGCATGGGCACAGTACAGGGAGTCCCCGACATTGTGGTGGATTGGAGGTTTGTATTGGCAGGTATTCACAAGTCAGGAACTCCCTGCATTTGGACTATAAGACGCAGTGCCTTTTCCCCCCATTTTTGGAGGAGAAAAAGTGAGTCTTATAGTCCAAGAGAAGAGCACAGTGCTCTTCTCTCCCACTTTGCTCCGGTCCCGCTTCTTCTCTGGCATCTTCCAATAGCTGTACACTGCAGCCACCTGCCGCTATACAGCTCTTGGTCTTCTGTTTCATGTGGCCTCTGTATTTCCATAATGGTTCTGTACTGTAACACCAGCGGCAGATGCCAAAAGAGAGGAGAAACGCATGGCAAAGCCGGCC
This sequence comes from Hyperolius riggenbachi, assembly GCF_040937935.1. Lineage (NCBI taxonomy): Eukaryota > Metazoa > Chordata > Amphibia > Anura > Hyperoliidae > Hyperolius > Hyperolius riggenbachi. The sequence goes on along the minus strand of NC_090646.1, from coordinate 68,029,791 downwards.
CGGAGCAAGGGGGAGAGGAGCGTGGCACTCGATGGGTAAGAGCTGAAGTGTGAGTGCAGTGTAGCTTAGTTGGGAGGGCAGCAGGGGGTTAGTGAAATGTAATGCGTACTCTAGTCTAGTGTAGTGTGTAGAGCAGTGCAACTGGGGCAGCAGAGGTTAGTGTAGTGTGTAGCCTAGTCTAGTGTAGTGTGTAGCCTAGTGTAGTGTGTGGTGCAGTGCAACTGGGGCAGCAGGGGTTAGTATAGTGTAGTGTGTAGTCTAGTGTAGTGTAGTGTGTAGCCTAGTGTAGTGTGTAGAGCAGTGCAACTGGGGCAGCAGAAGTTAGTGCAGTGTGCAGCCTAGTTTAGTGTAGTGTGTAGAGCAGTGCAACTGGGGCAGCAGAGGTTAGTCTAGTGTGTAGCCTAGCCTAGTGTAGTGTGTAGCCTAGTGTAGTGTGTGGTGCAGTGCAACTGGGGCAGCAGAGGTTAGTGTAGTGTGTATTCTAGTCTAGTGTAGTGTGTAGAGCAGTGCAACTGGGGCAACAGTGGTTAGTGTAGTGTGTAGCCTAGCCTAGTGTAGTGTGTAGCCTAGTGTAGTGTGTGGTGCAGTGCAACTGGGGCAGCAGGGGTTAGTGTAGTGTGTAGCCTAGCCTAGTGTGTAGCCTAGTGTAGTGTGTGGTGCAGTGCAACTGGGGCAGCAGGGGTTAGTATAGTGTAGTGTGTAGTCTAGTGTAGTGTAGTGTGTAGCCTAGTGTAGTGTGTGGTGCAGTGCAACTGGGGCAGCAGGGGTTAGTATAGTGTAGAGTGTAGTCTAGTGTAGTGTAGTGTGTAGCCTAGTGTAGTGTGTGGTGCAGTGCAACTGGGGCAGCAGGGGTTAGTATAGTGTAGTGTGTAGTCTAGTGTAGTGTAGTGTGTAGCCTAGTGTAGTGTGTAGAGCAGTGCAACTGGGGCAGCAGAAGTTAGTGCAGTGTGCAGCCTAGTTTAGTGTAGTGTGTAGAGCAGTGCAACTGGGGCAGCAGCGGTTAGTGTAGTGTGTATTCTAGTCTAGTGTAGTGTGTAGAGCAGTGCAACTGGGGCAGCAGGGGTTAGTGTAGTGTGTAGCCTAGCCTAGTGTAGTGTGTAGCCTAGTGTAGTGTGTGGTGCAGTGCAACTGGGGCAGCAGGGGTTAGTGTAGTGTGTAGCCTAGCCTAGTGTAGTGTGTAGCCTAGTGTAGTGTGTGGTGCAGTGCAACTGGGGCAGCAGGGGTTAGTATAGTGTAGTGTGTAGTCTAGTGTAGTGTGTAGCCTAGTGTAGTGTGTGGTGCAGTGCAACTGGGGCAGCAGGAGTTAGTATAGTGTAGAGTGTAGTCTAGTGTAGTGTAGTGTGTAGCCTAGTGCAGTGTGTGGTGCAGTGCAACTGGGGCAGCAGGGGTTAGTATAGTGTAGTGTGTAGTCTAGTGTAGTGTAGTGTGTAGCCTAGTGTAGTGTGTAGAGCAGTGCAACTGGGGCAGCAGAAGTTAGTGCAGTGTGCAGCCTAGTTTAGTGTAGTGTGTAGAGCAGTGCAACTGGGGCAGTAGAGGTTAGTGTAGTGTGTATTCTAGTCTAGTGTAGTGTGTAGAGCAGTGCAACTGGGGCAGCAGGGGTTAGTGTAGTGTGTAGCCTAGCCTAGTGTAGTGTGTAGCCTAGTGTAGTGTGTGGTGCAGTGCAACTGGGGCAGCAGGGGTTAGTATAGTGTAGTGTGTAGTCTAGTGTAGTGTAGTGTGTAGCCTAGTGTAGTGTGTGGTGCAGTGCAACTGGGGCAGCAGGGGTTAGTAGAGTGTAGTCTAGTGTAGTGTAGTGTGTAGCTTAGTGTAGTGTGTGGTGCAGTGCAACTGGGGCAGCAGGGGTTAGTATAGTGTAGTCTAGTGTAGTGTAGTGTGTAGCCTAGTGTAGTGTGTAGAGCAGTGCAACTGGGGCAGCAGAAGTTAGTGCAGTGTGCAGCCTAGTTTAGTGTAGTGTGTAGAGCAGTGCAACTGGGGCAGCAGAGGTTAGTGTAGTGTGTAGCCTAGCCTAGTGTAGTGTGTAGCCTAGTGTAGTGTGTGGTGCAGTGCTACGGGGGGCAGCAGAGGTTAGTGTAGTGTGTATTCTAGTCTAGTGTAGTGTGTAGAGCAGTGCAACTGGGGCAGCAGGGGTTAGTGTAGTGTGTAGCCTAGCCTAGTGTAGTGTGTAGCCTAGTGTAGTGTGTGGTGCAGTGCAACTGGGGCAGCAGGGGTTAGTGTAGTGTGCAGCCTAGCCTAGTGTAGTGTGTAGCCTAGTGTAGTGTGTGGTGCAGTGCAACTGGGGCAGCAGGGGTTAGTATAGTGTAGTGTGTAGTCTAGTGTAGTGTGTAGCCTAGTGTAGTGTGTGGTGCAGTGCAACTGGGGCAGCAGGGGTTAGTATAGTGTAGAGTGTAGTCTAGTGTAGTGTAGTGTGTAGCCTAGTGTAGTGTGTGGTGCAGTGCAACTGGGGCAGCAGGGGTTAGTATAGTGTAGTGTGTAGTCTAGTGTAGTGTAGTGTGTAGCCTAGTGTAGTGTGTAGAGCAGTGCAACTGGGGCAGCAGAAGTTAGTGCAGTGTGCAGCCTAGTTTAGTGTAGTGTGTAGAGCAGTGCAACTGGGGCAGCAGAGGTTAGTGTAGTGTGTATTCTAGTCTAGTGTAGTGTGTAGAGCAGTGCAACTGGGGCAGCAGGGGTTAGTGTAGTGTGTAGCCTAGCCTAGTGTAGTGTGTAGCCTAGTGTAGTGTGTGGTGCAGTGCAACTGGGGCAGCAGGGGTTAGTATAGTGTAGTGTGTAGTCTAGTGTAGTGTAGTGTGTAGCCGAGTGTAGTGTGTGGTGCAGTGCAACTGGGGCAGCAGGGGTTAGTAGAGTGTAGTCTAGTGTAGTGTAGTGTGTAGCTTAGTGTAGTGTGTGGTGCAGTGCAACTGGGGCAGCAGGGGTTAGTATAGTGTAGAGTGTAGTCTAGTGTAGTGTAGTGTGTAGCCTAGTGTAGTGTGTGGTGCAGTGCAACTGGGGCAGCAGGGGTTAGTATAGTGTGTAGCCTAGTGTAGTGTGTGGTGCAGTGCAACTGGGGCAGCAGAGGTTAGTGTAGTTTGTAGTCTAGTGTAGTGTTTAGCCTAGTGTAGTGTAGTGTGTAGTCTAGTGTAGTGTGCAGTGCAGTGTAGTGTAACTGGTAGGGGCAGCGGAGGTTAGTGGTTTTTTTTTTGTAGGGGGGGGGGATTGAGTCCATAAGATGCCCCTGCACTATAAACACACCTAGATTTAGTGTTTTTTTATTTTTTGTCCTTGATTTTTTTACCTCTAAACCTAGGTGTGTCTTTTAAAGCTTGTCCAGAGAGTCTTATATTCCAGAAAATATGGTATGTCTGGCCATCAGTTACTTTGCATGACTGTACTTTGTACAGCATCACAGAATATTGTGGCAATTTATAAATCAGTGACACTACTACTACTACTAATAATAATAATAATGATAATGATAATATAAACGCACACACAACTGTTAGCTAGTAACCATCCAAGACTCCGCTGGTAGTTAGTGAAAATCCGATGCTCCAAATTCTTTTTCAGCATGCTGTCTCTGCCAAGATTTTTGTTTCTAAATTTTAGTATCATTCATAATGATGTTTTTTTATCAAGGGTTCCTTTGTGCCCCGTTTCGCTCCTTGCAGGAATTGTAAGCTCCAGTTTTGCTGGACTTTCTATAGGAAGGGGATGGGGCTTGGGGGATATAAAAGAGAGTTTGGACAGTTATGATTGAAGAGCACAAGGTCTGAAATATTTGAACTGTTTTTACAGATCCCTGCTGCATCCCCTTCAGTGTCTGGTTTATGTATGGTGCTAGGTTGAAGAATTTTGCCTATGAACAGTGAAAGAAAAAGTTTGTTAAAGTGGGGTTGTCAGCCACAAAATCAAATTCCATTTACCGACTGCTCTGTGTTTATTATGCCGCCTGCAACCTAACCCTACAATGCAAGCACTCCAATCTATTCTGAAATGTCTCTGCTATAATGACTCTTATCTCGGTCACCCTGGCTCTGTTTGGTACATTGTCGACGAAGCTTGACATATTTCCTCCCAAATTCCTGATCCTCACTGATTGGCTGAGGGCAGTTTAGTATGAAGCTGCTTAAATACAATCTATGCTGTGCTCACATGTGTTTACAAAGCAAGATAGACATTAGACAAGCATCTTCTGTAACGCTGTACATAGTAGAAAACCAATAGTGGGGAACATGGATACATTAGACAAGTACCTTATCTATAACTGTGTGGAGCTTGTGTGCCTCTATAGTGTTCGCACAGTCATAGATAAGGCACTTGTCTGTTTTATTGACCCGATGAAGTGGGCATGGGCCCGTATAATGTGTTTACATCTGTACAATCGTGCTTGAATAAAAATATTTTCCAATATACTGTATTGGTGTTATTCATCTGAGGAGGTAAGATACAGCTAAGACTTTTATAAAGCATAGTCATCATATACTGGGCGCCTCCAACCCCCTGTTTTTTTATAGCATGATAGCATGATGAACAGGCTGCAGGAGAGAGTGACAAAAGAGAGGTGATGCTTGTGAGAAGTCCTGGATGCGGGATGTCGAGGAGATAACAAAGCTAGAGGACAACAGGGTCTCCTGTGAGAAGCAAAGGTTCCAGGAGGGATGGTAATGGAAAGATCGCTATTTCTGTTTTCTCTACTGGGCTGGGGTTAATCAGCATATTTCTATATACCGATAAACCGTGTGCTATCTGTACTGCTGCCCAAGATTATTTCACAAAACATTTGGAAGTAGCTAATCGCAATGCTGTTATTTTGTGTTTACAAAGTGACAATTTTTAGATAATGAGGACATGCAGTACCAATTTATGAGTTTATTAAAGGTAGATAAAAAACAGCAGTCACCTCATTAACTTTCTTTATTCAAAATTGTTTTCCAAGATCAAAACGAAGCAAGGTGCTGAGATATGAAGAGTGTGCTGCATTTAAAAACAAATGTGCCTCCCAAAAAAGGACTTGTACTGACTGCAATTAGTACAGAATGCTGCTGCTAACTAACAAACCAGCCTTGCCACTGTCACATTACACCGATTCTTTGCTCACTGGACTGGCTGCCAGTAGAATGGAGAATACTCTTCAAGATTGGACTGTTGACAATTAAATCTCTACACAATTTGGGCCCTGGATACATGGAGGACTTGTAACTGCACCACACCTCTCACAACCTCAGATCAGCAGGATCCCTAATCTTGGTCACTTCCAGAGTGCACCTCAAAATCCTTGGAGCTAGAGTTTTCTGTCATGCTGCCACTACCCTTTGGAAATCCCTACCACACTTATTAAAGGGACTCCGAGCAGTGCAGAAACTATGGAAAGATGCATATCGTTTTAAAGCTCTCTTTCTCCTCTTTCCAATGATATATAAAACGCCGCCCTACGCCTTTTAGTTTTCGCTATTTTCGCGATTGAAATTGCTGCGGCCGCGATTTCAATCGCAAAAATAGAGAAAACTAAAAGGCATAGGGCGACGATTTTGGTGTCGCCAGAAAGAGGAGAAAGAGAGCTTTAAAATGATACCCATCTTTCCATAGTTACTTGTATTACACAGGACGACACTTTCCCCAGTGTCAGCAGCTCCATTCAGCAGAATGGAGCTGCTGACTTTAGGAAAAAGTCACCCTGTGTAATACAAGTAACTATGGAAAGATGGATATCATTTTAAAGCTCTCTTTCTCCTCTATCTGGTGACACATAAATCGTCGCCCTACGCCTTTTAGTTTTCTCTATTTTTGCGATTGAAATCGCGGCCGCGGCAATTTCAATCGCGAAAATAGCGAAAACTAAAAGGCGTAGGGCGGCGGTTTATATATCATTGGAAAGAGGAGAAAGAGAGCTTTAAAATGATGCGCATCTTTCTATAGTTTCTGCACTGCTCGGAGTCCCTTTAAACACATTCCCATCCCTGGAGTTATTCATATCCAGACTGAAAAGCTTCCTGTTTAGCCTGGCATTTGAGGACTTATAGAATTCTTCCTCTTTACCAAAATGTACCAATAAACCAATTACTGGTCTGAGCCATGCTTAGGATCTTTGTGTCCTAAGGGAGAAAAGCGCTTTACAAATGTTATTTGTTTGTTGTTGTTTTTCCAGTAAGTTACAACTAAGGATGCTGGAAGTTGTGACGTGGGTAATAAGAGGGCAGGAAATTTCCCAAACTAGTGAGCTGTTCTTTTCAAGAGATGGCTAAAGGCAGAGTTCCCAACTTCCCATCTCCTATCTCTCATCGGTGGTGATAGATGAGTGGGTAGTGCTGGATGTGATTCTTCTAGATGTGACTTTGTGTGCTGAGCAGCGCAGTGCAGATGATGAGGCAGAAGAAGCTGTCACCACCTTAGCAGAAGATCACTCTGCACAAGCTAATCATTATCCCTGAGTCAGTCGCTCTCCTGACCCGGGCCTATGGAAGCTCATGAGAAGAGGCAGACTAACAACGCAAAACAGCCATTCATGCTATGATTCTATGGTGACTGATTCACTAACAGCCATTAACATTGTCATTACCCATGTCATGCTAATTACACAACGTATGTTACTCATCTGGGGAAAGTACCAGTAATATTGCATGACAATATTTAAGAGAAACTTTAGCAAAAAAGGGAAGTACAATAAATAATTACATTGCAAAGTGAAAAAGTTAAGAAAACAGAAGAGAGTTCAAAAAACGATTGAAAGTCGCCATTTAATTTGTTCATATTGTTTTATCCGCAATCAGCCTACATGTAATCATCTTTACTGCTGCCAGACATGAAAAAGTAAAAAAAAAAAAAACAGACAGCACCAACAGCCATTATCTATATAACTACACCCCCTAGCAAGTTAATTTTTTTATAGATATACATATACACAGAGGGAGATACTGGTAGCTTGGCAGTTGCAAACAGCTGTTATTTCCCACTATGCAACAAGGTTCACAGACAGGAAACTGTCAGGACCTAGGTGCTGACGTCACACTATGGGAGGGGTTTCACCACAATATCCGCCATACAGAGTCCCCTGATGATCTATGTAAGAAAAAGTAATGATTTCTCATGGGAAAGGGGGTATCAGCTACTGAATGGGATTAAGTTCAATCTTTGGTCAAAGTTCCTCTTTAATAACAGAGGTTGTGACTGTAGAGAAGTTAGTTCTTAATGGGCTAAAATAGCAAAATGGGGTACCTTCAACAGGGAAGTCACAAAGTTAACCTAAGTTTGCAAACAGTTGAATTTCGAAGCTAACTTACTCCTGCCAAAGTTCCAAGCCCAACTAGTTTTACTGATGATACTATCATGCCAATTTTTAACCTTCTTGGCGGTATGGACGTCCATTGCCGCCGAGGCTGATATCTCTGGCCCTGCTGGGCCGATTTGCATGAAATAAAGTGCGCCACATGCAGCTAGCACTTTGCTAGCTGCTTGTGGTCTTCGATCGCCGCCGCTCGGCGGCGGAAGAGGCCCCCCCCCCCCGTCCGAGCCCTGCGCTGCCTGGCCCAATCACTTTCGGCAAGCGCAAAGGGCTGGATCGGAGGCGTCTGACGTCAGGACGTCGGCTGACGTCCATTAAGTCATCCCGATCGTCGCCATGGCGACGAGGTAAGCCCAACAAGAAATCCCGCTCTCCACGGGATTTCTTGTTACTTGTGATCGCCGAAGGCGATCAGAAGGGCGCACCACTAGTGGGCTTTTATGCTGCCAACTTTCAGTTGGCAACATGAAAAAAAAATTACGAAAAAAAAAACCCTGCCGCTGCCACCCTGGCAATTTAAATAGAACGCCAGGGTGGTTAAAGATATTAAAGGTAATGCTAGGTCCATTTTTTCCCATTATTGGCTCAGTGTCTATTTCCCAGGTTCCTAACCAGTTTGTCAAAGTGCCACTGCCAGCTAAGTTTGATTAAAAATGAATTGTCAGGAACACCTCTCTTTATAGATTTACCTGTTGTTTCATGTTTGTGAGTATCTGAAAGCCAATGAGATTGCTTGGTTAATCAGCAGAATCTGCAGGATGTTGTCGGATTACAGAGGAATAGGAGGGGGCCAATGGCTGAGTGCCACAGAGGAAGAGCGATTAGACTAACAATAAGTCAATCCAGAGCATTTGCAGAAGCTGGGAAGAATAAACATCCTTGCTGAAGCTCACTTTACTCCCTACAGTCATTTCACTTGCAGAAAAGACAAATGCCTTAAAGGATAAGTACAGCCATGTACAAGTAAATTGTGATAAATGAACCATTCCCTGGCACACACAAACAAATATAAATCCAGTTGGTGCATTGTGCAATTTCTGTGTGCATTTTGTCTCCCAGGCCACACTACACCATCAGACCATTGCAAAGCACTCAGATTTTACTTTATTTAATCTTTTATGGTCCCTATCCTCTGTCTCTCTCAATTTCTGTAGTATAATCAATGGGAGAAAACAATAGCGTATAAAAAAAATAGGGTGTATCCATCTGGTGTTCTTCTACACCTGAATCACACTGTGAGAGGGGTTTCACCTCAATATCAGCCGTACAGATCCCTGATGATCTTTTTGAGAAACAGCTAATGATTTTGTTTTTAAGGAAAAGGGGTACCGGCAAATGATTAGGATGTTTAATGCTGTGTTAAGCCTCATCTACACGGGTAGATGAGGCTCCGATGATCCTTATCAATCGAGCCGCTGATGCGGCTCGATTGATAAGATCCGACAGGACGGATCTTGCTTCCGCCGATTCCCTGCTCGCTCCCCGCTAGGGGACAATGGCAGGGAATCGAGCAGAAGATAAGCGGCGCCGGCGGGGACGAGCGGGCACGGGCGGGGAATCGAATGCGGCGCACGCGCGGCGAGCGGGGACGCGGCGGGTACGCGCAGGAGGCGATCCGGCGGCTAATCGAGCCGCCGGATCGCTACAACCTCTTATGGTGTAGACGGGGCTTTAAAGGACACCCGAGGTGAAAATAAACAAATGAAATAAACAATTGTACCTATCCTCCTCTCTAAAATTAACTTTTTTAAGATATCCCACGATTTTATTTTATATTTAAATCTACTTTTTAAGTGTTTACTGTTTTTGCTAAATGACACATTCACTGAAGTATGCCAGAGCTTAAATCTGTGAACTATTGACCCTTTTTATCCCTTTCCTGCTCTCAGAAGCCATTTTCTGCTAGGAAAGTGTTTTATAGTTTTAATTTCTTATCAGTGAGGGTCACACTGTAGTCTGACTCTGTCAGACAGGAACTGCCAGTTACATACCTGATGTTTAACTCTTTCAGGCAGAGAAAGAAAAAAAGGAACACAGCACAGTTATGTGTGTGCTAAGCACTGTACATACACATGTCTATCTCATCATGTCACATGTCACCTCGGGTATCCTTTAAAGAGACTCTGAAGCGAGTATAAATTTACTTTTTCAACATGCAGTCATGTTAATCAGTATAACCCCTGCTAAACCGCCGCTATCCCACGGCAAAACGAGGGGTTTATACCCCCCTGCAAAATCCACAATTTTCTTGGTCATGGATTTTGCAGCTCATGGAGGAAGAGCTTTCAGCTATAGCTCTGCCTCCATGCGCGTCAATCGCCGCACGGATCTCCGCCTCTACCCCGCCCCTCTCTGTGAAGGGAGATTAAAAGGAGCGGGGAGAGGCGGCGATCAGCAGGGATTGACGCGCTGAGAGGCAGAGCTACAGCTATAAGCTCTGCCTCATCAGGAAGTGCTCTCCGGAGGTAGGAGAGGGGATTTGGAGGGTATAAACCCCTCGTTTTGCTGTGGGATAGCGGTGGTTTAGCAGGGGTTATACTGCATAACAGGACTGCCTGTTAAAAAAGTAAATCTAGACTCGCTTCAGAGTCTGTTTAAAACTCCTCTATAAGTATGATCAAGATGTGCTCTTTGCTTTTGTTGATCTACCAAATGCTCCCTATCTGGGCTTACATACAGCCATCTGTAGGCTGCAATTTTACTAAAATGATGTGTGCTAGACTCAAAATTGCCCCCTAAAATATAAATATATAAAATGCCCCTGAAAGGAGCACAGAGTTTAACCACTTCTGGATTCGGCGTACGCTTAACTACGCCCCTGAATCCTGAAGTGGATTGCATGGAAACGGCCGCTCGTATGAGCGGCCGTTCCATGTCAGTTCACGGAGGGTGTCTCCGTGAACACCCTGCGAGCCTCCGATCGTGGCTCGCAGGGTAAATGTAAACACACGGGAAAGATCTTCCCCGGTGTTTACATGTATACGGCGCTGCTGCGCAGCAGCGCCGTGGCGGAGATCGGCGATCCCCGGCCTCTGATTGGCCGGGGACTGCCGGCACCTGATAGGCTGAAGCCTATCCTATCCGGCGCAGGACGGAATTCCGTCCTGCGCCGCTCACAGGGGGAGGTAGAGGGAGGGAAGGGGAAGGCGGCCAGGAAGCGCTGCGGAGGGGGGCTTTGAAGAGAGCCCCCCCGCAAGCGCAAGCAGCCGGCGGCGATCAGACCCCCCCAGCAGGACATCCCCCTAGTGGGGAAAAAAGGGGGGAAGTCTGATCGGCCTGGCTGCTAGCTGATCGGTGCTGCGGGCTGGAGAGCCCACGCAGCACCGATCAGCAAAACCACCCGGTATCCGGAAGTGGTTAATATCACACAAGTAAGCAGACTGCAGATAACACGTCTGGGAGAAGAAGATGAAAGTAGTAGCTTTGTGTGTGTGGCGTTTCCTTGCCCCATTCATTCTCGGCTTGTACTATTCTCACTCCCTGCAAGATGCTCTGATAGTACCGGCACACTTCCTATAGAAAGACACTTTCTCTTGCCTTGTACTCCTAGTCATACTCTTTTATGCCTGCTGCTTTGTATTGATTCAGAGAGACGCAGAGGTGGAAAAAACGAAGAACTGTGGCAGGAAGAGTCTCAGAATAAATATTTGCTGAGCTCTTACCTCTCCTTTTATTGCTTGGATTCTTCACTGGGTTGCGAGGAAATGTAGAAGGAAGAAAATACCTATATTCTCAGGGATAAAACCGAGACGCCCGGCAGAGCATGCGGCAACGACGATTTTTGGTTTATTTGAACCAGGAAGGACTAAAACTCAAGCAGGTTTGTATATATTTTATGTACAACAACCTTAATAAAATAGAGGCTCCCTATGCTAATGAGGTTTTTTCATTTGGCACTGTTATTGGCCTGAGGAAGCGGGCTTAGACCCGGGAAACATGTTGCCTGTGCATAATAATAACAATATTTTGTTGTTACAAAGCTTTTGTTATTTGAGGTAAGCTACCTCCCCTTCTTTCGTTTTTATTTGTTTTTAAATAATTTTATATACACCAGGGCGCCTCTTTCACTCATTCCTCACTCACCTTAACCAGCCTGGCGTTCTATTAAGATCGCCAGGCTGGTGACCGGACGTTTTTTTTTTTATAAAAAAAAAACCTAGAGTTTACACCCCGCGTCCACTAGAGGGCGCTCCTGACGCGTACTGACGCGCCTCCGGCGATCAGAAGTAACAATAAGGGCCGCGCTGCGGCGGCGTTCAGGTAGCACACGCGGCTGGCAAAGTGCCGGCTGCATGTGCACCTTTTTATTTCATGAAAATCGGCCCAGCAAGGCCTGAGCGGCAGCCTCCGGCAATGATGGACGAGCTGAGCTCGTCCATACCGCCCAGCAGGTTAATAAAAGGTAAGGAATGCAGTTCTGAAAATATATCTGTTATTGTCTCACACTGCCCTAGTGATCAGTGGACATAGATACTCACTGCAGCAGCACACATTAGAAGCAAGAAAATGTAACAAGAAATTAACAAAATGCGCTAAAATAATTTGGTCTAGAGCACTTGCAAGCCTCTAAATCAATTGGCTGCTAAAGGGTTAACAATGATAACCATGAATAAATCATGCGTACGTACAAAAAGGGCGCCCGGACAAAAAGGGCGCGGGGTGTAAACTCTAAATAATAATTAATCATTAATAGGGTTTATAAAAATAGTGTGCTATATTTCGTTTACAAATAATGTTTAACAAAATTATAAATCATTAAATAATGTTTATGAAATCGGAAATTGTGAAAACGTTAATCTTCCCTGTTTCAAAAGGTAAACTTATAATTACGTTTATTAAAAAAACTATAATATATCTTTAATTGTTATAATTGTATATTATTGTGAATAACCTTCATTTATGGTTTGTTCTTATAATAAAATCTGAAAATATTCTTTATAACGATGATATAAATATAACTACGTTCGTAATAAGTGTTGTAAAACATTAGTAATTATTACTAAAATTTTACTAAAACTATACATATAGGTAGAAAACAAACAACGTTTTGTAAGAAATAATACCTTTTAATGGCTAACTAATAGAGTTAAATGATGCAAGCTTTCTGGGATCTAGTCCCCTTCTTCAGGCATATTTCCAGATGTAAGCTGAAGTAAAACACTGATGCAGATAAAACTAAAACTATACCTAAGCCTACTCTTACACAGAACCCTCCCTGTATCTATCCCTAACCCCTAGACCCCCCTGTTGGTGCCTAAACCTAAGACCCCCCTGGTGGTGCCTAAACCTAAGACCCCCCTGGTGGTGCCTAAACCTAAGACCTCCCTGTTGGTGCCTAAACCTAAGACCCCCTGTTGGTGCCTAAACCTAAGACCCCCCCTGTTGGTGCCTAAACCTAAGACCCCCCTGTTGGTGCCTAAACCTAAGACCCCCCTGTTGGTGCCTAAACCTAAGACCCCCCTGTTGGTGCCTAAACCTAAGACCCCCCTGGTGGTGCCTAAACCTAAGACCCCCCTGGTGGTGCCTAAACCTAAGACCCCCCTGTTGGTGCCTAAACCTAAGACCCCCCTGTTGGTGCCTAAACCTAAGACCCCCCTGGTGGTGCCTAAACCTAAGACCTGCCTTTATTATGTGGATAATAATGTTTTACTAATTGTGGATGCAAAAAATATTTTGCAATTTACGTTACGTACTGATCGCTTTATTTTGTGAATAATAATGTTATACAAACAGTAAGGGATAAAACTTTAAATAATGTTTTAATTAGTTAAATAAGATAAATATGTTTAGTATTTTTATAAACGTTATTCGGCACGGGTGCATTTTATAAACCTAAATCACCACAAGCACACTTATAAATCATTAAAAATCTCCTGGCGCCGTTTGTAAACGTTATTTATGTCCTGCGCCCTTTTTTCCTGCTCGGCGCCCATTAAACGTTATTTATTATGAGAGTGAATGGCGGCGCCCTTTTTGTCCACTAGCGGCCTGCGCCCTTTTTTCCCGCTTCCATAAATCATTGCCAAGCATTCCCTACTAGTTTATTCATGTAAACTGTATGTTCAGATTTTTGAAATTACAACATTTCTTTTTTTTTTTTTTTTTTTTACTTTATCAAACCCATATAACCTCTGTACCCATCAGAAGTACCATCTGGTATACACCTACCACATGTTGAGAACCTAGGACAGTGATGGCTAACATTGGCACTCCAGCTGTGACAAAACTACAAATCCCATCATGCCTCTGCCATCCCGAGTTATGCTTAGAGCTGTCAGAGTATTGCAATGCCTCATAGAACTTGTAGTTCCACCACAGCTGGAGTGCCAAGGTTAGCCATCACTGACCTAGGATGTGGGCTACACACTGAGTAAGCATGTAGCAACCTCAATGTTGATGATAATAATAATAATAATACTGTTATATGCAGCATGGCTGCCAAATTGTCCTTTTAAACACTGACACAACTAAGATATGCATGTTCTGGGGTTATTTACACATCATCAATGCTTAAACTGCATCTACGGTAACTAGCCACAAGACCTGTATAATTCATACAGTGGGTTGCAAAAGTATTCGGCCCCCTTGAAGTTTTCAACATTTTGTCACATTACTGCCACAAACATGCATCAATTTTATTGAAATTCCACGTGAAAGACCAATGCAAAGTGGTGTACATGTGAGAAGTGGATCGAAAATCATACATCATTCCAAACATTTTTTACAAATAAATAACTGCAAAGTGGGGTGTGCGTAATTATTCGGCCCCCTGAGTCAATACTTTGTAGAACCGCATTTTGCTGCAATTACAGCTGCCAGTCTTTTAGGGTATGTCTCTACCAGCTTTGCACATCTAGAGACTGAATTCCTTGCCCATTATTCTTTGCAAAACAGCTCCAGCTCAGTCAGATTAGATGGGCAGCATTTGTGAACAGCAGTTTTCAGATCTTGCCACAGATTCTCGATTGGATTTAGATCTGGACTTTGACTGGGCCATTGTAACACATATATATGTTTTGTTTTAAACCATTCCATTGTTGCCCTGGCTTTATGTTTAGGGCCATTGTCCTGCTGGAAGGTGAATCTCCGCCCCAGTCTCAAGTCTTTTGCAGACTCCAAGAGGTTTTCTTCCAAGTACGCCCTGTATTTGGCTCCATCCATCTTCCCATCAACTCTGACCAGCTTCCATGTCCCTGCTGAAGAGATGCACCCCCCAAGCATGATGCTGCTACCACCATATTTGACAGTGGGGATGGTGTGTTCAGAGTGATGTGCAGTGTTAGTTTTCCGCCACACATAGCGTTTTGCATTTTGGCCAAAAAGTTCCATTTTGGTCTCATCTAACCAGAGCGTCTTCTTCCACATGGTTGCTGTGTCCCCCACATGGCTTGTGGCAAACTGCAAACGGGACTTCTTATGCTTTCTGTTAACAATGCCTTTCTCCTTGCCACTCTTCCATAAAGGACAACTTTGTACAGTGCATGACTAATAGTTGTCCTATGGACAGCGTCTCCCACCTGAGCTGTAGATCTCTGCAGCTCGTCCAGAGTCACCATGGGCCTCTTGACTGCATTTTTGATCAGCGCTCTCCTTGTTCGGCCTGTGAGTTTAGGTGGATGGCCTTGTCTTGGTAGGCTTACAGTTGTCCCATACTCCTTCCATTTCTGAATGATCTCTTGAACAGTGCTTCGTGGGATGTTCAAGGCTTTGGAAATCTTTTTGTAGCCTAAACCTGCTTTAAATTTCTCAATAACTTTATCCCTGACCTGTCTTGTGTGTTCTTTGGACTTCATGGTGTTGTTGCTCCCAATAATCTCTTAGACAACCTCTGAGGCCCTCACAGAGCAGCTTATTTGTACTGACATTAGATTACACACAGGTGCACTCTATTTAGTCATTAGCACTCATCAGGAAATGTCTATAGGCAACTGACTGCACTCAGATCAAAGGGGGCTGAATAATTATGCACACACCGCTTTGCAGTTATTTATTTGTAAAAAATGTTTAAAATCATGTATGATTTTCGTTCCACTTCTCACGTGTACACCACTTTGTGTTGGTCTTTCATGTGGAATTTCAATAAAATTGATTCATGTTTGTGGCAGTAATATGACAAAATGTGGAAAACTTCAAGGGGGGCAAATACTTTTGCAACCCACTGTATGTGTCAGAAATTAAAGGGGTGAGTTGGCAACACTGTTATGCAGTGACCACCGAAAATAGTATAAAAAAAACAACAGATATCCACATTCATGCTGTCCCAGCCAGGACTGTCCATAGTAACAGCGGCCCACCTAGAGAAATGTGCAGAAGCAAATCTTTAAATGCTCCTCAATTTGGTAAGAACAATGCTGCAAGCCAAAGGCAATGAAGCAGGGCAAGAGCTGCAGAAGCTACACAAGCAAGTATAATCAGGTAGAGCTGTCCCTTGTTCTCGTAGAGCATCACATATTCTAAATCTGCAGTTGCAGAACTTTGAGGCAAAAGTCCACCAACTCCATAGGTCACCCGTTGCTGGTACACAGCAATAAGCAGTATTCTCACAGGTAAACAGTCCATGCCGGTACGGACAGCTTATACCACCAGCAAGTGGGAATAGGAGGATGCAAAACAATGTCAGCTATGGCTCCTCAGGCCAAAGCATTTCACATCCTAGATGGACATTTCATCAGGGCATGGCTTGATAGCAACCAAAGGCTGTCTTTTAAGCAGGACTGGCCCATTGTATACATTTTGTGCTGAAAGGGAGTTTCTTTTAAAAACAAATACATGGTCCCTGTCATGTTGATCCTCTCTGGCTACAGTATTTTGGGATTCATTCACAAAACTTACTTAAAGTGAACCAGAGACGAAGCACCCTTGTGTATTTTACCATAGAAACCAGTGGGAACATTAGAGAAAACATTTACCCTGCTCTCTGTTCCATCCTCACTGCTAAAAGTGTCTGTTATCTAGCTGAGATAAGAATCCCGGACTGAGCATTGAGTCTGGCTTTGCTATAATGACTCAGCTATAATGATTCCTGAGCAAAGCCAGCAGGGGGCAGGCTTGGACTTGAAGACACCAAAGAGAACACAGTCTCAGCTATAATTATTCTGTAGCAAAGCCAGACCGACTGCTTAGTCGGGATTCTTATCTTAGAGGTGATAACAGGCAAATTAAACAGAGAACAATGTAACAAAGAGCAGATTAGGTGTTTACTGTCATGTTCCCACTGATTTATAAGGTAAAATACATGAGGTTGCTTCATCTCTGGTTCTCTTTAAGGAATTTTTCCACCCTACTTATTAACTCACAGTCTACTACCCTTCATTGGCCTGCTGAATTTTACCGGTTTTAACGCCAGGGGAGCAGAACTCATTACACTATTAGCGCCATGAGCATTACCATGGCAGTGGTAACGCCACATGTTACCATAACAATATGTGCGTTATCCTGGCGACACAATTGGCACTAATAGTGAAATTGGCAGTGATCCCCTGGCGTTAGTATCGGTAAAATTGCCTTGTGCTTCCTGCACACTTTACATTTACCGGTCTTTTGCGCATCAGGCTGCCATCTGTCTTCATTCATATAGTGATCGGAATGTGATAATTAGGATTTCACTAATTGTTGTGTAATTTTCATAATTACAATAGAAATGGAAAAATCATAATCACAAAAAATTATACAAAATTTTGAATAATCACGACCACATACATTTTTTGTAATTACAATCATTTTAGTAACTACGAACGTTTTCTTGATTAAATTTTCATAATTACTAAACTTTTTGTAACTACGAGGGGTTTTCGGGATGTATTTTTGTGTAAAATCCGAAATTACGATTTTGTGTTAACCGTCATATCGTGTCATTTTTTTTGTTTTACAAGAAATGACACAATTACGAGTAACTCAAATATAACACAAAATTACGAATTAACGCAAAACTACGACCCAAAATGACACATTATAAAATCACAAATTTTCTGATAATTATGAATTGCAAATTTCCTGCTGTAATTATGAAAATGCATAATTTTGGCTTATCACTAAATATATGATCTAGCTATCCTTAAATGTAACTCATTACCTTTGCTTATGCCATTATTTATCTCCTTGTCTGATTATCTCATGAATTAGCTCTCCTTAGGGCTCGTTTATACACATGCCCAACTGATCCAGCCCATCGGGGATTAGGAGCTGATCCCCTTGGGCGATATTGCGGGGCCAGCTACACACACGTGTGTCAGCTATGTAGCTGATGACGCACTGCGTTGCTATGTGGGGTGTGTGGAGGGTGGAGGGACAATGAGCGATGCATGAATGACATCACGCAATGGGTGGGGAAGCAGCGTAAAAAATGGGATCGGCGGGGGGATCTGCATCACTGGGGCTGAGTAGATCTGCCCGGTGGATTGCTTGCGGGTTGGACGTCGGGGTTTTAGGGTCTGTACACACGCCTTGTTGCTGGCGGAGGCAGTCGGTACCGGCCACCTTAGCCGACTTAAATCAGGCATGTGTATGAGACTTATAGTGAAAATAGTAGAAAAGAGGTGACAGATAATTCAAGAAAAAAACAAACAAACAAAAAATGAGAGGTGAATCATGGGATAAACTGATAAGGGGGTGAATTAATAAAAAGATCGCAGTGTGTAAGCAGCTAGGGATGATCGGAAATGCCAATTTCCGATCCCGTAGTAAATCTGCATCCCACCATTGCCAATTACTGCTACTGCTACCGATTCCGCTTTCCGCTACCAATTTTCGCATTCCGATGCGAATTTCCGCCGGAGATCGCGGAAATCCCCCCCCCCACCCCGAAATTTAACATTGATTTTCTCAAAAACTATAAGGTCTTTTTGAAAACTTTTTTTGCATCTTGTTCACAAGATTCTGTGTAATAAACCCTGAAAATTTGGTGTTTCTAGGACTTACAGGGGCTTTGCTATTAACCGCTAAAGTCAGCAGATTTGTACTGTAATGTAAAATGCAGAAAATCTGCATTATCCGATATGCGGCAATTTTAAGCCAATCAGAAGACGCAGAATGAATAAGCCAATCAGAGAATGCGGAAATTTCCGCCTAAATCCCCATTCTCTGATTGGTTTATTAATTCTAAGTCTTCTGATTGGCTTAAAATTACCGCATATCGGATAATGCAGATTTTCTGCATTTTACATTACAGTAAAAATCTGCCGACTTTAGTGGTTAATAGCAAAGCCCCCGTAAGGCCTAGAAACACCAAATTTTCATGGTTTTTTAAACTGAATCTTGTGAACAAGATGCAAAAAAAGTTTTCAAAAAGACCTTATAGTTTTTGAGAAAATTGATGTTAAAATCAGCGGAAATTTCCACGATTTCCAGCCTACCGCACTTGTATTACTGATTTCCGCATTCCGATGCGATCGGAATTTCGGAAATTGCATTTCCGCGGAATCCGAATGAGTATCCCTATAGGCAGCGCACAGCAATTTCACCAGTACTTTTGCTACAAGTATGCTACAGTCATTCACTAAAAAAATTCACAGCAGCATTGATTCAGGAGACACTTGAAAAGTAAAGAAGAAACAGGCTGAGGACTAGACTGCAGAGGTATCTGATTTTCTATCTGTGGATACTTTGTATTGTTTTCCCCATAGTGATATTTTAAGTAAAAATGAATGCATATATTACAAAAGGTATTGGTGGGAGAAAGCAAAACAAAAAAAGCAGAAAAACACTTTTATGGAGAAAAGCAACCGAAATTTCCTGTCCAAATCTTTACGCTAAAAAGGATGTGTGTTTTTTTTCTTCTCTGCATATAGATAAAGGAAGAATGATAATGCATTATACATATGACTGGGGAAGGCTGGGGCCTGTAAGCCATTAATGAGCTGCTGTATACCTGCTACTGATATCAAAGTACAGAGGAGAACATCCTCGCCCCTGGATGATATGATGAGAGGCACTGATACAGCCCACAGTCTTCTGATGTCTCTCACCACTAATATTGTTTTCTTAGGAATTTGCACTTCAATCATCGCCCCATCCTTGGATTTACATGCCTTTCTCGGTGCATATTCAATATTCAGCACGCAAGAAGTCTAAGAAGTAAAATAAGCTGTTTTTAATTCAGTTACTTCTTTACATGGAAACTCTGAACCTTGTTTAGCCCGGGGTTGTCAAACTCAATCATGTAAAGGGCCAAAATCTAAAACATAGTCTGAGTTGCGGGCATAATTGTTTATTAGTGTATTGAAGAAGAGCAGTTTAATGTTTATCTGCTCCTTTGCTCAGGGGCTTAACTAGAAATAACTGGACCCCCCTGCAAAACGTATGATGCCCCCCTTCGCTTTATGCACTGGTAAACTGAGAACCAATGTTATTTAATTGGCTAGTGAACACTTGAATGTGTTTTTTCCATGCAGATAAACATCACTACAGTACAGAGCATGAGGAGGGGTAAAACGGTCGGGGCTGGGCACTGTACACAAGACCCTGCTGAACACTGAATAGGGACTGTCTACAAATCTTTGTCTGCAAAACTTTGTATGATTCCTTATCAGTGGCTGAGCAGATGCAGTTATTAGACAAATTGTGAAGAGAGCAGAAAGTTTTTTTTTTCTCTCCACGTTCCTTAGTCGTCAGCCTCTTAGGACAGGGCGGCTGCATCCCTTGCAGGGTCTGTTGTCACGCCCCTGCCTGTGCTTTCTAGAGTCTGCTCTAACCTTAGACTACAATATACTGGAGTTGGTTCCACACTTGTTCTGAAAATCACACCACACCAAAGCTACTTTCATATTACTATGCGTCAGACAGCACTGACAGGGTAATATGCATAGGCCCGCCCCACTCAGTGACGTACTTCCCTGCTGGACATGCATGTCCGCTGAGTTTTACCACGCTCCATCGTGGTTGGACTTGATGGACGGATGTATTTTTTCAACTATGTAACTTACTGCGTTGCCATAGACTTGCATTACTGCATAATCTGTGCAGTAGGCATGGGTCATGTGGTAATACATGGATGACTTTGTGGTGGGTTTGCGGTGACTTAACTACTTCCGTTACAGCGTGTTACATCACTTTAAGTATGATATTCTCCATAGACTTTCAGTGACTTAGCGGCCTCTTGCAGTAAAATTGCTTACCACAACACATTAGTATCAAAGCGCCTGTAGGGAAAATAGATCAAGATAGCTATCAACATGATCTGTGAAGAAGTGGTGCTCGTAACTGGCCAATTATGTGAAATTTCACATAATGTTTTGCATTTACGCATTGCGTAATTGCAATTGCGTTACGTACAGTACAGTATACTACGATTGTGAATCGTAATTACGCCTGTAATTATGCAATTACGCGTACATTTACTTGTAAATGTAAATTTGAGGGTCCCCTTCTTAAAGGGGATTCCCAGATGCCACCATGTACCCCCCCCCCCCCCCCCCGTCGTGGACCCCTACCTCCTCCGGCACAGTAGGTGAGGGAAGAGCCCCTTGTCCATAGATTGGACAAGGGCTCTGGGGAGGGAGGATAGGAAGACTTGGCCGCCCCTCTCCTGCCCAGAGCCCCCCCAAACTATGGACCATGCGGACTGGTATAGCTCAGGGTGTAAAGCCCCACACAGCCAGGGCTCTGCATTCTATCCAAGCCTGCATGCAAGGAGTTAAAGAGGCTTGGGAGGGGGAACTCCACATCATGTTTTTAATATTTCCCACACCCTGAACATATATATATATATGTATATGTATATGTATATATATATATATATATATATATATATATATATATATACTGTATATTTAAAAAAAATATATACATGTTAATACATTATCTGTCATTTTAGAGCAGTAACTTTGCTACTTTTTTCCTCTAACTTTAAAATTGATTTTCTCAAAAACTATAAGGTCTTTTTGGTGTTTCTAGCACTTACAGGGGCTTTGCTATTAACCGCTAAAGTCGGCGGCTGCTGAAACATTTCCCACACTCTGCATGAAAAATTTAAAATCGATTTACTTAAAAACCATAAGGTCTTTTTGAAAAAAACATTTTCCTCTTTTACCCACTGTCATCCTCCACATACCCTGCAAATATGGCGTTTCTAGCACATAATGGGGCTTTGCTATTAATTGGTCAAGTTGGCGGACGTTCGTCTGCCATTTAAGTCTATGGAGCCGCAGCATAACGCAAACAAAATGTTTGCATGAATTACGCAAACATGCGTAATTACACCTAGCGATTTTGTTTCCACACAAAGGGCTTGATTCACTAAACCGTGATAACTCAAATATCACACCTTATGAAAAGATATCACACCTTATGAAAAGACATCACACCTTATGAAAAGACATCACACCATGGGCCTGATTCACAAAGCGGTGCTAACAGTTAGCACGCTGGTGAAAAGCCCTTTATCACGCCTAAACTCAGTTTAGGCATGATAAGTTTAGGTGTGATAAGTTTAGGTGTGATAAGTTTAGGCATGATAAGTTTAGGTGTGATAAGTTTAGGCATGATAAGTTTAAGCACCAACTGCGTTAGCACCGTAGTGCACAGCTGATCAAAAGTTTTGCGCTAGCAAAGTATGCACTTCGCATAGAGTTTAATGGCGCTGCTTTGCGTGCGGGACTTTGCACGCTATCTACACTTATCTAAACTTAGCATTCCTAAACTTATCACACCTAAACTTATCACACCTAAACTTATCATGCATAAACTGGCTTTTCACCAGCGTGATGCAATGGTTATCACGCCTAAAGTCTCTAACTGGGTTAGCACCGCTTTGTGAATCGAGCCCCTTATGAAAAGACATCACACCTTATGAAAAGACATCACACCTTATCAAAGTTAACACGCCTTATCAGAGTAGCATAGCAAGCGCTACAACCCCACAGGGGCTCAGGGCAGGACGAGTGCCATTGCCAATTAGCAAGCATAAGTTCGTAGCGCTCGCTATGCTACTCTGATAAGGCGTGCTAACTTTGATAACACGTGATATCTTTGATAAGGTGTGATATCTTTTCATAAGGTGTGATATCTTTGATAAGGCGTGATATTTGAGTTATCACGGTTTAGTGAATCAAGCCTAAATTGTGCATTGCGTTTACGATGCCTAATTGCAAATTATGATGTGTGCATTGGCGTATTTTCTGCTCATCACTACTGTGAAGGTGCACACACTGCACTCTACCGCCCAGTCACTTTGGCGCAGGGTGAGATGAATGACAACTCACCCTGCTGCCGGTGAAATTCCGGGCGGTGTTAATTCCTATTCCCCCTTCGAGTCGTAGCAACTCAGAGGGAGAAGTAATTCAGGGTCTGACGATTTTGCCGGATACTCTATTACCTATGCGGGGGCTGCGCATTATAGCATTATTACTATAGCCGCACCAAACTCAGGCTCTACATGCGCAGAGAAGCCATGCCTCAGAGAATGTCATCTGTTATTAATCGCGATTTTAATCGCGATTTTAAAATCGCTAGGGTTTGCTACACAACATAGGAATCGTGGTAGGCAATTTCCACTACCGCTATTTGTTTTTTACTGAAGCGCAATCGCCGGGAAAAATTAGGACTGTGCTGAATCACAATCACTAGCGTTTCGCACAAACGCTAGCGATTGCTAGTGGAAAAGGGCCTATGGTCACTAAAATGGTTTTATTTTATGTCTGTTTATTATGCGCAATCTTATTTGTGATATGTTAATAAAATCGAGTTTTAATGATCTACAAGCCCCTGATGTCTACCTTTAATGTATTGTAATGATCTTTGATCTACTCGACCCTTGAAAGTCCCAAGTTCCAAAACTAATTATATCATTGCTAAATTACGCATCATAATTCAATTACATGCAAAATTAATTTCTCAATAGTGTGAAATTTTTCATTATGTTTTTGCATCGTAATTACTACTATGCAGAATTCAAGCTCCAGTCCTCACACTGTATCTAGAGACTTGTGTCCTAACTGTGGTCATTGGCTGAAAGTCATCAAAATGCATTCCTCCCCCGGGGACATATCTGAATACAGTACGGGCTTGGGACAGGTTAGTAAATTAGTAAAAACTTTTTTTTTTTAAATATATCTGTGTTGCACAATATAGGAACACACTTTAAAGCTAAATTCTGCTTCCAGTGAAAAAGACAGAGCCCATCATGTAAAGCTTTAGGTCCTAATGCTGTCAGGATCAGTGGGAGTCAGGGTTTATAACTCATCCGCTTGCCTGTAATGCATGGGGCCCTAGGCAAGGTAGTGGATTTGGAGCCCTCTTGTAGTCATTTTGGTAAGCTGAAGTGAAGAGAGGTCAAAGAAGGTGACGGGTGGGCCCCTTGACTCCCTCTAGGCCCCAAGCACCTGCCTAGGTTGCCTGGTGGATGATTAAAGAGTACCTAAATTATAAATTACAGTTTGCTTTAAACCTAGTAAGTTGCCAAGATATATAAAATCACACATGATAAAGTGTGATTTTCTCACCCTCAGGGTCCGTATTCCATATATGGTCTTGAAATCCCTGCCGCCAGTATGAAATTAAGCCCTAGCATTTTTTTTCTTATCAAACCATAGGTGCAAAGGCTGCTGGGGGATTGATGTAATAACTCCACCCCTCATGTCCATGTGATCTAATCTAGGCAGGCAGACAGACATCTGAAATAGGAATTATAGCAAACAAACATGTGTAAGACAGACTACAGCAGTTCTACTGTGTCTCCTCTCTGTTATGCCGGGAATATACGGTGCGTTTCCGTGGCTCGATCGAGCCATTAGATGGCTCGATTGATAATTTCCGACGTGTCCGATTGCCCGCCGGATCGATTCCGTGCTCGATACCGCGGGCGGGACAATAGAAAAAGATAAGGAAAACGAGCAGAAGATAAGAGAATCGCCCACGGGGACGAGCGGGAATCGAGCGGGACGAGCGGTGGCATAATCGAGCCGCGGAAACGTCCCGTCTATTCCCGACATTACACACTGTGAAAAGAGAAGTAATTTGATCCAGGCAGGCAGAGGGCAGGGGAGGGAGGGGCAGGGGAGGGAACCAGGCTGGAGGGTTAGACACAAAGCTTCAGCATTAGGAGAAATAAGGAATTGCTGCTACAGATATAAATGTGTGTCAGTGTTCTATCCACTATGATGTACCAGATGTAAACTTTATATGTTCATCTAACTGTACACAGTGCATAGACTACATATATGTATTTCCATTCAGACCTCTCTTTGGAGGTGGTCTTTAATGCCATATACTCCAACACACATGCCGTGGCATTTTTTTCTAAAGTATTCCAAAGCTCACCTGTGTTGCCACACTCCCTTCCATGGCCTAGTTGGTGGCTGCTGAGTGACATCGCAGTGGGGGTGGCTAGAGCTTCAGAAAACTTCAGGAAAAATGACTGCAACTGTCTTGCTGATGCAGAACTTCACCTGTCTAATGAATTACACACTAGCGGGTGAGTTATTAAACTGAGATCCACCGATCCTGGCAGTGTTAAAACAAAGCCTTATGTGACAGGTAATATTTATGTAGGCAAATAAAGTAAAAACATTTATTATTATTTTGCATCGTTATTACTACTATGGAAAATTCAAGCTCATGCATCTGGGGACTCGTGTCCAAACTGTGGCCAAACTGCTCCTCAAAGCTGTAGAAAGGTTCTGATGGATCATCGTGGATGCGGCGTCCATTGCTACATTAAAACCTATGTGCAGTATTCCAAATGGCTGCACAGACTGCTGCGCCCTGGCTGTTTAATTATTTGCTCACCATTCCAGCAGTTCTAGAACTTCCCTTGTAGGTAATCTACAGACCTACCTTGTTTTCGAACGTCATCTACAGCGGAGATTAGTTCCTCCTTCAAGTCTTGACTGTCTTTAGCAATCTGCTCCCCCTTTTCCAGGAAGTTCTGGGTGGCCTGTTCCACCGATGCTGCAAGCACATGGGCCTTTTTAGATCGACCTTTCTTTTTGCCAGAGGGGCCCTTATTGCTGGTGTTCACCAAGGTGGTTACCTGTGAGAATCAACAGAGAATAATTAGAAAACACAGCTTAAAGGACAAATATTCACAAGCAAGTGTTATAAAACTTCAATGTATAAATTATGTCTAAGTCTTATTTAATAGCTGTGTAAGCATGTTCCTACTTTTCATGTTAAAAATCATTGCCAAAATCTGTACTTTGGTTTGTGTAGATTTTAGCTGCATCCATTAGCAGGGGTGATTTTTTTTAATTATTATTATTAATTGAAATGTAACATCACAGCCACTGCTGGTCTCTGCATCACTCAGAAGACTACAGACTAGTTTTCTTTGACAGAAAAAAAATGTGTGAAAATCCTGCCTTGGTTTCAGGTTTTACACACAGGATGTTTACTCAATTTAGCAGATAAGACATACATTTAAGGGGCCCATACACTCAGCCGATTTTCTGGCCGACCGATCGATCCCGATCGATCGATCGATTAATCGTTTGCAAATCGGTTGGCCAATCGACCGATCGATGGCCGATTTCGATGGATTTCCATCGAGCTGGCAGGATGGAAAATTTAGGTCGATCTGATGAGATTGCTTATCAGTTTGCATTGGCCTTAATGGAAATCTGATGGCAAAAAAATGCCATCAGATAGAATTTCAATAGATTTCAAACTGAAATCTATTGGAATTCTATCCTGGTAAAAAATGTTCTAAAAACGCATCAGATAGATCATCAGATGCATTTCTTATCTATCTGCTGCCAATCTGACGAGTGTATGGGCACCTTTAGACTGCACACCAGTACTCCTCAGACACTGAAAGCCCACATGTTGTCTGAACAACTCAATTAGTGAGAGAGAAAGGCAGCCAGTGAGACTTGTCACCTGCAAAAGCTAGAAAGTACACACAGAGTTAACTGATGTAGGGAGAGGGATATCGCCCTCCCCTCATGATTTACGGGCCCCACACCAGTCCTCAACACCAAGTCAATGAAGTTTTTATCCATATTGATATTTGGAATTAAGAAATATATCAATTAAAAGGATGGGGATAAAGTTTGGAGCTATTTAACCACTTAACGACCGCCCCCAGCCGATGGGCGGCGGCAAAGTCCGGGCCCAAACGACCGCAATACGCCCATCGGCGGGGGCGGCTGCGGGAGTGGCTATGCGGCGATCGCGTCATTTGTGACGCGATCAGCCGCCGGGGACTGGCTCCGCCCACCGCTCGCTGTAACCCGCCGGCCGTTCGGAAGCGCCGGCGGGTTACTAGCTGCCCGATCGCCGCACGGAAAGTGTATAATAGGCTTTGTAATGTATACAAAGCCTATTATACTGGCTGCCTCCTGCCCTGGTGGTCCCAGTGTCCGAGGGACCACCAGGGCAGGCTGCAGCCACCCTAGTCTGCACCCAAGCACACTGATTTCCCCCCCCCCTGCCCCCTGATCGCCCACAGCACCCCTCAGACCCCCCCCCTGCCCACCCCCCAGACCACTGTTTGCACCCAATCACCCCCCTAATCACCCATCAATCACTCCCTGTCACTATCTGTCAACGCTATTTTTTTTTAGTCCCTAATCTGCCCCCTACTCCCTCCTGATCACCCCCCCACCCCTCAGATTCTCCCCAGACCCCCCCCCCCCCCCGTGTACTGTATGCATCTATCCCCCCTGATCACCTGTTAATCACCTGTCAATCACCTGTCAATCACCCGTCAATCACCCCCTGTCACTGCCACCCATCAATCAGCCCCTAACCTGCCCCTTGCGGGCAATCTGATCACCCACCCACACCAATAGATCGCCCGCAGATCCGACATCAGATCACCTCCCAAATGCAGTGTTTACATCTCTTCTCTCCTCTAAACACCCACTAATTACCCATCAATCACCCATCAATCACCCCCTATCACCACCTGTCACTGTTACCCATCAGATTAGACCCTAATCTGCCCCTTGCCGGCACCCAATCACCCGCCCACACGCTCAGATTGCCCTCAGACCCCCCCTTATCAATTCGCCAGTGCAATATTTACATCTGTTATTCCCTGTAATAACCCACTGATCACCTGTCAATCACCTATCAATCACCCCCTGTCACTGCCACCCATCAATCACCCCCTGTCACTGCCACCCATCAATCAGCCCCTAACCTGCCCCTTGCGGGCAATCTGATCACCCACCCACACCAATAGATCGCCCGCAGATCCGACATCAGATCACCTCCCAAGTGCAGTGTTTACATCTCTTCTCTCCTCTAAACACCCACTAATTACCCATCAATCACCCCCTATCACCACCTGTCACGGTTACCCATCAGATTAGACCCTAATCTGCCCCTTGCGGGCACCCAATCACCCGCCCACACCTCAGAACGTCCTCAGACCCCAGCCCTGATCACCTCGCTAGTGCATTGCTTGCATCTATTTCCCCCCTCTAATCACACCTTGAGACACCCATCAATCACCTCCTGTCACCCCCTAGCACACCTTCCCATCAGATCAGGCCCTAATTTGCCCCGTGTGGGCTCCTGATCACTCGGCCAAACCCTCAGGTCCCCCTCAGACCCCCTTCCGATCACCTCCCCAGTGCATTGATTGCATCTATTTTCCCCTCTAACCGCCCCCTGAGACACCCATCAATCACCTCCTGTCACCCCCTAGCACTCCTATCCATCAGATCAGGCCCAAAACATCCTGTCATCTAAGAGGCCACCCTGCTTATGACCGGTTCCACAAAATTTGCCCCCTCATAGACCACCTGTCATCAAAATTTGCAGATGCTTATACCCCTGATCAGTCATTTTGAGAAATTTGGTTTCCAGACTACTCACAGTTTTGGGCCCGTAAAATGCCAGGGCAGTATAGGAACCCCACAAGTGACCCCATTTTAGAAAGAAGACACCCCAAGGTATTCTGTTAGGTGTATGATGAGTTCATAGAAGATTTTATTTTTTGTCAAAAGTTAGCGGAAATTAGATTTTTATTGTTTTTTTCACAAAGTGTCATTTTTCACTAACTTGTGACAAAAAATAAAATCTTCTATGAACTCACCATACCCCTAACGGAATACCTTGGGGTGTCTTCTTTCTAAAATGGGGTCACTTGTGGGGTTCCTATACTGCCCTGGCATTTTAGGGGCCCTAAACCGTGAGGAGTAGTCTAGAAAACAAATGCCTCAAAATGACCTGTGAATAGGACGTTGGGCCCCTTAGCGCACCTAGGCTGCAAAAAAGTGTCACACATGTGGTATCGCCATACTCAGGATAAGTAGTATAATGTGTTTTGTGGTGTATTTTTACACATACCCATGCTGGGTGTGAGAAATCTCTCTGTAAATGGACAATTGTGTGTAAAAAAAATCAAAAATGTGTCATTTACAGAGATATTTCTCCCACCCAGCATGGTTATATGTAAAAATACATCACAAAACACATTATACTACTTCTTCTGAGTACGGCGATACCACATGTGTGACACTTTTTTGCAGCCTAACTGTGCTAAGGGGCCCAAAGTCCAATGAGTACATTTAGGGTTTCACAGGTCATTTTGAGACATTTGGGTTCAAGACTACTCCTCACGTTTTAGGGCCCCTAAAATGCCAGGGCAGTATAGGAACCCCACAAGTGACCCCATTTTAGAAAGAAGACACCCCAAGGTATTCTGTTAGGTGTATGATGAGTTCATTGAAGATTTTATTTTTTGTCACAAGTTAGCGGAAATTGATATGTATTGTTTTTTTTTTTCACAAAGTGTCATTTTCCGCTAACTTGTGACAAAAAAAAAATCTTCTATGAACTCACCATACTCCTAACAGAATACCTTGGGGTGTCTTCTTTCTAAAATGGGGGTCACTTGTGGGGTTCCTATACTGCCCTGGCATTTTAGGGGCCCTAAACCGTGAGCAGTAGTCTAGAATCCAAAGGCCTCAAAATGACCTGTGAATAGGACGTTAGGCCCCTTAGCGCACCTAGGTTGCAAAAAAGTGTCACACATGTGGTATCGCCGTACTCAGAAGAAGTAGTTTATTGTGTTTTGGGGTGTATTTTTACACATACCCATGCTGGGTGGGAGAAATGTCTCTGTAAAAGGACAATTGTGTGTAAAACAAAATCAAACAATTGTCATTTACAGAGATATTTCTCCCACCCAGCATGGGTATGTGTAAAAATACACCCCAAAACACATTGTACTACTTCTCCTGAGTACGGCGGTACCACATGTGTGGCACTTTTTTGCACCCTAAGTGCGCTAAGAGGCCCAAAGTCCAATGAGTACCTTTAGGATTTCACAGGTCATTTTGCGACATTTGGTTTCAAGACTACTCCTCACGGTTTAGGGCCCCTAAAATGCCAGGGCAGTATAGGAACCCCACAAATGACCCCATTTTAGAAAGAAGACACCCCAAGGTATTCCGTTAGGAGTATGGTGAGTTCATAGAAGATTTTATTTTTTGTCACAAGTTAGCGGAAAATGACACTTTGTGAAAAAAAACAATTAAAATCAATTTCCGCTAACTTGTGACAAAAAAAAAAAAATCTTCTATGAACTCACCATCCTCCTAACGAAATACCTTGGGGTGTCTTCTTTCTAAAATGGGGTAATTTGTGGGGTTCCTATACTGTCCTGGCATTTTAGGGGCCCTAAACCGTGAGGAGTAGTCTTGAAACGAAATTTCTCAAAATGACCTGTGAAATCCTAAAGGTACTCATTGAACTTTGGGCCCCTTAGCGCAGTTAGGGTGCAAAAAAGTGCCACACATGTGGTATCGCCGTACTCAGGAGAAGTAGTATAATGTGTTTTGGGGTGTATTTTTCCACATACCCATGCTGAGTGGCAGAAATATCTCTATAAATAGACAATTGTGTGTAAAAAAAATAAAACAATTGTCATTTATGGAGATATTTCTCCCACCCAGCATGGGTATGTGTAAAAATACACCCCAAAACACATTATACTACTTCTCCTGAGTACGGCAATACCACATGTGTGGCACTTTTTTGCAGCCTAACTGCGCTAAGGGGCCAAAAGTCCAATGAGCATCTTTAGGCTTTACAGGGGTGCTTACAATTAGGCACCCCCCAAAATGCCAGGACAGTGAACACACCCCACAAATGACCCCATTTTGGAAAGTAGACACTTCAAGGTATTCAGAGAGGAGCATAGTGAGTCCGTGGCAGATTTAATTTTTTTTTGTCGCAAGTTAGAAGAAATGGAAACTTTTTTTTTTTCTTTTTTTTGTTAGAAAGTGTCATTTTCCGCTAACTTGTGACAAAAAATAAAATCTTCTATGAACTCACCATGCCTCTCACTGAATACTTTGGGATGTCTTCTTTCCAAAATGGGGTCATTTGGGGGGTATTTGTACTATCCTGGAATTTTAGCCCCTCATGAAACCTGACAGGTGCGCAGAAAAGTCAGAGATGCTTGAAAATGGGAAAATTCACTTTTGGCACCATAGTTTGTAAACGCTATAACTTTTACCCAAACCAATAAATATACACTGAATGGGTTTTTTTTAATCAAAAACATGTTTGTCCACATTTTTCGCGCTGCATGTATACAGAAATTTTACTTTATTTGAAAAATGTCAGCACAGAAAGTTAAAAAAATCATTTTTTTGCCAAAATTCATGTCTTTTTTGCTGAATATAATAAAAAGTAAAAATCGCAGGAGCAATCAAATAGCACCAAAAGAAAGCTGTATTAGTGACAAGAAAAGGAGGTAAAATTCATTTAGGTGGTAGGTTGTATGAGCGAGCAATAAACCGTGAAAGCTGCAGTGGTCTGAATGGAGAAAAAGGCTCTGGTCCTTAAGGGGCGAAAAGACTGTGGTCCTGAAGTGGTTAAACACATTTTCAGTATACAAATAGATATATTAACAGAGATCTGTACATCTGTCCTGAAAGAGGGACAGATGAGGGAGACAGAGGGACAGGGGGATTTGGTTCCAAAAGAGGGACTGTCCCCAGAAAGACACATTAACCAAGCAGCTCGGGGTGACCCAAAACCACAAGGAGAGTATAGGGGACTAAAAGAGACCAAAAAGCCCTCCTAATAAAAAGCAAATGCTTTAGCAAGAGGGCTTTTTGGTCTATTTTAGTCTCCCATACCCTCTTTGTGGTTTTGGGTCACCCCGAGCTGCTTGGTTACTCTGTTGTACTGGTCCAAGCCCTATCCCACAGGCTGTCTGCATATGGGGCTGCTGTGGCTCAGTAAAATTTAAAGCAATAGGCTTGCTATACACCAGTGGTTGTGGATGCTTGTCTGGCTCACAGAGGAATAAAGAGATAACTTGCATATTCAGCAGTGGTGCATTGTGGGTAACCACAGATGTTCACTTAAAGAGGAACTCCAGTGAAAATAATGTAGTAAAAAAAGTGCTTCATTTTTTACCATAATTATGTATAAATGATTTAGTCAGTATTTGACATGTATTACATGGTGACATTTTTACTGTGGGCAGGTTATGTAGCTGCTCCTAGCTGTTTTGGCTGTTACAGACAGCTGTAAACAGCTAATTCCTGTCTGTGAACATTGTTACATTGTGGCAGTTTGCCCAGAGTACCGCGGTACTCAGAGCTTCTTGTGGAAGGGGTTTCAGCACAAAATCAGTCATACAGCGCCCCCTGATGGTCTGTTTGTGAAAATCATTATATTTCTCATGTAAAAGGGGGTATCAGCTACTGATTGGGATAAAGTTCAATTCTAGGTTGGAGTTTCTCTTTAAAGCTGAATTATTGTGTATTCCTTCTGTTTTAAGAAGGCCTCCATCAGAAAGAGGGGAAGTTGGGAGCTATGAGTATCCCCACCAGCAGCTGATGTTGTGTTTCAGTAATAGGTGTGGATAGTCACACTAATCTCCAGCAGCCTGAGGAAATGTGGGCAGCATCTTACTATCAGATGTGTCACAATCTCTTTACAGAAAGAAAAGTGTTGGCATCTCATTAGCTGCAATAAGTAATGCCACAGGCACCAATGCTGGGGATTACTCCATAATTAATGTAATATCTGAAGTGTAACTTCACCTATGAGTACATTTTCAGTAATATCCTTTGCTTTGTCCTTCTCTTCCCACTTGTCCCCTGCCGCCTGTAAATAAACTCATTTCCAGTCTTGTCTGGAACTTTCTTCTTCGTGTTTTTTCCAATAAACTTCAGACAGGTTAATAATAGCGGTGTGATGTGGTGCCAGAACCGAACAGCAGAAATCAGTCTTCATATGAACCTGTGCCATGCCGCACGGCTAGTGACATATTTCCTGCTGAGCAGGAAGTATGTCACCGGGAGTCCCATCGCTCCACACTTGCTGCATTGCTCATTGACTTGCATTACTGCATAATCCATGCGGTAGGCACGTTTCACGCAGTAAGGCGCTGGAACCTTTGCGTCAGGATTGTGGCAATTTGAATACTTCTGGTCAGGGCCAGACTTACCAAGAGGCACTGTAGGCCCTTGCCTAGGCGGCTCACTCCCCTCCCTGAGCGCCTCAATCCTTTCCTATGAGAGTGTAAATGAGAGGTTACTAACCCTGCATTTAGCATTCTACTGACAAGACCTTCCTTCAGTCTGGGCACCTCTAGCTACTTAATACTGAGATTCCTTTAGCTACCAAATACTTATTGAGGGTATTTCTGTCTACCTAATACTAAGGGGACACCTGTAGCTACCTATGACGGGCAAGGAAAGTAAGGGAGAAGTGACAGCTGGGACAGCCAGCACACTTGCATTGCAGTTTGGTGGGGGTAGTAGGTTCATGGAGAGTGAAGTCTAAGGTGCCTGGACATCTGTGCCTATAGGCTCCTGTGAGGTAAATCCGGGTCTGCTTCTGGTGCATCGCAAGTCTATAGACTTGCATGGCCCATGTGGTGGGGAAGTGTGCTTCTCTGTCTACATTTCTGTGCAGCCTGGATGAAGCAGTATCATTGCAGCCATGCACAAGCAAGTCACAGATGACAGGCAATTCCCTCAGTGGTCAGGCAGCAGCTTACAGAGGACGTTTAGGCCTCACCGGCTGGTGCTTTTGAGGTAATCCACTCAGGTCCAGAGTAGGCTGAAGATAGAGAGCAGGCTACAATTGGCTGCCAACCTGCCCATTGACCAAGGCTCATGCGCCCGCCCACTTTCCACTATAGCCAGATTTAGAATACCGAAGGGGTCAAAAAGCAGGTTTACTATAACAGAAGTTATATTATATCCGGGCTACTCCTATACACTTATAATTGTGCTTGGCCGGTACCTGGACACATTTAGTTTTAATAATATATACATATTCCTGTGTATGAATGTTGGAGGTTCCTTTAAATAAGAATATTCATTCCATTTATTTAGTTATGTAAGATGCTGGGCATCTTTTTCATCCTCTGCCTCGCTTTACACAAGTGTCAATAAGTCAGCATTAATATTCATTCATTTTTTTGTCATCCTAATGGATCACCAAACTGCGGGAAACAGGCAGCGACCTGGATAAAGGCGCCGCTGACATTTAGCGGCAGCGCGTTTGGCTTCCAGGTTTAATGCCATGCTTCCGGATGAATGCACGTCCTTATTGCCTCGCTGATTATACTAATAGCCTTCCCCCCTCGGGCTACGCTACCTCAAAACAAAAGGTACTTCCAGGGAGCGCTTTTTGCAATCATACACTTGTCAATGCGAATGAACGGTCATTGCGAGTCGCGCTGAAATGAACGTCGGAGAAGGTGTCGTGCCGGAGACGCAATAACTCTCGTAGGATTTTAAGTGGTGAGAGTGTGAATTAGTTTCAAGACGGGAAACATAAACCAATCCAATTTATTCCTCTGGCGTGTATGTAAATGAATTTTGCTTGGCACCTTACACGTGGGCAGAAAATGCTCTACGCTGGAAAAGTGCAATATTTAATGGAATGTTTAATACAATATTTTAAGTAGCTGTTGCAGCTTTCTACCAGAACACAAAACACTGAATACAGCAGCATAAAAGGAAAGAAAAAAAGAAGAGTAGGCATTGTTACACTGTATCAGTCAGTCCAGAGAAAACTTTATTTGGCAGTATTAAAGAGACTCCGTAACAAAAATTTCATCCGTTTTTCTTCCATCCTACAAGTTCCAAAATCTATTCTAATGTGTTCTGGCTTACTGCAGCACGTTTTACTATCACCATCTCTGTAATAAATCAACTTATCTCTCTCTTGTCAGACTTGTCAGCCTGTGTCTGGAAGGCTGCCAAGTTCTTCAGTGTTGTTGTTCTGCTATGCACTCCCCCCTCAGGGGGGAAAGAAACACACAAATGATCTCTTGAGATTAAAAAGGAAGGCTGTATACAGCCTGCTTATGTATGGATGTATTTTCTATGTGTGGACATGCTGTACATCAACCTACTTCCTGTTTTGGTGGCCATTTTGTTTGTTTATAAACAAACTTTTTAAAACAGCTTTTAACCACTTTTAATGCGGCGGGGAGCAGCGAAATTGTGACAGAGGCTAATAAGAGATGTCCCCTAACGCACTGGTATCTTTACTTTTGTGCGATTTTAACAATACAGATTCTCTTTAACAAGAGCAGTTAAAATGGTGCAAGACTTGATTAAAAGGCTGCCTTCTATAATAGCAGGCACTAGGGCTGCCCACTATGCAAGTTGCGGCTACAAATAGCGAGCACAAAGACATCAGATTATGTACACAGCGAACAATAGACAGTGCTACTTAGGACAGACTGCATCCAAATGACTACCAGCACAAAGTGTGCAAGGACTACTAGTAGACAAAGTACACACCCTGCATTCAAATGAGATGCACCTGACTACCACTGGAGGATGTTAGTTTCCATAATAGCTTGCATGCAAATTATCAAGTATTCGAACCCTCCCACCAAAATGAGGCCATCCTCTGCTGGAAGGGGACCTAACTCTAACTAAATTAAAACCATGCATATGCAGAACAGCATAACCTGGGTGCGACATGAAGTGAAATTCAAATTTGAAGCATCACCAGGCCGTCTCTGATTGGCACACCTACAGAAATATAGCATGCAAGCTATTATGCAAGCTAACATCCTCCAGTGGTAGTCAGGTGCATCTTATTTGAATGCAGGGTGTGTACTTTGTCTATAGTCCTTGCACACTTTGTGCTGGTAGTCATTTGGATGCAGTCTGTCCAAAGTAGCGCTGTCCATTGTTTGTTGTGTACATAAACTGTAAGTTATTTACACTGCGCTCGGGACTCTGCATAGGAAACGAGGGCGGTACTCAGGGGGAGTGTGAGCCGCATTTCCATCATCAGGCGCCTACAGGCACGTGCCTACAGTGCCTTATGGTAAATCCGGCCCTGATGCTATAACTGCAATACTATAGTCCGCACCCCCATATGTGTTATTTGGGTGCTGGCAATAGCAAATACAACTCGGAGGGGGGCTAATATTTGACACTGTCATTCGGCTCACCCTGTGCTCAACTGACCGCCAGTGATTACACACATATGTGTTGGTGTGTGTATTAAGGTTAGGTGCTTGGGGTTAAGGTTAGTTGTCCACCTGGGTGGAGGTTAAGGTCAGGTGCCCTCCTGGGAGGATGGGGTAAGGGTTAGGCACCATCAGTGTGGTGGGGGGTTAAGGGTTAGGCACCACAAGGGTAGAGTTAAAGTGGACCCAAATTAAAAATACAAGATTTCAGAACTAAAATCTATTTTCTAAATTATAATAATGAATAGCAGCCTTTTTTCAGCTGCATGATGACAAATATAAAATATTTTACATTTATTGGAGGAACCCTCCCTTCCTTTCAAATTGCCGGGACAAAATCCGGCAAACTGGTGAAGTAGGTGGTGTCCAGCAATGGAGGAAAAGCTAATGGCTGCCCCCAGTATAACCCTAGTAATGAAAAGAGAAGGGTGAAAAGCATGCACTGAAATGCTCACAGGCTTGAAGGAGTGTTTATTTATTTTTGTATGTGTCAGAGTGGTGCAACTAAATATTTTTAATTAAAAATATGTTTGGTTTGGGTCCGCTTTAAGTGTAAGGCCCCACCAGTGGAGGGCTCTGTGTGAGAGTAGGGAGAGGTTAGGTCATTGTAAAATATCTGTATATATTACAAATATTTTAGTATATGAATGTAGTAGAATATCAGTAAATGTACCAATAATGTAATACAACTATGAATGAAGTAGTAAAATATCAATTTTATCAATATTCTACTACAGCCATTCTGCTCCCTTTTAAATGGATGCCTTTATTTAAATATACACCTACTCACATACTTCTTCAGCAATACAATGCCAAAAACTATAAACTTGTCTCTGAACACCCCAGTCCTACTTGGAACTAGTGTTGGGCGAACAGTGTTCGCCACTGTTCGGGTTCTGCAGAACATCACCCTGTTCGGGTGATGTTCGAGTTCGGCCGAACACCTGACGGTGCTCGGCCAAACCGTTCGGCCACATGGCCGAACTAAGAGCGCATGGCCGAACGTTCCCCGAACGTTCGGCTAGCGCTGTGATTGGCCGAACGGGTCACGTGGTTCGGGCCCGAACGCGCTCTGATTGGCCGAACGGTCACGTGGTTCGGGTAAATAAATACCCGAACCACGTCATATCTCCGCCATTTGTCTGTGGGTTTAGCTTTGGGTAGGCAGGCAGGGTAGTTCACTCTCCAGCCACGCTAGCCAGGGTCCCCCCCAGTCATTGTGTGTCGCTGCTGGGAACAGTAGTACACCGCTCGCTCAGCCACACTATATATATAGCATTGTTTACTGCCACTGTGTACCTCGCTCAGCCACGCTATATATATAGCATTGTGTTTTCTGACACTCTGTGTACACGGCTTAGCCTGACTAATATAGCATTGTGTGTACTGCCACTGTGCACCTCGCTCAGCCACGCTATATATAGCATTGTGTGTACTGCCACTGTGCACCTCGCTCAGCCACGCTATATATAGCATTGTGTGTACTGCCACTGTGCACCTCGCTTAGCCACGCTATATATATAGCATTGTGTTTTCTGACACTCTGTGTACACGGCTTAGCCTGACTAATATAGCATTGTGTGTACTGCCACTGTGCACCTCGCTCAGCCACGCTATATATAGCATTGTGTGTACTGCCACTGTGCACCTCGCTCAGCCACGCTATATATAGCATTGTGTGTACTGCCACTGTGCACCTCGCTCAGCCACGCTGTATATAGCATTGTGTGTACTGCCACTGTGCACCTCGCTCAGCCACGCTATATATATAGCATTGTGTTTTCTGACACTCTGTGTACACGGCTTAGCCTGACTAATATAGCATTGTGTGTACTGCCACTGTGCACCTCGCTCAGCCACGCTATATATAGCATTGTGTGTACTGCCACTGTGCACCTCGCTCAGCCACGCTATATATAGCATTGTGTGTACTGCCACTGTGCACCTCGCTCAGCCACGCTATATATAGCATTGTGTGTACTGCCACTGTGCACCTCGCTCAGCCACGCTATATATATAGCATTGTGTTTTCTGACACTCTGTGTACACGGCTTAGCCTGACTAATATAGCATTGTGTGTACTGCCACTGTGCACCTCGCTCAGCCACGCTATATATAGCATTGTGTGTACTGCCACTGTGCACCTCGCTCAGCCACGCTATATATAGCATTGTGTGTACTGCCACTGTGCACCTCGCTCAGCCACGCTATATATATAGCATTGTGTCTACTGCCACTGTGCACCTCGCTCAGCCACGCTATATATAGCATTGTGTTTTCTGACACTCTGTGTACACGGCTTAGCCTGACTATATAGCATTGTGTGTACTGCCACTGTGCACCTCGCTCAGCCACGCTATATATAGCATTGTGTTTACTGCCACTCTGTGTACACCGCTCAGCCAGACTATATACCGTTGTTTACTGACACTCTGTGTACACCGCTCAGCCAGACTATATACCATTGTTTACTGACACTCTGTGTACACGGCTCAGCCTGACTATAAAGCATTGTGTGTACTGCCACTGTGCACCTCGCTCAGCCACGCTATATATAGCATTGTGTTTTCTGACACTCTGTGTACACGGCTTAGCCTGACTATATAGCATTGTGTGTACTGCCACTGTGCACCTCGCTCAGCCACGCTATATATAGCATTGTACTTTCTGACACTCTGTGTACACGGCTTAGCCTGACTAATATAGCATTGTGTGTACTGCCACTGTGCACCTCGCTCAGCCACGCTATATATAGCATTGTGTTTTCTGACACTCTGTGTACACGGCTTAGCCAGACTATATAGCATTGTGTGTACTGCCACTCTGTGTACACCGCTCAGCCAGACTATATAGCATTGTGTTTACTTCCACTCTGTGTCTGCTGGGCCTGGGAACAGTAGTACACCGCTCACCCGCCACTGTATAGCATTGTGCTCTGTGTCGCTGCTGGGAATAGTGGTACTGTATAGCATTTCTGTGCTGCCACTGTACTGCTGCCAGTCAGCGTGTACTGTAAGGATAAGTGAAATGAGGAAGAAATCCGGTGAAAGAGGAAGGGGCAAGGGAAGAGGTGTTTCCCCTGACGGTTCACGTACAGGCCACAGGGGAGCACCCAAGAAAACCCACTCAATACCGCCCATGTTGTCCAGGACAACAACCCTCACAAATCCAAAAGAACAGGACCAGATAATTACTTGGATGACCTCTCAAGCGTCCAGCAGTGGGTTAAGCAGCACCAGCACATCACGCACGAGGTCCGAGTCCTCAGCCAGTTACAAGGAGCCAGTGGGCACAAAGCTGACACAACCGGCAGCGACACCACGCACACAACTGCCAGATAACTAGTCCTATGAATTACCTCAGGACACAATGGGGTATTCGCAGGAGCTATTCCCAGCCCAACAAACTTCCACCTATGAAAGGTCAATGGAGGAACAGCCAGAAATGTTGTGCCCGGATTCACAACCATTAACTGTGGGAAATGCACCGCGCACTGAAATACAAGGCGAGTCCGAGGAGGACTCGGAAACCCAAATCCCAGAGCAAGTTGGGCAGGAGGGGTTGCAATTGCAGGAGGTCGGCCGACAAGATCTGGAAGACGACGTTGGAGTGAGCTGCGCAGAGGTTGTTCTGGGGAGCTCTACTCCACGGCGGCGGCCCCCCACAATGACATATGACGAGTTTGAGGAGATGGAAGAGGAGGGTATGGACAATGTGGACAGAGACCCAGATTTTATTTGTGAACGAGAACATCGCCGTCGTAGCAGCAGCACAGATGAGTCTGTTGAAGAACCCACTGCTGCACGAGTTCGCCTTGTGCCACAAGGTAGGCGGCGCGCAATTTCAGGCACCACAAGCGTGGAAGTTAGAGTGAGAGGCAAAAGAGGAGGAAACAGAAATCGCCAGCAAGGAGGCAGGTGCTCCAAAGTCTGGGCTTTCTTTGAAGACTGCACTGAGGATGTTACCATGGCGATTTGCAAGGTGTGCAAGACTCGCCTGAGCAGGGGGAAAAGTATTAACAACCTCTCCACCACCAGCATGAGCCGCCACATGCTATCCAAACATCCCACTCTGTGGGCAAACGCGGCAGGACAGGGTACCAGCAACACTGCCTCCCTTGGGTTCACCAGACTCACCACCAGACCCGCCTCAGCAGCAGCAGTAGCCTAGCCATTGCGTGGTTCACAACATTCACAAACATCAGACGACGCTGACACTGTCACTTTCCGGAGTAGTGCTCTTGAGGTCTCCCAGTGTTCATCAAACACAACAACCAACAGCCCTTCCGTGTGCAGCGCTACGGTTCAGTTGTCTGTGTCGGAGATGTTTGAGCGCAAGAGGAAATTGCCAGCAAATGACCCCCGGGCCGTGGCAGTAACAGCCAGCATAGCCAAGCTTCTGGCCTGCGAAATGCTGCCATATCGAGTGGTGGAGACAAACAGCTTCAAGGGCATGATGTCAGTGGCCATCCCACGTTACGTGGTTCCCAGCCGCTACCACTTTGCGCGCTCTGCAGTGCCTGAGTTGCATGAGCACGTGGTCAGCAAAATAACCCGAAGCTTGAAGAATGCCGTTGCCTGCAAGGTTCACCTCACCACTGACGCCTGGACGAGTGCGTTCGGCCAGGGTCGATACATCTCCCTTACCGCGCACTGGGTGAACCTTGTGGAGCCTGGCAGCGATTCCTCACCTGCTACGGCGCGGGTGTTGCCCACGCCGCAAACAGCTGCACCGCCGTCCCTCCCACTGGATAACAACAGCAGCACCTACCTCTCTGACTCCTTCTCCTCCAACGCATCTCAAAGCTGTACCTCTTTCGGAAACGCTAACCCAGCAGCAGTAGGATCGTGGAAGCAGTGCAGCACAGCTGTTGGCATGCGTCAGCAAGCGTTGCTGAAGCTGATCTGCCTTGGGGATAAGCAGCACACAGGGGAGGAAATTTGGAGGGGAATAAAGGAACAGACGGATTTGTGGCTGGCACCGCTGGACCTGAAACCGGGCATGGTTGTGTGTGATAATGGGAGTAATCTCATTCGCGCTTTAAGGTTGGCTAAGCTGACACACATCCCTTGCCTGGCGCACGTGATGAACCTAGTAGTTCAGCGGTTCCTGAGGACATACCCAGGCGTGGCCGATCTTCTGTTGAAGGTGCGTCGAGTGGCCAAACATTGTAGAAATTCCAGTACTGCTTCGGGGGCACTCGCCAAGATGCAGGAGCGCTTCAATCTCCCCCACCATCGCTTGCTGTGTGATGTCCCTACGCGCTGGAATTCTACGCTGCACATGCTAGCACGCTTTTGTGAGCAGAAGAGTGCAGTGGTCCAGTACATGACGGCGCAGTACCGAGGCGCATCCGGACAGCTGCCAAGCTTCTGTGGATCCGATTGGGCCAACATGTTGGACCTCTGCCAAGTCCTCCAAAATTTTGAGCAATCCACGTTGCTTGTGAGCAGTGACAACTCTTCAGTCAGCATTACCATACCACTGCTGTGTTTACTGAAGAGGTCGATGTTAAAAATCAAGGAAACAGCTGTCATGATGCAACTGGGGGAATCTGAAGGAGAAAACGATCAGCGTGATGGTACCAACATCAGGCCATCCGCCTCAGGGAACGCTGGCCCCAGCAGCTATGACGAAGAAGAGGAGGAGGAACAGCTGGAGTTGGAGCAGGAATTTCATGCCACCACTGACGAGGGCCAGAGCGGTGCACGTTGGACTTCCACAATTCAACGCGAATGGTCAGCAGAAGCAGACCAGGAGGAAGGTGACGACTATGATGCATCACAACAACTATCACAACGCTCACAAGAGGATGATGAGGATTCTGGTAGGACTCTGGCACACATGGCTCAATTCATGCTAGACTGCATTGAACGTGACCCACGCATTGTGCGCATTCTGGACAACACCAATTACTGGGTTTATACCCTTCTGGATCCACGGTACAAACACAATGTTCCAAAACTGCTTGAAGAAAGAGTCAGACAGGTCAAAATGGAAGAATACCAGCAGGCCCTTGTGGAGACTTTAGAGAGGAGATTGACATCCTCCCCCTCCTCTAGCCAGTTGTACGCAGACAGACTGACTTCCGCAAACCCAGGACGACCAGGAGGGCAGCAAACAACGCAAGCCGCAGCTAGTACCCAAAAGGGAACGGTATCGGCAGTGTCCTTGGAGTGGGAAAATTTTCTGACACCCATGCAGCAGCAGCCCACTGAACAGCAAGCGTGCAGATCCACCTCCAACACCGATCGCCTGGAGAAGATGGTCAAGGACTACATGTCAGATGACGTAGCTGTGTCGAACAATCCATCTGCACCCTTCAACTATTGGGTATCGAAGCTAGACACCTGGCACGAACTGGCAATGTACGCAATAGAGGTGCTGGCTTGCCCGGCAGCCAGCGTTATGTCGGAACGCTGTTTCAGTGCTGCCGGAGGCATCGTCACAGATCGGCGTATCCGCCTCTCTACAGAAAATGCAGACCGTCTGACTCAAATTAAAATGAATCAATCCTGGATTGGAAATGACTACGCAACACTCCAGGACCCCAACCAAGTAACATGACCAATGAACATCTGGGATGGTGTAGCGTTTCCGGTCCCTGTTTATTGAACCTCTCATCTGTATTACATTTATGACTGCATGGCGGCAAAAAGCATTGCTGCTATATCCGCACGCTTTTTGTCCTCATGCAAGGCCTGGGTTGTTGTGTCTCAAAAACCGTGGCCTTCTCCTCCTGCGCCTGCTCCTGTTCCATCACGTCTGCTGCTGCTGGGTTAGCGTTGCCGCGTGGTCCCTGTTTATTGAACCACTTATCTTTATTACATTTATGACTGCATGGCGGTACAAAGCATGCTATCCGCACGCTTCTTGCCCTCATGCAAGGCCTGGGTTGTTGTGTCTCACAAAGCGTGGCCTTCTCCTCCTGCGCCTCCTCCTGTTCCATCACGTCTGCTGCTGCTGGGTTAGCGTTGCCGCGTGGTCCCTGTTTATTGAACCACTTATCTTTATTACATTTATGACTGCATGGCGGTACAAAGCATGCTATCCGCACGCTTCTTGCCCTCATGCAAGGCCTGGGTTGTTGTGTCTCACAAAGCGTGGCCTTCTCCTCCTGCGCCTCCTCCTGTTCCATCACGTCTGCTGCTGCTGGGTTAGCGTTGCCGCGTGGTCCCTGTTTATTGAACCACTTATCTTTATTACATTTATGACTGCATGGCGGTACAAAGCATGCTATCCGCACGCTTCTTGCCCTCATGCAAGGCCTGGGTTGTTGTGTCTCACAAAGCGTGGCCTTCTCCTCCTGCGCCTCCTCCTGTTCCATCACGTCTGCTGCTGCTGGGTTAGCGTTGCCGCGTGGTCCCTGTTTATTGAACCACTTATCTTTATTACATTTATGACTGCATGGCGGTACAAAGCATGCTATCCGCACGCTTCTTGCCCTCATGCAAGGCCTGGGTTGTTGTGTCTCACAAAGCGTGGCCTTCTCCTCCTGCGCCTCCTCCTGTTCCATCACGTCTGCTGCTGCTGGGTTAGCGTTGCCGCGTGGTCCCTGTTTATTGAACCACTTATCTTTATTACATTTATGACTGCATGGCGGTAAAAAGCATGCTATCCGCACGCTTTTTGTCCTCATGCAAGGCCTGGGTTGTTGTGTCTCACAAAGCGTGGCCTTCTCCTCCTGCGCCTCCTCCTGTTCCATCACGTCTGCTGCTGCTGCTGCTGCTGGGTTAGCGTTGCCGGTCCTTGTTTATGGAACCTCTTATCTTTATTACATTTATGACTGCATGGCGGTACAAAGCATGCTATCCGCACGCTTCTTGCCCTCATGCAAGGCCGGGGTTGTT
Source organism: Hyperolius riggenbachi (assembly GCF_040937935.1). Classification (NCBI taxonomy): domain Eukaryota; kingdom Metazoa; phylum Chordata; class Amphibia; order Anura; family Hyperoliidae; genus Hyperolius; species Hyperolius riggenbachi. The sequence goes on along the minus strand of NC_090646.1, from coordinate 67,986,335 downwards.
GTGTCTCACAAAGCGTGGCCTTCTCCTCCTGCGCCTCCTCCTGTTCCATCACGTGTGCTGCTGCTGGGTTAGCGTTACCGGTCCCTTTTCCTGGAACCTCTTATAAGTATTACATTTATGACTGCATGCCGACAAAAAACATGTTACCTGTGCAAAGAAAACAGACATTTCCCGCATTTAAAAGACAGTTTTCCCTTTGAAACTTTAAAATCGATTTTCTCAAAAACTATAAGCTCTTTTTGCTAATTTTTTTTTTCCTCTTGTACCCACTCCCAAGGTGCACATACCCTGTAAATTTGGGGTATGTAGCATGTAAGGAGGCTTTACAAACCACAAAAGTTCGGGTCCCCATTGACTTCCATTATGTTCGGAGTTCGGGTCGAACACCCGAACATCGCGGCGATGTTCGGCCTGTTCGGCCCGAACCCGAACATCTAGATGTTCGCCCAACACTACTTGGAACTAGGCAGTGTTTTATTTCTTAGTGTAAGGGTTAAGAATTCAGGTATGTAAATGAAACTTTCTCAGCAGACTATAATGTAAAGGTGTCCATTGATGATACAAAACTTAATTGTACAACCTTATTACTTCAATAAAATGTAGGGTATTTTGCAAGCCAATGGGAGCCTGATGCTTCTAATGGGGATCTGGGATTGTTGTACTGGCATTCCCAGCATGCAGAGGACTCAAATGGCGGCAGCGGTGGAGGAGCGGGAATGTGGCGGCAACAGATACTAAGAAGTGGTGATGCAAAAATGGAAAGGACGGAACCAGATGGAAACCACTGTAAGAGACTGATCCCTTTAAAGAGGAACTCCAATGAAAGTAACGTATTGGACAAAAGTGCTTAATTTTTACAATCATTATTTATAAATGATTTAGTCAGAGTTTGCTCATTGTAAAATTTTTCCTCTCCCTGATTTACAGTCTGACACTTATCACATAGCGACATTTTTACTGCTGGCAGGTGATGTCAGTGGAAGGAGATGCTGCTTGCTTTTTTTGGCAGTTGGAAACAGCTGTTATGTCCCACAATGCAACAAGGTTCCCCAGTGTGATGTCAGCACCATGGTCCTGACATCACACTGTGGGAGGTGTTTCACCACAATATCAGCCATACAGAGCCCCCTGATGATTTATTTGAGAAAAGGAATAGATTTCTCATGGGAAATGAGGTATCAGCTGCTGATTGGGATGAAGTTCAATTCTTGATTAGGTTTTCTCTTTAAAGAGACTCTGTAACAAAATTTTGAGCCTTATTTCTTCTATCCTATATGTTCCTATAGCTGCTCTAATGTGCTCTGTCTTATTGCAGCCTTTCCTATTTGCACAGTGGCTGTATTATCTCTGTTATATGATCTAATCTTCTCTCCTCTGTTGGCTCTGTCGGGCTGAGGCAGTCAGGCTGCAATGTGCTGTGCTGCTTGTGATTGGATAGAAGCTATACACACCCTCTCCAGACCCCCTGCACACTCAGTATGACTCACACACTAAGCTACTCTCAGCGTATCACTTGCTATGTCTATTGTTTGTAAACACTGCCTAAAACTGGCAATTACAAGCCAGGATTGCAGCAGGGAGAGGCAGAAACAGCACAGAGGGGCCCAGGAGAACATAATGAATAGAATGGTATGCTTTTTATTGTAAGAATTTTACAGTACAGATTCTCTTTAAACTAAACACGATTCAGTTTTTACAGGTTTCAGTTTTCCATTTGGTACAATGTGAATCCACATGGACTTTTTCTTTTATAACATTTGCAGAAGAGGCTCCCCCACTAGTGATGAGCAAAACATTTGCATAGTTGTAATTTTGCATCAAAATTCACAATTACGATGCAAAAATGTAATTGTGAAATTTCTGGAAAACTTGTAATTAATTTCGGGCAAAGTTATATTAGTACACCCAACACGCGCTAGCTGAAATTACCAATAGTTTTATTCAAATTGCACAAATTGAAAAAAATTGCATATACACCGTTTTTGTTGGTACTCAATTCCTCCTACATTCATACCACATTCAAACATACACCCTAGAAGGGCCCTTCTAAAAATGGAATTAAAACATAGAGCATAAAAAATATATAAAAATATAGAAAAATATATAGGACCAGGTGATCCAATAAATTGAATGTGAGTGATTGGAGGTATAGGATCCTGTTAAAACCTCATTGCAAATAGTCCCATATAGAAACTCACATTAGGCGATTTCTGCCTTACTGAACTTTCAAAACAACGTTCCGCAAGTTTCAAGAGAGAGAGCCCAATCCTATGCCAAGGATAGGTTTTACTCACAGTCCGCTGCAGCTGCCTCCGTGTAGACTTTTGATGTTCCTACCGGTAATCCACCACAACAGCAAGACCTTGTGTTGCCAACCGCTCACTTGATCAACTTACGCTGGCTCCCCAGTACGGCGCGTGTCACTTCCGCACACACGTTACAGTGACTCACTAGCCGCACTTCCGCTCAGCCTGCTCAGTTCCGGATTGGTTTAGTATAGGTGACGTCACCACTTCAAAGGACCTCTGGATCTTTGCTTACAGGTGCCCGCTAGGCGCCTTTACGGTACACCTTTCGTCCACGGTCCCCACCATATACCGATACTCAATTAAAGAAGAGAAACCTCAACGCGTTTCTGCCATTAAACGATGGCCTTCTTCAGGAGGATTTTTGTTGCTGATCTAGTGCTGCAATTTCAGTCACTTCCTTTATACTCATCATAGAGCGTTCATCCCCCTCATTAGAGGGGTCAGGGGTCATGGTTCATAGGGCCATCTCTCGTTCTAATTCAAATTAGGACCATACTTTGGTAATGTTCACTCAGTGTTCCTGTTTAAAATCCATATAAGAACAGGCAATGCAAAGGGTGGGGTAAAATTAGTAATAAAACCAAAATTAAAAAATCAGATGAGATGCAGGTGAGTATACCGAAACCCATAGTGGAGACACCGAGAGTAGAGAGGAATAATGGGGTATACACTAATAAAGAGAATAGGACTGCACGTGATGGGAAGAGTAGAAGCAAAACAAAGTCCCCGCATGTGAGCCCAAAAAGATATAGTATCCCCACTTCTAATAGATATTCAGTTCTGCGGAGCCCGGTAATTAATCAGAGACAGATAGAGGGGAATTTGGCCAACAATAGGACACCAAAAGGGTATCCACTGAGGGGAAAGGAAGATTTTAAGAAGAAGAGACTTAATAGAATGGCATTGACACCAAATAGAACCCCACGTCAGCAATCTAGGACCCCACAGCCCACCAACAGGAGGGGACCAAGGAATGAGTTGGGGGATCGAAGGAGTAGGAATAATATAGTGGTAGAGGAACCACGAAACTCCATAAGTCAATATTTTTTACGGACACCCAGGGTGGGAAACGGAAAAGGGGATGTAGGGGGGGTCGGAAAGGGGGTAAAAAGGTAATGGGGGTTGACAGTCAAACCACTGAGGAGGGGGGGAGGGGGGTGTTCAATTTAAGTAAACGTAAGCTCGAGAAAAATGAGATAGAACTTTTGTCGAAAGGGTTAAAGTTTGCTCCTAGTAATAGAATCAACAAATTTGACTCTTTCATAAACATAAAGAAGTTTATGAGGAAACTCTGTCTAAAGAAATTTTTTCTAAAAAACCCCATGCAGAGGGAGAGTGAAGACTTAAGGTTTACACATACCTCATTAAGAAACCCCTCCACTTTTTTTCCACAAACGGAGTATAGTGATGCAATGACGGCATTTGAGAATCTGGTAGAGAAAGATATCAGACGTATAAAAACCAACAGATTTGCGAATGATAATTTAACAAATGCCGAAAGGAGAGCCTTGAAGGAGCTACAGGGTGATCCGAACATCACTATACGGCCGGCGGACAAAGGTGGGGGGATTGTGATACAGGATACAGAAGTTTATAAGGCTGAAGCCTATAGACTGTTGAATGACCCAGAGACTTACCGCGTCTTGGGCCACGATCCAACAGTCGATTTTGCAAAACAACTGAAAATAATATTGGATGAAGGATTGAGCTGTGGGATCCTGACCATAAAGGAATATGATTTTCTAAACATAGGATTCCCACGGAGACCATTGTTCTATCATCTGCCAAAGATCCATAAGGGTCTGAACAATCCGCCTGGTAGACCCATAGTGTCTGGGGTGGACTCGCTGACAGCGAACCTCTCCAGATACGTGGATACGTTCCTACAGAGATCTGTGAAGAGTACAAGAGCCTATATTGCGGACACCAAACAAGTTATCAATATTTTGGGAGACTTGCAGTGGGAAGAGGGATGGATCATGTGCACATTGGATGTGGCATCCCTATACACTATAATTGATCATGAAAGAGGATTGGGGGCGGTGGGTTTTTATCTGGAGAAAGATGAAACCCTGGATGTTATCCAGAAGGAGTACATTTTAAAATCGATACAATTCATATTACAACACAATTACTTTCAATTTGATGAGAATTGGTATCTACAGGTCGGTGGAACGGCGATGGGGACCAGGTTCGCACCTGCCTATGCAAATTTATTCATGTCACAGTGGGAGGAGAGCTATGTTTATGGGGAGCATGGCCCGGGTGCGGACCTGGTCCTATGGCGTCGTTTCATCGACGATGTGCTGATGATATGGAAGGGTGATGCCCCGTCACTGCACAGGTTCATCGAGAGTATAAATAGGAACGATTGGAGAATTTCATTCACTGTGGAAACTAGTGTACACACTGTAAGTTTTCTGGATTTAGAATTATATGTAGAGGATGGCATCTTGAAAACCAGAACATTCCACAAACCGGTGGATGTCAACAGTTATATATTATATACCAGCTGCCACTTACCAAGATGGTTAAACAATATCCCCAAGGGACAGTTCACGAGACTCCGCCGTAATTGCACTAATATAGCAGAATATGACCGGGAGGCGGAACAACTCGTGAGCAGTCTCTTAGAAAAGGGATACCCAGAGAAATATGTTGATGAATCAAGGACATTAATTAGACAGAAAGAGAGGGACAGTTTACTGGGACCGAGATTGGAACAAAAATGGGAACACAATGATTTTAGTGTTGTCCTGCAATACACGTCCCAATCAAATAAAGTTACAAATATAATACGTAAACATTGGGACGTGTTGAAAGAGGACAAGATTCTGGGTGATAAATTACCATGTATCCCTAAAGTTGTCTTTAAAAAGGCACCCAATTTGGGGCTCTCGATTGCAACAGCAGCAAATGAGAATAAAGGTACCAATGGTGGGGGAGGGAGAGGAACAACAGGATTCATCAGATGTGGGATTTGTCTAAACTGTAGGAGGACTAGTAATCCGGGTAGAATAATAGAGGTTGAGGCACTGGATGGAGTGAAATACAGAATTAAGGACCCTATAACATGTACTACAAAGGGGGTCATTTACTGCATCCAGTGCCCCTGCCAGAAGAGATATGTGGGGAGAACGAAGAGATCTCTACAAAGTAGGGTGGGGGAGCACTTTAACAACATAAAGAAGAGGTGTGTGGGACATCCGCTATCCAAACATTATAGAGAGGAACATGGGGGGAGTATAAGAGGGACAATATTCTTTGGTCTTGAGGTTATTAAGCAGTGTGGAAGAGGGGGGGACTATATAAAGAAAATGTCGCGTAATGAATCGAAGTGGATCTTCCAGTTGGACACAATTATGCCAAAGGGTCTGAATAGTGAAATGGAGGTGTTTGCCTTTTTTTAAAAAAAATGAAAATTGGAGGTCTAGATAGTGTATGAGGATTGCAACAGTCAGATATTGGAGAATGGAGTGCAATACTATGAGCATGTGGAGAGTGATTGCACCCCTCTTCAAAACTGTGGGTGTCGGAATGGAATTCCTCTTGATTAAAATGATGTGAGCGGAGTATGTATGTATGTAAGTTTGATGTGATACGCTCAATATTGCTATTGATTTTTTAATTTTGGTTTTATTACTAATTTTACCCCACCCTTTGCATTGCCTGTTCTTATATGGATTTTAAACAGGAACACTGAGTGAACATTACCAAAGTATGGTCCTAATTTGAATTAGAACGAGAGATGGCCCTATGAACCATGACCCCTGACCCCTCTAATGAGGGGGATGAACGCTCTATGATGAGTATAAAGGAAGTGACTGAAATTGCAGCACTAGATCAGCAACAAAAATCCTCCTGAAGAAGGCCATCGTTTAATGGCAGAAACGCGTTGAGGTTTCTCTTCTTTAATTGAGTATCGGTATATGGTGGGGACCGTGGACGAAAGGTGTACCGTAAAGGCGCCTAGCGGGCACCTGTAAGCAAAGATCCAGAGGTCCTTTGAAGTGGTGACGTCACCTATACTAAACCAATCCGGAACTGAGCAGGCTGAGCGGAAGTGCGGCTAGTGAGTCACTGTAACGTGTGTGCGGAAGTGACACGCGCCGTACTGGGGAGCCAGCGTAAGTTGATCAAGTGAGCGGTTGGCAACACAAGGTCTTGCTGTTGTGGTGGATTACCGGTAGGAACATCAAAAGTCTACACGGAGGCAGCTGCAGCGGACTGTGAGTAAAACCTATCCTTGGCATAGGATTGGGCTCTCTCTCTTGAAACTTGCGGAACGTTGTTTTGAAAGTTCAGTAAGGCAGAAATCGCCTAATGTGAGTTTCTATATGGGACTATTTGCAATGAGGTTTTAACAGGATCCTATACCTCCAATCACTCACATTCAATTTATTGGATCACCTGGTCCTATATATTTTTCTATATTTTTATATATTTTTTATGCTCTATGTTTTAATTCCATTTTTAGAAGGGCCCTTCTAGGGTGTATGTTTGAATGTGGTATGAATGTAGGAGGAATTGAGTACCAACAAAAACGGTGTATATGCAATTTTTTTCAATTTGTGCAATTTGAATAAAACTATTGGTAATTTCAGCTAGCGCGTGTTGGGTGTACTAATATAACTTTGCCCAAAATTTTTTGAGTGTTTAAGGGACAGCTCAACCCCACACGCTGCTTGATAGGCAAGGGATCAGACCTAGCGCCTGGTGACGAAAATAATTTGATTTATAAAACAGTCCCTTATACCATGGCTGCAGGAAATGGATTATGGGAATTTAGAAACCATCAGAATGATCGGATTAGGAATTTTTTCAATGAGAGTGAAAACAATCAAGGAATATACAGGATGGATGGCACACAGAGAGTGAAGGAATTGGAGAAATTATTAGTAAAGGAAACGAAGAATATGTGGGAGGTAGCGTCCCTTGAGAAGTACTTGGAGTGGGAAATAGCACCCGTAGGTTTGGCGGTGTCTAAAGTTCTATCTGAGGATTTGGCAGATGAGGAGACTTTGGAGAAGTGGGAGTATATGTTTCATGTATTCTCAATGGAAACGGTCCAATTTGTGATGGATGCTAGGAAGGCCCAATCTAAGAGTTTAGGGGAAGAAATAGAGGGCCTTAAACAAACCCTGGCCCCATTTAAATCAACGAAGGAGTACCACAATCTGGAGGTGAGTATATATAATAGATTAGAAGCATTAGAAAAGGATATAATAAACAAAAAATTGAAGAAATTTGCCAGGGACGCAATCCCTATGAATAATATAGAAGATTTAAGAATAATGGTAGAAGAAAGTATAGGAGAAGAATGCCCCCAGGGCACCACCATGATGGGAACGCTTGAAACTATTGATGAGATCGGGGAGGATTGTGAAGGGGATGGGGAGGGAGCAAGGTGCTCCACTATACAGGATTTTGAGGTGGGGAGTGATGAGGAAGGATTTGGGGATATCAGTGATGGGGAGATGCAGGTGAGTATACCGAAACCCATAGTGGAGACACCGAGAGTAGAGAGGAATAATGGGGTATACACTAATAAAGAGAATAGGACTGCACGTGATGGGAAGAGTAGAAGCAAAACAAAGTCCCCGCATGTGAGCCCAAAAAGATATAGTATCCCCACTTCTAATAGATATTCAGTTCTGCGGAGCCCGGTAATTAATCAGAGACAGATAGAGGGGAATTTGGCCAACAATAGGACACCAAAAGGGTATCCACTGAGGGGAAAGGAAGATTTTAAGAAGAAGAGACTTAATAGAATGGCATTGACACCAAATAGAACCCCACGTCAGCAATCTAGGACCCCACAGCCCACCAACAGGAGGGGACCAAGGAATGAGTTGGGGGATCGAAGGAGTAGGAATAATATAGTGGTAGAGGAACCACGAAACTCCATAAGTCAATATTTTTTACGGACACCCAGGGTGGGAAACGGAAAAGGGGATGTAGGGGGGGTCGGAAAGGGGGTAAAAAGGTAATGGGGGTTGACAGTCAAACCACTGAGGAGGGGGGGAGGGGGGTGTTCAATTTAAGTAAACGTAAGCTCGAGAAAAATGAGATAGAACTTTTGTCGAAAGGGTTAAAGTTTGCTCCTAGTAATAGAATCAACAAATTTGACTCTTTCATAAACATAAAGAAGTTTATGAGGAAACTCTGTCTAAAGAAATTTTTTCTAAAAAACCCCATGCAGAGGGAGAGTGAAGACTTAAGGTTTACACATACCTCATTAAGAAACCCCTCCACTTTTTTTCCACAAACGGAGTATAGTGATGCAATGACGGCATTTGAGAATCTGGTAGAGAAAGATATCAGACGTATAAAAACCAACAGATTTGCGAATGATAATTTAACAAATGCCGAAAGGAGAGCCTTGAAGGAGCTACAGGGTGATCCGAACATCACTATACGGCCGGCGGACAAAGGTGGGGGGATTGTGATACAGGATACAGAAGTTTATAAGGCTGAAGCCTATAGACTGTTGAATGACCCAGAGACTTACCGCGTCTTGGGCCACGATCCAACAGTCGATTTTGCAAAACAACTGAAAATAATATTGGATGAAGGATTGAGCTGTGGGATCCTGACCATAAAGGAATATGATTTTCTAAACATAGGATTCCCACGGAGACCATTGTTCTATCATCTGCCAAAGATCCATAAGGGTCTGAACAATCCGCCTGGTAGACCCATAGTGTCTGGGGTGGACTCGCTGACAGCGAACCTCTCCAGATACGTGGATACGTTCCTACAGAGATCTGTGAAGAGTACAAGAGCCTATATTGCGGACACCAAACAAGTTATCAATATTTTGGGAGACTTGCAGTGGGAAGAGGGATGGATCATGTGCACATTGGATGTGGCATCCCTATACACTATAATTGATCATGAAAGAGGATTGGGGGCGGTGGGTTTTTATCTGGAGAAAGATGAAACCCTGGATGTTATCCAGAAGGAGTACATTTTAAAATCGATACAATTCATATTACAACACAATTACTTTCAATTTGATGAGAATTGGTATCTACAGGTCGGTGGAACGGCGATGGGGACCAGGTTCGCACCTGCCTATGCAAATTTATTCATGTCACAGTGGGAGGAGAGCTATGTTTATGGGGAGCATGGCCCGGGTGCGGACCTGGTCCTATGGCGTCGTTTCATCGACGATGTGCTGATGATATGGAAGGGTGATGCCCCGTCACTGCACAGGTTCATCGAGAGTATAAATAGGAACGATTGGAGAATTTCATTCACTGTGGAAACTAGTGTACACACTGTAAGTTTTCTGGATTTAGAATTATATGTAGAGGATGGCATCTTGAAAACCAGAACATTCCACAAACCGGTGGATGTCAACAGTTATATATTATATACCAGCTGCCACTTACCAAGATGGTTAAACAATATCCCCAAGGGACAGTTCACGAGACTCCGCCGTAATTGCACTAATATAGCAGAATATGACCGGGAGGCGGAACAACTCGTGAGCAGTCTCTTAGAAAAGGGATACCCAGAGAAATATGTTGATGAATCAAGGACATTAATTAGACAGAAAGAGAGGGACAGTTTACTGGGACCGAGATTGGAACAAAAATGGGAACACAATGATTTTAGTGTTGTCCTGCAATACACGTCCCAATCAAATAAAGTTACAAATATAATACGTAAACATTGGGACGTGTTGAAAGAGGACAAGATTCTGGGTGATAAATTACCATGTATCCCTAAAGTTGTCTTTAAAAAGGCACCCAATTTGGGGCTCTCGATTGCAACAGCAGCAAATGAGAATAAAGGTACCAATGGTGGGGGAGGGAGAGGAACAACAGGATTCATCAGATGTGGGATTTGTCTAAACTGTAGGAGGACTAGTAATCCGGGTAGAATAATAGAGGTTGAGGCACTGGATGGAGTGAAATACAGAATTAAGGACCCTATAACATGTACTACAAAGGGGGTCATTTACTGCATCCAGTGCCCCTGCCAGAAGAGATATGTGGGGAGAACGAAGAGATCTCTACAAAGTAGGGTGGGGGAGCACTTTAACAACATAAAGAAGAGGTGTGTGGGACATCCGCTATCCAAACATTATAGAGAGGAACATGGGGGGAGTATAAGAGGGACAATATTCTTTGGTCTTGAGGTTATTAAGCAGTGTGGAAGAGGGGGGGACTATATAAAGAAAATGTCGCGTAATGAATCGAAGTGGATCTTCCAGTTGGACACAATTATGCCAAAGGGTCTGAATAGTGAAATGGAGGTGTTTGCCTTTTTTTAAAAAAAATGAAAATTGGAGGTCTAGATAGTGTATGAGGATTGCAACAGTCAGATATTGGAGAATGGAGTGCAATACTATGAGCATGTGGAGAGTGATTGCACCCCTCTTCAAAACTGTGGGTGTCGGAATGGAATTCCTCTTGATTAAAATGATGTGAGCGGAGTATGTATGTATGTAAGTTTGATGTGATACGCTCAATATTGCTATTGATTTTTTAATTTTGGTTTTATTACTAATTTTACCCCACCCTTTGCATTGCCTGTTCTTATATGGATTTTAAACAGGAACACTGAGTGAACATTACCAAAGTATGGTCCTAATTTGAATTAGAACGAGAGATGGCCCTATGAACCATGACCCCTGACCCCTCTAATGAGGGGGATGAACGCTCTATGATGAGTATAAAGGAAGTGACTGAAATTGCAGCACTAGATCAGCAACAAAAATACTCCTGAAGAAGGCCATCGTTTAATGGCAGAAACGCGTTGAGGTTTCTCTTCTTTAATTGAGTATCGGTATATGGTGGGGACCGTGGACGAAAGGTGTACCGTAAAGGCGCCTAGCGGGCACCTGTAAGCAAAGATCCAGAGGTCCTTTGAAGTGGTGACGTCACCTATACTAAACCAATCCGGAACTGAGCAGGCTGAGCGGAAGTGCGGCTAGTGAGTCACTGTAACGTGTGTGCGGAAGTGACACGCGCCGTACTGGGGAGCCAGCGTAAGTTGATCAAGTGAGCGGTTGGCAACACAAGGTCTTGCTGTTGTGGTGGATTACCGGTAGGAACATCAAAAGTCTACACGGAGGCAGCTGCAGCGGACTGTGAGTAAAACCTATCCTTGGCATAGGATTGGGCTCTCTCTCTTGAAACTTGCGGAACGTTGTTTTGAAAGTTCAGTAAGGCAGAAATCGCCTAATGTGAGTTTCTATATGGGACTATTTGCAATGAGGTTTTAACAGGATCCTATACCTCCAATCACTCACATTCAATTTATTGGATCACCTGGTCCTATATATTTTTCTATATTTTTATATATTTTTTATGCTCTATGTTTTAATTCCATTTTTAGAAGGGCCCTTCTAGGGTGTATGTTTGAATGTGGTATGAATGTAGGAGGAATTGAGTACCAACAAAAACGGTGTATATGCAATTTTTTTCAATTTGTGCAATTTGAATAAAACTATTGGTAATTTCAGCTAGCGCGTGTTGGGTGTACTAATATAACTTTGCCCAAAATTTTTTGAGTGTTTAAGGGACAGCTCAACCCCACACGCTGCTTGATAGGCAAGGGATCAGACCTAGCGCCTGGTGACGAAAATAATTTGTAATTAATTTCACTTGTAATCCTAATCAGGAACTGTCATTTCACATTTTCGCTTAATTTTCATGTACATTTGTGCCGACTTTAGTGGTTTATAGCAAAGCTCCCATACATTTATATTGTGATTTTCCCCATGGCGGACTCAAAGAACTTGAGCTGCAACCACTAGGGTGTGCTCATAAGGCAGTAGCAGTGTTAGGGAGTCTAGCCCAAGGACTCCTTACTGAATGGGTACTGGACAGGAAGAGCTGAGATCAGTAGGTGGAGTGGCAGGATAGTGCCCTGTTTAAGGGCTCTGCCTCCGACACAGGAGACCAGGATTTGAATCTCAGCTCTTCCTGTTCAGTAAGCCAGTACCTATTCAATAGGGAGTCCTTGGGCTAGACTCCCTAACACTGCCACTGCCTACTGAGTGCCTTCAGCTCAAGCGCTTTGAGTCCACCAGGAGAAAAGTGCAATATAAAAGCTCCCATACATGCTATTGTCACATATGTTAAAGAGACTCTGAGGCGAGAATAAATCTCGCTTCAGAGCTCATAGTTAGCAGGGGCACGTGTGCCCCTGCTAAACCTCCGCTATAGCGCTGCTAAACGGGGGTCCCTTCACCCCCGAACCCCCCACTGCGACACTTGGTCGCAGGCTTGGTCGCTCCTGGAGGCAGGGCTAACGGCTGCAGCCCTGCCTCCAGTCGCGTCTATCAGCGGCGCATCGCCGCCTCTCCCCCGCCCCTCTCAGTGAAGGAAGACTGAGAGGGGCGGAGGGGAGAGGCAGAGATACGCGCTGACAGACGCGCGTGGGGCAGGGCTGCGGCGGTTAGCCCTGCCCCAACCAGGAAGCGCTCCCCCGCTGCACCGAGGGGATTTGGGGGTGAAGGGACCCCCGTTTAGCGGCGCGATGGCGGCGGTTTAGCAGGGGCACACGTGCCCCTGCTAACTATGAGCTCTGAAGCGAGATTTATTCTCGCTTCAGACTCTCTTTAAAGAGAATAGCGGGTACGAGTCAAGAACAAATAATTTTTTTAAAAGACCCTTTTTAGTTTTTGAGAACATTGATTTTTAAAAAGGCAAAAAAATGATTTTTAAACTCAGAAAAATAACAGTTTAAAATTCCTTTTTCCCGAGGTGGAGTTCTGACAATGAAATCCGCATACAGAGGCTGGGTCTGCCTATACAGCCCAGCCTCTGTTGCTATCCAGATCCCCCCTAAGCCCCCCCGCGCTCTGTGATCACCCAAAAATCACAGTCATGCTGTGCGGGCTGTGTTCACCTCTGTATTGTCAGTCTCGGTTCTCCCCCCGCCTCCTGCATAGCTCCGGTCCCCGCCCGCGTCCCTTCCCTCCAATCAGCGGGGAGGGAAGGGACGAGGGCGGTGACTGGAGCTATGCCAAGAGGCGGGGGGAGTAGCAGACTGACAGTACAGAGGTAAACACAGCCCGCTGTGACACGCTGCATGTTAGCAGCGTGGCTGTGATTTATGGGTGGTCGCAGAGCGCAGGGGGAACTTAGGGGAGGTCTGGATAGCAACAGAGGCTGGGCAGTATAGGCAGACCTAGCCTCTGTATGCAGATTTCATTGTCAGAACCCCACCTCGGGTTCACTTTAAAATCCATTTACTCAATACGTTTTTTTTTAAATTAAAAGTGGACCTGAACTCTTGCACAGACTGAAAAAATACATAGAGAAATGCACCCTGTATGTATTTAGAGAGTTTAGCCTGTGTAATTCCCCCTCATCTGTAACAGGTTATTATGCTGTTGTGTATCTTTTAGAGCAGAGAGGACATTTTGAGTTCAGGTCTACTTTAACATTTGTAGCAATTTTGGTGACAATAGCATGTATAGGGCTCTGCTATTAACCACTAAATTTGGCAGGAAATCACACAATAATTATGCAAAAATTACGTGAAGTTACAAATGGATTACACAAAATTAATTGAATTTACAAACTGTAATGACATATGGGCCTAATTGTGAAAATGTATTCAAAAGTTTGCGTAATTATCGTAATTAGCTGAATACAATCATAACTCTTTTGAGAACATACCTTATAAGGAAGCATTATAATTCCTTATTGGTAGTTGCCTTATTGAGTGATTCCATCCCATAATACTTTGCACCTCCCCCCTTCCCCCTGGCCAACAAAAATAGTGGAAAGCAATAGGATCTTTATATATCAGCCTATCGATATGTATTAAGCATGTTTATCACTCTGGCTCTCTTAGCTGCTCTAATGACTAAAGCGGGAATGTATATTTATGTAAGTGGTGATTACAGCCCACCTGATGATTCACACTACAAGACGACAATATCTATGGATATAGCAGGAGCCAGCACTGAACAGTCTGCTGACAGCCAGCGTAAATCTTCTTTATTGAAACAGCAGGAGCAGAGGATGTCCACTTCACCCCGCTGTTTCAGTGAGGAAGATTTATTAAACTTGTAGGCTTATATCCACTTAAGGTAACCTCCCCCTACTGAAGATTTTCTGGGGACAAATAACGTCATCTCTCGCATTATATCATCTGTAAAGCTGGAGGTGGCCTCCTAACCAGAACTGTGCAGTAATTTCTGCAGAAATAGTGGCACTTTTCAGATCGCCATATTTATATAAAAGTGGATAATAGAGACACTATCTTGTAAAGCTCAATTGTACTATATATATATATATATATATATATATAGAGAGAGAGAGAGAGAGAGAGAGAGAGAGAGAGAGAGAGAGAGAGAGAGAGAGAGAGAGAGAGAGAGAGAGAGAGAGAGAGAGAAGCGAGCGGGAGAGAGAGGATTCAGGCCAGTCTTACACATATACGCCTTTTTTTTTGCATTGCGTTACCCTTTCCGCCAGAGAATGCGTTGGCTTGACACCATCAAAGCTGGCACAGGATTGCGCTTAAAGGGGAACTGAAGAGAGAGGTATATGGAGGCTGTCATGTTTATTTCCTTTTAGACAATACCAGTTGCCTGGCAGCCCTGCTGATCCTCTGCCTCTAATACTATTAGCCATAGCCCCTGAACAAGCATGCAGCAGATCAGGTGTTTCAGTGGTTCAGACTTATAAGTCTGATCTGACAAGACTAGCTGCATGCTTGTTTCTGGTTTTATTCAGATACTACTGCAGAGAAATAGACCAGCAGGGCTGCCAGGCAACTGGTATTGATTAAAAGGAAATAAACATGACCGCCTCCATATACCTCTCTCTTCAGTTCCCCTTTAAGGCAACTGACAGAAATAGTACAAGATCGGTCAGCATGGAGAGAGCTAACCCATTGAATCGCCAAGAGTTGGATACGACTGCATGCAGGGTATGCAACAGCGACAGGAACAACAGCAAAGAAAGTCTATGGGGCCCAGTACACTTTCCACGTGGCACAAGAAGTATTCAATTTTCTGCAAAGTCAAAAGTGTGTTACCGTGTGACTTTTGCGGCAGTGCAATGTATTGAAGTCGATGCGTGACCCAAACATTTTAAATTGGTTGGTGGAGATGGTGCGGTCCATGTTTGGTAAATAGAGGCTAGGGTCCCTTCCAGATGGATAACCTCATTGCGGTGGAAGGGTCCAGTATGGAACACTCTGCATGCAAACTGTTTGTGGAAGCTAACATCCTCCATTAATGTTTATTTGGTGCATCTGTTTTGAATACAAGATGTGTATCCTGCCTATAATTAGGCTCTGCACACCTATGCTGTTAGACATTCAGATGCCTGTCTTGGGAAGCGCTGCCTCCTCTCCCTTCTGTCTAAAACATGTTCAGAATGACGCAAATACGATGGGGAAGCCAGGAATCCCAGTGACATCATTCCTGTCCAGCAGTGAGTATGTCACTGGGTGAGAGGTGTCGACATGCGGTTAAAAGGGGTGCGGGGGGCATGGGAGTGGCGCCGTGCATATGACCCTGTTGGCCCACTCTGCTGCAGGGTCATAGTAATCTCGTTTTTGGCTTTGCAGTGCGATGCAAGGGGAGTGGCACATTGCAACGCAATGCTTTCCAGAGGTGTAAAACCCACCTCACTGTTTCAAAATGTCTGATGTGGCTATTAGCCGATTGGATACTACATAGGAATTTGCATTTGGGCGCTGAGGTTAGGAGGTTCTCTTTAGGCGCTTATAGGAGGGACTCTAGGTTTAAGCATTAGGTGTTTTTTGTTTTTTTTTTTACTTGAAGCCCCACCCATAAACACAGAGGTCTCCTCTTAGTTGTCTTATATTAGTGTCATCACTGCACATCTTCTGTTAGCCCCACTTATGAACAAAGATCACTTCTCTTGGTTGCCTTCTCTTTGTGACGTCACTGCACACTTTCTGTTAGCCCCACCCATAAAGAGAGATTCCTTCTCTAGGTCTCTTTATTTCTGCAAAAGGAAAATCATACAGCTCGAATGTGCTTTCATACATTCAGATAAAACACAGGCAAATTAAGCAAATGTGATACCTGCTTAAAGTGGACCTGAACTCTTGCACAGGATAGAAGGAAGACATAGAGAAATGCACCCTGTATATATTTAGAGAGTTTAGCCTGTCTAATTCCTCCTCATTTGAGACTAATCACAACTGCAATTTGATCTCTCAGCTGAGCCACTGGCTGCCATGGTAGACCACCTAAATGATAAACACAAGATATATATCTGCTTTCATGAAAGCATTAAAGGATACCCGAGGTGACATGTGACATGATGAGATAGACATGGGCATGTACAGTGCCAAGCACACACATAACTATGCTGTATTCCTTTTTTCTTTCTCTGCCTGAAAGAGTTAAATATCAGGTATGCAAGTGGCTCACTCAGTCCTGACTCAGACAGGAAGCGACTACAGTGAGACCCTCACTGATAAGAAATTTCAACTATAAAACACTTTCCTAGCGAAAATGGCTTCTGAGAGCAGGAAAGAAATAAAAAGAGTCAATAGTTCATAGATTTTAGCTCTGGCATACTTCAATGAATGTGTCATTGAGTAAAAACAATAAAACAGGTAAAGCTTAAAAAGTATATTTAAACATAAATTAAAACTGTGGAATATCTTAAAAAGTCATTTTTAGGAGAAAGAAGATAGATACAATTGTTTATTTCATTTGTTTATTTTCGCCTTAGGTGTCTTTTAAGTAGACAAATTGCAGATTGATTGCAGGATTTCTATCAGCTGTAAAAAATTATTTTTTTTAAAGGTTATTACGGTATGTTGTTGCTTATCTTTTAGAGTAAAGAGGAAGTTCTGATTTCAGGTCTGCTTTAAAATAACTTTTCATCAGGTTTCCGTCCTCCGTCTTCCACAGCCAATACACTCCCACAGCACTGGGAACAACTAATCAAAGAACTACTATGACAAAGCCATATGTCATTGATATTTCAATCATAATCTTGATTGAAAATGTCATTATTTAAATATTTTTCAAATCAAATGTAATGTCTAATCTATATTGTATATTGTATGGAAACCTTTATATAGATAAAGTTAAAAAAAAACACATAAAGCAAGAGAAGGAGGGTAGAAGCTTCTTTTATTCACAGCAATTGTTTGTCCAGCAAACATTTACCTTTCCTTTACCCTATCAGACCTCATATGAAAAGTAAGGGAGAGATGTTTGGTCTTCTGACATGTGTAAACAGTTACTTCCTTGTATTTGGACAATCGGTGTGTGCTGAGATACAACCAACTGCTGTCAAGGTATACACACATATCTTGGGCTACAAATATATATGTACTTTATTATCTGGGAAAAGATGTAACTGTCACAGCAGAGTCCACGCTTAGCAAACATCCTTCTTGTGCAAAGCCGGAATGAGAATCTCAACGAGATTGGAACATTATAAACATTATCCTGTCAGAGGACTGTCATGTTACACTTCAGGCTCAGTGAACAGGTATGTGCTGCTCCCATGGGAGACAGCTGTAATCTATGTGGTATTTTGTTGAGATTCAGTCCTCACATAGCAATAGCGATAATCTGCAGAATGCTTAAGGAGAAACCGTAACCAAGAAGTGAACTTCCTCCCAATCAGTAGCTGATACCCCCTTTTACATGAGAAATCTATTCCTTTTCTCAAACGGATCATCAGGGGGCTCTGTATGACTGATATTGTGGTGAAACCCCTCCCATATGTGATGTCAGCGCCTCACAGTACCGAGGTACTGGCATCACACTGTGGGAGCCTTGTTGCATTGTGGGAAATAACAGCTGTTTCCAGCTGCCAAAAAAGCAAGCAGCATCCCCTTCCAGTGACATCACCTGCCAGCAGTAAAAATGTCACTATGTGATAGATGTCAGAGTGTAAATTAGGGAGAGGAAAGATTTTACAATGGGCAAACACTGACTGACTATATCATTTATACATAATTATTGTAAAAATGAAGCACATTTTTATTACATTATTTTCATTGGAGTTCCTCTTTAAAGAGAACCTCAGATGAAGAACACCCAGGAGCGGCCCTGCCATGAAGCAGACTGAATCACATGATACAGGGCAACAGACTGTGGAGGGCAGCATCAGCTCTACACTTTATTTGTGAGTAGTGGGACAGGGAAGTTTATTTGTGTAGATAAAGCCCTACTGAGAGATTCATTTTTACTGTGGCTAACATGGTACAATACTCTATTTTTACTGTGGGTAGAGATTTACTTTAAGCCCCTGTAATGCTCTTGCTGTGTGACTGTAACGAACGCGCATCCTCATATACTCTGATACACGCTCTGCACGCCGGTCTCACTGTTTCATCACTTATCTTACTCTTATCTTACAGCCTCTCAAGCGTTCTGTTGCAGCTTCTCGGAGAAGATTTGTTTTAGGCGCTCGTTCTTGTTCCCGTATGCGGTCAATAGAGGTTCTCTTTGTGATGTTGACAGAACTGACATGAGTCACGGCTATGAGCGAAATCACAGAAGATATTTTCCTGTGCTTCCGCCATATGTTATTTTCCATAATTTTGTGCTCAGGGAGGCTGTCATCTTGTTTAGCAGTAGAACGATTCATATTTACAAGATGTCTGCACAAGTACAGGGTCGGCATATCGAATTGAACGCAGTAAGTGGCACTGAAACTCTCAGACAAAAATGAACGCCGGCAGCTTGGCTGGTCTAAAATGGCAATTCAACGGGGAGGGGAAGAAGAAGAGACAGACTTTCCGAGAGCTATTTTTAGGGCTGGAATTTATCACATGTGAAACGATTATGCACATGTAGCCCTGTCGGATCTGCAGATAAAATGAGCTATCAAATGTTCCCCAGAGACGGAAAATGTAATTTTAGTTCTACAAGATCCTGCAGCATCATTATTAAGCAGAAACTTTTTAAGTCGGAAGTTATCACTTAACCACTTTAGTGCCCCAGTGCTGTTTTAAAGCTAGGGCTGCATGAGAAGCCAGCAGTCATTCTGCTGACTGCTGAATGCCAATTGAATCTGAAAGTAGATATTATTGTCTGGCATATAACTGAAATCACTACTTACCCATAAGGTAGTACCTTAAAGTAGACTCGATCTCTAGCACAGCACACAATTAAAAGTCTTTATTGCACACATTAGGCTTGATTCTCTAAGACAAATAGCATGCCTAATTAGAGTTAACCTGCCTTATCAGATATATCATGCCTTATCCGAGTTAACACGCCTTAGCAGAGATAACACGCCTTAACATGCCTTATCAGAGTAGCATAGCGAGCACTACGAACCCGCAGGGGCTCAGGGCAAGACGAGTGGAGCTCTCGTCATTGCCAATTAGCAGGTATAAGTTTGTAGCACTCGCTATCCTACTCTGATAAGGTGTGTTATCTCTGATAAGGCGTGTTAACTCGGATAAGCCATTTTAGCTCTAATAAGGGGTGTTATCTCTAATAGGGGGTGTTAACTCGGATGAGGCGTGTTACCTCTGAAAAGGGGTGTTAACTCGGATAAGACTTGCTATTGCGTACACATGCACTACTATAGAGAACGACGGGTCCATCAGACCCTCCCGCTGGGAGGGCGTTCTCCCGACAGTAGTGCGTGTGTACAGTCTGTCAGCGGATCGTTCAGAAACAGCCTTATCAGTCTGCAGACAGACTGTACACACGCACTACTGTCGGGAGAACGCCCGCCCAGCGGGAGGGTCTGATGGACCCGTCGTTCTCTATAGTAGTGCGTGTGTATACACCTTTAGTGAATCAAACCCCTTGTGATGAAGAAATTAACTTCTCTGTGTTTGTTACAGCCACTGTGCTACTAGGAAAGGCTGCAGTAAGACAGACCACATTAGAACAGGTATAGGAACTTATAGGATAGAAGAAATGTAAGGAACCTGGTGCTGACTTTTTCTTGCCTGCTGGTGGTGGTGTTTTGGACTGCCTGGACTTTTGCACTATGCCACCTGCAGGGGGATTTATGGAGTTACAGCAGTCATGGTGTTCTGCTCTCCACCAGCAGAGGGCTCTGTGGACTGTGAGCACCCCTGATGCACTTCGGGCAGCTTGTCTCCTTCCTGGAGTATTTAAGGCCTGCCTCTTCCTCCTGCTTGTTGCCAGAACATTGTACTCCCAGGTCTGAGTTGCTGGACGTCCTGGTTCTTGATTCCTTGCCCTGTATTATGTGTATGTCTTCCTGTTGCTGAACCTGCTATTCTGTCTAGACCTTGCTTTTGCTTATCCATGGTACTGTGTTTCTCTGATTACCTGTTGCTGACCTTACTCGCCTGCTGCCTGATCCCTGTTGTACAGCGAATGTGTGTGTATATATACTGTGTATATATATTCTGTAAATATTTAGTTAGATAGATAGTCAGGTGTTTATTGCCACTGCTTTCCTGGGTTTTTGCGTATATTGCGTGCTGTGCATGGGTTTGCATGGGTGATATTTATTACCATTGCTTTCCTGAGTTATTGTGTATATTGCATGCTGTACATGGCTTTGCATGATATTTGCATTTATGTTGGTTTATGTGCATTTTCAATAAATCATTATTTTTTGCACCTCATTCTCTGGTTCCAGTATCTGTTACTGCAAACTGTGGTCAAACCTTGTTCTTCCATTCAGACTTGTTTCAAGAAATAGGGCTGAAAATGTTGTTACAGAGTCTCTTTAAGCCATATTTTAAGACATAGTTAAAGGTCATTGCATTCGTTAAATTCAGCCACTTGCAGAGCACCAGAAGGCAGTACTGAATTAAACTGAACTCCTTGCCTCTGATTGCTTTTTTTATGTGAAATTTCAATAATCAAGACCTAGCATAGCGTGCTGCTTGGTTGGGTTTACAGGAGTTCCAGGAAAGGAGTGATTTCCATATGTGGGCATTACACTGTAACATGAATGGCTTACTGAATAATAGATTCAAAGAAAATCATGTCAAATACCACTTCCTTGGACACCATTTGAAACTGTAATTTCTGGCCATATTGGTCTCCTTAGTGATGAATACCACCCTCCCTGCTTGCTTCTGGGGCAACAAGCAATACAACCATCAGAAGACATGTAAACATTTTGGTGCACACTGCACAGGTTTCCTGTAAAGATGAGCTAATATGCAATGAACTTTTCCTCCTGCTTTTTCCTTCCAGGAGCAGAGCCGGGACAAGGTCCTCCAGCACCAAAGGCTGACTGAGACACCAGAGTGTGCCCCTCCACCCCCCCCCCCCCACCCCAGACTAGGGATGCTCATTCGGATTCCGCGGAAATGCAATTTCCGAAATTCCGATCACAAATTGCATTTCTGCATCGGAATGCGGAAATCGGTAATGCAAGAGCGTTAGGTGGATTTCCGCCGGAAATCGCGGAAATTTCCGCCCCCGACTTTAACATTGATTTTCTCAAAAACTATAAGGTCTTTTTAAAAACTTTTTTTTTTGCATCTTGTTCACGAGATTCAATTTAATAAACCCTGAAAGTTGGTGTTCCTACGACTTGTGGGGGCTTTGCTACTAACCACGAAAGTCGGCGGATTTTTACTGTAATGTAAAATGCAGAAAATCTGCATCTGTCTATTTACTGCATTTACATTACAGTAAAAATCCGCCGACTTTAGCGGTTAATAGCAAAGCCCCCGTAAGTCCTAGAAACACCAAATTTTCAGGGTTTATTAAACAGAATCTTGTGAACAAGATGCAAAAAAAAAGTTTTCAAAAAGACCTTATAGTTTTTGAGAAAATCGATGTTAAAGTCGGATTGAAATGCGGAAATTGGTAGCGGAAAGCATAATCGGTAATTAGCAATGGCGGAATGCGGATTTACCGCGGAATCGGAAATTGCCATTTCCGACCATCCCTACCCCAGACGTCACACACTGATTGCTATTAGCCCCCCCCCCCCCCACACACACACACACACCTTCTGGCTTGCAGTCACTGTCATCTATCCCCTTTTCTTATTTCTTTCTGCTTCAAACACAATAGGCAAAACATATGAAATTAACTTTTCTTAAACATTCTCTCCTAGCAGATCATTTTTCATCTTCTGTTTTAAATAACCTTTCAGCACTCTGCAATTGAAGAAAACCAAAAAATAGGTTGAAAAAGCACTGTCGAAAATAGTCTGAGCATAACTATGAAAAAAAAAAGTGAACTGAATAAGGTGCAAGGTGTCTATAAACGGAACCTGTGCTCCAATATTTCTTTTTCCATAATATAATGTTACATTTGTGATTGTAAATGGTTTTTTTTTTTCTGCTAATTCAAAGCTATGTTTTATGAATTTGTTATAGACCAATGATGGCTAACCTTGGCACTCCAGCTGTGACAAAACTACAAATCCCATCATGCCTCTGCCTCCCCGAGTTATGCTTAGAGCTGTCAGAGTATTGCAATGCCTCATGGGACTTGTTGTTCTACCACAGCTGGAGTGCCAAAGTTAGCCATCACTGTTATAGACTAATTTGTCCCTAAAACCATTGTACCACTGAAAGGGATGGGTAAATATATTTTTTGACGTATATAATAGGCAATCCGTTATCCAGACCATAGGACATTGCACAAAGGGGTGCCTTAACTTCACAGACTGTCTGGTTGGATGGTGGGGTTACTCCAAAAATGAAGACCATCACAAGAAGTACGGTAAGTTGTGGCAGAGTAGGCAGAGTTACTCTGGTACTAGGTTTTTAATCAAAAATCAATCAATAACAACAGTAAAATATTAATATATATGAAGGGGTTCTTTTTTGTCTTTGTTTTTGCTTTTTCTAGCCCCCCCCTCAGCAATGCTACTTTCAGAGCTTCCTGTTGCTCACTTATACGTGTTATCATTTCCCACATATCATTCCCTGTATGTCTAATATGACTAATGTGTTTACTCAGACAGTGTAAGTAATAGCCATTGACTGAAACACTCCGTGATCAATACAATCCCACTCATACAGTGCACGACGTGTCAGATCAATAGCTGCCAATTGAGAATAAAATGACCATAATTATGTATTTGATCATTAGACACAAAGGAAGTGTCAACCTATTTGGATCAAAAATACAGAAACTGTCAAATAAGAAAAAAAAAAGAAAGAGAGGAAAAAGAAAAAGCTTTAACCAAAGCAAACTTTTTTTTTTCTTATTCCACAAATTTCACATGCAGAAAAAAAAATTAGGGTCACTATCACAGAAATTGTAAAATTTAAAATGCATGTAAAAACATACACAGTGGGTTGCAAAAGTATTCGGCCCCCTTGAAGTTTTCCACATTTTGTCGCATTACTGCCACAAACATGAATCAATTTAATTGGAATTCCACATGAAAGACCAACACAAAGTGGTGTACACATGAGAAGTGGAACAGAAATCATACATCATTCCAAACATTTTTTTAAAATATATAACTGCAAAGGGGGTGTGCTTAACCACTTCGCATCCAGACCTTGTTTTCCCCTTATTGACCAGAGCAGTTTTGACGCTTTAGCGGTGTCCCTTTTTAATCAGCCATAACTTTATCCCTACTCACGACACCTAAATGATCTAGGTATCGTTTTTTTCAGGACAAACTAGACTTTCATTGGCAAGTATTTTGTCCCTAGACCAAAAAAGTTTTCTATGCATTTTAATGGGAAAAAGAGGGGAAAAATGAAAAAAATGCATTTTTGCTCAGTTTTTATCAATTCCAGTTTAAAAATAAAAAGTGCCACAGAAGATAAAAACATGTCACCAGTATTCTGTCCCCCAGTATAGATAGCAAAATGTGTCCCGAGTATCAGACCCCCCCTTATAGCCAGATGTGTCCCCAATATCAGTCACCCCCAGTATAGCCCGATGTGTCCTCTGTGTTTGGCACCTCCCAGCATAGATCGATAGATGTATCCCCAGGATTGCTGCCCCTCATGTGTCCATATGTGTCCCCAGGAATAGTGGTCCCCCATTATAGACAGATGCGCCCTCAGGATTAGCGGGTGCACCCTGGATTAGGGCCCCCCACCATTATAGCCAGATCTGCCCCCAGTATAAAATTATACGCATAAATTAAAATTGTACCCCCTCTTATTTTATTGTCCCCCCCCCCCCCAGCTGCACATTTTACCCCCCACCCCCCACCAGGGGTCCACGCACCCCCATAGGAGCCAGCCAGATCCCCCACCCCCCACCTAGGCAGCCCCCTCGGTGGCCAGATCTGTTAAAAAAAAGGATTATTAAGCAGCCTGACTCACCTTATCTCGTTCCAGTGACCAGCCTGCAGCCCAAGCCTCCGATCGCCGCTCTGCACGCAGCCCTGTGATGCCGGTTACCGGGTCCCGGCTTGATGACGTCATCAAGCCGGGACTCGGCTATTCAGCATCACAGGGCTGCGTGCAGAGCGGCGATCGGAGGCTTGGGCTGCAGGCTGGTCACTGGAACAGGAAAAGGTGAGTCAGGCTGCTTTCTGATCCTTTTCTTTTAGCAGATCCGACCACGGAGGGGAGAGATGAATGATCACGCTGTTTGCTACAGCGGTGATCGTTCATCCGCGGGGGGGTTACTAATTGGCTACAAGGGAACATTTTCCCTTTCACCAATTAGTATTGCAGCTCTTAGTGCCGGGAGGTGCGCTCTGAAGCGCACCTGTTCCTGCACAACAGGGCTGCAAGCAGGTCAGTATATCTACGTCGCTGTGGCTTGGAGAGAGCCACAGCTGACGTAGATATACTGTATTAAAGGACAAAGTGGTTAATTATTCAGCCCCCTTTGGTCTGAGTGCAGTCAGTTGCCCATAGACAGTGCCTGATGAGTGCTAATGACTAAATAGAGTGCACCTGTGTGTAATCTGATGTCAGTACAAATACAGCTGCTCTGTGACGGCCTCAGAGGTTGTCTAAGAGAATATTGGCAGCAACAACACCATGAAGTCCAAAGAACACACCAGACAGGTCATGGATAAAGTTATTGAGAAATTTAAAGCAGGCTTAGGCTACAAAAAGATTTCCAAAGCCTTAAACATCCCACGGAGCACTGTTCAAGCGATCATTCAGAAATGGAAGGAGTATGGCACAACTGTAAACCTACCAAGACAAGGACGTCCACCTAAACTCACAGGCCGAACAAGGAGAGCTCTGATCAGAAATGCAGGCAAGAGGCCCGTGGTGACTCTGGACGAGCTGCAGAGATCTACAGCTCAGGTGCAGGAATCTGTCCATAGGACAACTATTAGTTGTGCACTGCACAAAGTTGGCCTTTATGCAAGAGTGGCAAGAAGAAAGCCATTGTTAACAGAAAAGCATAAGAAGTCCCGTTTGCAGTTTGCCACAAGCCATGTGGGGGACACAGCAAACATGTGGAAGAAGGTGCTCTGGTCAGATGCAGAAATGGAACATTTTGGCCAAAATGCAAAACGCTATGTGTGGTGGAAAAATAACACTGCACATCACTCTGAACACACCATCCCCACTGCCAAATATGGTGGTGGCAGCATCGTCCTCGGGGGGTGCTTCTCTTCAGCAGGGACAGGGAAGCTGCAAAAGACTTGAGACTGGAGGGAGGTTCACCTTCCAGCAGGACAACGACCCTAAACATAAAGCCAGGGCAACAATGGAATGGTTTAAAACAAAACATATCCATGTGTTAGAATGGCCCAGTCAAAATCCAGATCTAAATCCAATCGAGAATCTGTGGCAAGATCTGAAAACTGCTGTTCACAAACGCTGTCCATCTAATCTGATGGAGCTGGAGCTGTTTTGCAAAGAAGAATGGGCAAGGATTTCAGTCTCTAGATGTGCAAAGCTGGTAGAGACATACCCTAAGAGACTGGCAGCTGTAATTGCAGCAAAAGGTGGTTCTACAAAGTATTGACTCAGGGGGTTGAATAATTACGCACACCCCACTTTGCAGTTATTTATTTGTAAAAAATGTTTGGAATCATGTATGATTTTAGTTTCACTTCTCACGTGTACACCACTTTGTATTGGTCTTTCATGTGGAATTCCAATAAAATTGATTCTTGTTTGAGGCAGTAATGTGACAAAATGTGGAAAACTTCAAGGGGGCCGAATACTTTTGCAAGCCACTGTAAATAAGAAGTACATTTCTCCCACAGTAAAATGAGCCACACATTTCTTTCCTCCTATGTTGCTGTAACTTATAGTAGGTAGTAGAAATCTGTCAGAACTGACAGGTTTTGGACTATTCCATCTCTTCATGGGGGGTTCTCAGCCTGACCTTTATTCTTTATAAAGACTCTCCCTGATAAAGATTTATGCAAAGATGCTGGATATCCTCCCTGCTCACTGCACACTTTTTTGGCAGTTCTGACAGATTTCCACTACCTACTGTAAGTGACAGCAACATAGGAGAAAAGTAATGTATAGCTCATTTTACTCTCAAACATATTTCTTAATTGTATGTGTTTACATGTAAATTAAATTTAAAAATTCCCACGATAGTGATTCTTTAAAACCCTTGGCGGGATCATTCTCTCCGGATTTTAGGGTCTAAAAGTGGTACAATTTTTTTGCACCCTTTCAGACCCTAAAACCTGGAAAATATCATGCTGCCTGGGAGATCTGCACAGCCCCAGTAATCACTCACCTCTCTGGCTCCAGCGCTGCAGTTATGCCTCCATCCTCTGGGTGGCACTGCAACTCTAAAGTGAGATTGGCGGGCTCTCCAGGAGGAAGCAGAGCCCCAGAGGAGAGGAAGAAGAATGGCGTCCGAGGTCGGGGTCCCTGGCAGGTATGTAGAAACGCTCCCGCTGCGCGCATTGCTCTGCATGGAGCCTCCAGCAGCTCCCCCGAGCAGAGATCGGGATTACCGCTCTGAGCTGCGGTTTTCTGCCCCGACCCTAGCTTGGAGTTACCGCCAAGGAGGTTAAGTTAAAAAAAAAAAATGTAAACAAACGGGTGTATCACAGTCACAATGTTTTGATAATTAAAGAAAATAATATATTGAAAGGCGGACAGAGGCTTCCATCTTTATTTCCTGTGAAATAATGCTGAATACTTGGCTGCTGAATACTTTGGCTTTAGTGGTGTCTGATGCTGGGCATACATGGGTTGATCTGGCGGCCGATTAGCCGCCGGATCGACCCCCGCCGCGTCCCCGCTTGTGTGCGCGGATCGATTCGCGCTCCTCCCCGCCAGCGGTTCTTATCAGCCGCTCGATTCCCTGCCATTGTCCGCCGGCGGGAATCGAGCGTGCGCAGGTCGAGCAGCATGATCGGGCCAGCTGAATATTATCATCTGGCCGGATCAGCTGGTCGATACACGGTACAGAAACGTACCGTGTATCCCCAGCATAAGTCAAACCTGAGTCAGGATAGCTGACTGACTTAGTGACTAGGAACAGAGGAAAGGATAAGAACAACAGCAAGGCAAGGAACAGGGGATCTGCATGTCCAGCACCAGTACCAACTGCTAACAAGTGCCCAGCCAAAGCAGGAGAGCAGCAGAGGGATGGTCAATTCACCACCTGTCAGTAGTGGTGGGCAGAAATTACGTAAATTGTGCATGTAAACGCAATCACTAATTACGCATAATAGCTTCATTTACATGTAATTGTCTTTGCAAATGCTTATACGCATACAAACACATTTTTCACATTGAATATTTAAAGGAACACTATCAATACCCAAGTATTCTAAAATGACGATGTACAAATAATGTCTAAGTAGCAGTGGAAACATTTTCCTAATTATCATGTTAAATATCAGAGGTAAAAGCTTTAATTTATTGAGTGTAGGATTTAGCTTTATTTGGAACAAATCAATAGCAGAAGGGGTGTCTGCTTCAATGCACAGCCAGAGTTGCATATCAGACTACAGAGTATTTTTCTCTGAAAGCAAAAGTATTAAAAGCTGTGGTGTCACAGACAATTATAAATGTTGATAACAAGTTACATTTCCACTGCTCTCTTCAGACACTTCAGTCAGAGACAAAGGACACAGGCAGCAGCTGAGAGCTTTCTCTCTCACACACACACAGGGTTAACAGATGAAGTGTGAGGGGAATTCCCCCTCTCCCCTCATGGTTCATTCTGCTGTCAGTGTTGGCGTCAGTAAAGGGTGAAAGTATTTTGATAACAGTAAACAAAGAGGTTGCCTGTGAAATGTATACACCACTACTTAGCAGCACTTCCCACACAATTCCTATCTCAATTGAAAAAAACATGTTGATCGATACTGTTCCTTTAAACAATAGCCATACATGTGCAGTATACTAGCTGCTGAACACAATTTTTTGTTTCCCGCATACAAATGCATTTTTAACAATGAATATTTAACTAATAGACATGCATGCGCAGAACACTGGCGAATAGATGCAAATATTTTTACACATTGAATAAAAATTAAGCTTAATTGCTTAATTACAGGAGTAATTATGATTCACAAACATAGTATGCTGTACATAATGAAATTGCATTTATGCAATGCGTAATTGCGAAAAATTATACAAATTTAGTATAATCGTAATTGACCCATTACGAGCACCACTAACTGTCAGCTGTCCATCTGAAAGAGATCTTACAGAGTCCATAGCGATTTAACTGACAGTCCATGAGGTAGGAGCTCACAGATAAGGGGCACCAAAAATAGCACAACTAAAGTACAAAAAGTAGTGTGCTTTTCCCCAACTAATGTCCAATAATTTTTCAAAGAGATTTACTACACCAACCACAACACGTTTCATGGGTCTCTCCACTTCATCAGGGATGGTGCTTGCTGACCCATGAAATGCCCTGTTTTTTGGTGCAATAAATCTCTTTTGAAAAGGTATAACTCATTACTAGAAAATCAATTTTCTAGTTTGTGAAGAGCAAGAATCAAGCCAGGCACTGCCCACACATGGATTACAACCATAATTAAATACAGCAAAATAGCTGTGCAGCATTCAGACCATACAGACCATGGATGGTGGGAGGACGAAGTGAGGAGGTGAGTGCAAGTGGCACAAAGCGACCAGCTCCAACAGCTGTTTTACACAAGTTCCTAAGAGCAAAGTACGAACAAAAGAGTGAGTATTAGTCAAGTTTTTATTAGATTTGATAATATTTATTGAATTGGATAGTCGATGGGCTGATGAGTTGATAGACACATGGGCATCTTATTTTTTAAAGCCGTGTTAACATTGATAAGCTATTCCATTCAGACACAATTGGACAACTGTGTTTTCTGTGAAGATCTCAAACAAGCAGATCGGAGACTGGACCAGTCTGGAAACTGAATACAAAATTACTTTGTGGAATAAGTAAGAGAGTTTTCCTGCAACTCATCCTCTCCTATTTTTTTACGATTCTCATTTGAAAGGCCTATAAATTATTGGATTCACCTTATCTATAAGGAAGGTCACGGAGCTTTCAATAACTATTCGCAGCAAAGCATTGACAGGGATATCTATCAGTTTGTGTATCTGGCAAAAAAAAGATTAATTTGATGCTGTGAAACCAGCACAAAAAATACCGTAAAAAAGAAATCATGAATTAATGTGAATTCAATTTTTATTTTATTTTTTTCCACCACAACTTTTATTTAGCAGCAGTAAATAGCCCTACATGAAAATAAAAGAACTATTACAATTTTAAATTCATATTTAACCAATAACTTATTAAAACATTACAAAAAATAACATAAAAAAATAAAAACTCAAATTTTTTTTTATTTGTTCTCTTTTAATACTTTTACTTCCACAGAAGGTCATGGAGAATAATAGAATGCAGCAGTGAGGTTGCACACCATATAGAATTCCCAGGTGCTGGACTAATATTGAGCAGTAGAACAAATCCAGAGGATCTGCACAGGGTCTGATCACTAATAGTTTGCATTAAAAAAAATTAGAATAAAGTAATACAATGCTGTAGGTTCACAAGGCAACCAAGATCTATAGAAGGGTTTCTGTTCAGGTATTACCTTTTCTTAAAGTGTACCAGAGCTCACATAACTAAAAAGATTTACACATACCTGGGACTTCCTTCAGCCCCATCCGCTCGGATCGCTCCCATGCCGCTGTCCTCCGATGTCTGCAGCTCCGGTACCGGGTCCCCGCACTTCCGTCTGTCGGCTCCAGTCTACGCAGGATAAGTACGCTATTTGCGTATCTCTACAGCAGCTGCTGGAAAGATACGGAGAGGGCGCACTTCTCTTACGCCAGACTGTCTCCAACTGACGGAAGTGCGGGGACCCGGTACCGGAGCTGCGGGAAGACTGAGGATGGCGGCTGAAAGGATTGGTCACTTTTCAGACCCAGCTGACCCTCAGGATGACCTAGAAATAATACTGTGTGATTTTTTTACCAGTACTGGCTTTGAATCTGGTCAGCCACAATTAAAGACACACAGACAGTTTGTGGTTGGCAAACAGATTGAGTGTCTTGCCTTTGAACATTATATTTATACACAACTTTGTATAGGCTGGGCAAGACATAGAAATTCCAGCACATTTACATGATATCATTTACATGATAGGAATTTCCTAGCATAACATATGACATATCTATGCAGGTGTTAGTTAGTGACAGTTAGAGTGGTACATTCAAAGTTACTTTCGGTTTCGTTCGGCTGATGGCGGTTAACGTTTTCCTGTATACAACCGGAGGGAGTAGCAGAAATAGATCAGGAAAGCAGAAGTAACGAAGCAGTGATGCATAACAGGTACAGTCTTCAATCTATAGCTAGACTAGAAGCAAAATGCATTATACATGGATTCTAAGATGGCTGCAGAAGACAAGATGGCTGACAGTGTATATACTTATGCTTAAAATTCCTTACAGCGGCATGGGAGCGAACCGAGCGGATGGGGCGGGAGGAAGTCCCAGGTATGTATAAATCTTTTTAATTATGTAAGCTCTGGTTTCCTTTAAACTAAGCCAGTATAGATCACATGGGGGAGGGGCATCGATTGATTGAAAGAAGACAGACAGAAAACAGTCACACACGTTATACATGCCTCAGGACATTTCTGTTATTTGTTGGGTCCACTGAGCAGAGGATAAAAAAAATTGAATTTGAACTTACCTGAGGCTTCCACCAAGGCCCCCCCTCCCCTACTAAGCCTGCATAGTACCTCAACATCATCTGGGTCCCCTCCGTTATGCCACTGGCGGCTCCGGTAGCATACAAATTTACAACTGTGCATGCGCAGCCGATCCGAACACACCCAGCTTGAGTACGTGCCCATTGCCGTAAGCATTCTGCACAAGCGTAGTTCATTCTTTTGAGAACCACGCATGTGCAGAAAGCTTATGGCCACAGATGCTTGATTGAGCCGGGCAGATGGATGGGCCGTGCATGCACAGCTGTGTACGAAGTCACACGCAACCGGAGCCGCCAGTGCGAGAATGGAGGAGACCCAGAGAATGCCATGAGATCTTGTGTGCTATGCGGGGCTGAATGAAGCCCCAGGTAAGTTCAAATTTTTTTTTATCCTCTGTTCAGGGACCCTTTAATTCTTCGTTACTGAGTTTTACAAATAAAAATCTGAAATGCTAAGGATCATATTACCACACAGATATGGAATTATTTTGTTCGGGTAGAGACAACAGAACTCTTCCTGGCATGGCTCACCCAACACGCATACCCTAGCCTAATCATACACACAGAATAGAGGGCTTCTGTCTGCTCATTGATCCGCTTTCTATCTTTGCAACAGCTGGAAATTGAACAATTCTGATAAACTGGATTAAGCAGCTACGCCTCAAGGCTTCCTGCAAGGAGGAGGCCACAGGGCAGGAGGAGAGAAGAGAATGCCATGATTTTCCTCTGTTTGTTCATAAGGAACAATGTTTATCTCCTGATAGCAGTCACGGATCTCTACTGGAGTCTTGGTAAGTTTAAACATAAGTAGCAAGCGAAAGGTAGCAACTCCCAGGAGTAACTGCCATGTATTAGAAAGAGCTCAATTAATAAAGGGGTCAGTGCATGAAGAATGTGAGAAAGTTAAAAAGAAAAGAAAATCAGACAATTGATTAAACAAAAACAAACAAAAACACTTCCATATCCCCAAATACTTCCACAAAGCAACCCGAAAATGGCTGGTCAATATTTTATTTTTGCTCCTATATATATATATATATATACCACTAGTTGGTGGCCTGGCGTTGCCCGGGTATTTATTTGGCCGGTGTTGGCTCCGCTTACTTTTTCCCTAACCCTAACACACAATTACTCAATTACTTGATGACCAAGTTTGTGAGCTTTACGGTCTTTGGCATCAATATTTTGCATTGAAATAAAGTAAATCTGATTGGCTGTGGCTCCGACCCCTTTTCTGAATTTGAACCCCTATCACCCAATGGCCAACTGTACTAGGTACAGGTGATTAACAGAGGCTTGTGCCATTAACAGTGCAAGAATGGCAGCAATTAAATATTCCCCTTGAAAATCAATAGGTGAATTTTGATTGGCTTTTGTAGGCTCCACCCACTTTTTTGAATAATAATCCCAGTCACCCAGTGACCAACTGTGCAAAGTTTGAGAACCCTACCATTAACAGTGTAAGAATGGCTGCAGTTTACATTTTCCCAATGAAATTTGTATTTTTCTCAGCCCACTGATGTCCCAACATTGCTCAGGTATGTATTTGGCTGGTGTTGGCTCAGCTCACTTTTTCTAACCCTAACACACAATTACTCAATGACCAAGTTTGTGAGCTTTGCAGTCTTTGGCATTTATAATTTGCATTGAAATGAAACAAATCTGATTGGCTGTTTGTGGCTCCACCCCTTTTTCTGAATTTGAACCCCAGTCACCCATTGACCAACTGTACCAGGTTTAACCTCCTTAGCGATAACCCCGTACTAGATACGGAGTAGCCGCCGCGGAGCATCACATGGCCCCAGGACGTTTTTTTTTTTTTTAAATCGGTGCATTACGCTTTAGCTAGCGGTTCGCTAGCTAAACGTATGCACAAAGTTGCTCCGGTCCCCCGCGATCGCCCCCAATAGCCTCCATTATACGTACCCCCCAGCG
This sequence comes from Hyperolius riggenbachi, assembly GCF_040937935.1. NCBI lineage: Eukaryota > Metazoa > Chordata > Amphibia > Anura > Hyperoliidae > Hyperolius > Hyperolius riggenbachi. The sequence goes on along the minus strand of NC_090646.1, from coordinate 67,953,128 downwards.
TTCCCACGCCAACGCAGCTGCCCAATCGGCTCCAGGCTTCGCGATGACGGTGATCGGGATTGCCATAGCAACACCGGAAGCCGATCGGGAAACTGCGCTTTTCGTGAGATCGTGGCGAGGTACGTATAGCCGGCAGCAATCGGCAGGCATGGGGGGGGGGGGGGAATATTTAATTGCTGCCATTCTTGCACTATTAATGGCACAAGCCTCAAACCTGGTACAGTTGGTCATTGGGTGACTGGGGTTCAATTCAGAAAAGGAGTGGAGCAAAACCCTTGACAAAGGCCTTGAGCCGAAACGTTGTGTGCTTTTTTTGCTATGGAATAAAATCACTTTGCTACAATTGCACTAATTCCAGGTGGAGACCCAGTCTTTCTTTCTATGTTGGTCTAATGGATTTGCACCTTGATGGATCCAGGTGCTGACTGGTTGACTCCCTGGTACTGAAATCATTGACACGGTTGAGCTTTGGGACTTTCCTTTTTCCTTTTTCCTTGTGGAGCAAAACCCAATCAGATTTGTTTCATATCAATGCAAATTATTGATGCTAAAGACAACAAAGCTCACAAACTTGGTCATTTAGTAATTGTGTGTTAGGGTTAGAAAAAGTGGCCACAGCCAACACCGGCCGAATACATAACCGGGCTAAGCCAGGTCATTAGCTAGTGTGTTCATGTATATATATATATATATATATATATATATATATATATATATATATATATATATATATATATATATATATATATACAATATATATATATATATATATATACATGTATATACACATACATGTATATACACGTACATTCATATACAAACGTATACACTATTCCAAAGTTCTTTTGGAATTAAAAAGTAGAGCGGATCCCCTTTTTAAAGGACCACTTCAGCGACAAAAAGTAAGCTTTAAAATCTGAGAGAACTGACAGGTCTTGTTTGGACTAGTCCATCTCCTTATAGGGGATTCTCAGGGTTTTTTCTTTTCAAAAGCATTTCCCAAATGGCAGTTTAACTGATGCTCTGGTGCGGTCACTACCTCTGCCTACCCTATTGCTCTGCCACTGGTTTCAAGATACCTTATAAGACAACTATCAAAGCTTACATTGCAGTCAGAACAGCAGTAATAGAAGGGAGCAGCATAGGCAGGATACATAATAATTGTATAAACTCCTCCCCCCCACCCCCGCCCCTTATTGTACCTTGCAAATGGGTCTTATTGATGTGATGTCGGCGTTAAAAGGCAGAAGAATCCATGTTCCTTAGAGGATGCCGTTATATGTGAACATTTTAGCGTGGGGTCCTTGAAAAAGTGATCCCACCCTTACCGCAGTGCTAAAGCTGCGCACACAGCACCACGAGTGAGTGAGAGGAGCAAGAGACAACTACCCTCACTTCCTCTCCTCCGAGTTTAGCACTGCGGCTGGCGGGGAGCACTTTTTCAAGGATCCCACACTGAAACTTTCATACATAACAGCATCCCCTCGGGCACATGGATTTTTCTTCTTGACACCACATCAATGGAACTCATTTGCAGGGTACTTTAGGGGACAGAGAGGGGGAAAAATAAAAAGGACAACTGATATTTATCTTTTTTTAGACAGCAGGTGAGGTGGCAGCGCTTCTCAAGTATAGGCAGGGCACACATCTCACATTCAAAACAGATGCAATGAATAAGCATTAATGGAGGTTGTCATCTTACAAAGACAGTTTGCATGCAGAGTGTTCCATACTGGACCTTTCCGCCGCGATGAGGCCATCCTTCTGGAAGGGACCCTAACCTCTAATAATCAAACAAGCAAGGTGTGAACCTGGGAGCGGCTGACCATAAAATGGGACTCCAGGGATGAGCAGAAACTACGCCAGTGCGAATTTACACATCGTAGTTCGCATATATTCATCGTAGTTTGTAGGTGAAGTTTCAAAACTACGTTTACGAATTTATGCGTAGCTTACGCCCACTATGCGTAGTTTACATGTGTATTGCATAGTGAACTATGAATGCGTTACTCTCGTCTAATTTTTCGCACGCGATTGTATGCTTACAAATTTATGCATTGGAAAGGGGAATGTACGCATAGAAGAGTTCCCGGTGTAAGCATTTACAGAGGAATTAATGCGTACATTTGTATGCATATGGGCATAAGTATCTGCATACAGTATGCTTCACAGTACACGTAATTGCGTATTTAACGCGTAGTCTACGAAATGCATACAAAGCAAATATTTGATTTCGAAGCCGTAGTTTGGCAAAGTGTAATTGCGTAAAACGACGCATAGTTCCAGCGTAGCGATGTTGCCTGACTACGACCATCCCTGAAATGGTCTACACATTTTTTTTTTTTTTTTTTTAGACAACAGGGTAGAGATGGCAGCATGTCTTAAAACCAGGCCGCATCTGAGTGACTACCAACAGAGGCGTGCAGAGCCCCCTAGAGGCAAATACACACTTTGTATTCAAAAAAGATGATAACTGTGCACTAGAGCCCTAACCTCTGAATAAAAATGGAATGCAAACATAAAATATCAAATGGCAGCAGCTAGCCATAAGGTAAACATTTTTTAGACAGCAGGGAGAGGTGGCAGCACTTCCTCCCTATTTATCTTGCCTATGCTGCTCCCTTCTATTACTGACATTCTGAGAGCAACCTACGCTTTGATAGTTGTCCTTTAAGTCCCCTCCCACGAAGCTACTCACACATGCATGGAGTAGTTACCCAACAAGGATATTTCAAGAAATATGTTTGTTTTTTTTATGAAGAAACTTGAACTTGAAGATTTGGAACATTCATTATCTCCATCATCCGGCTATACACAGACACACAACACCTGTCTATGTCCTTGCTTCCATCACAAGCCAACCCGCACAGCTACATGTGCTGCATTGGTCTTACAGTTCTCTTGTCTTTTGTTGTATTTTTTTTTTCTGTCGAGCAGATGGCTGTTGCTTTTTGTTCCTAATCGTAGGTGCAATTTTATATGAAAAAGAAGGATCGAGAGTTTTAATGAAACACGAAACCTGACAATGCATTTTCTCAAACATCTGCTTGGCTTACCAAATCCAGCATTAGTAGTCAAATTAATTCCCCGGTAAAACCAATTAGCGAGAGCGGAATGGTTTGAAATGCCGCTAAATGATATTACATTAATTTGTCCCACAGAACTAGCAAGTGATTAGAATGTGGCGTTCCGGCAATTCTAAATTACCGAGCTGCCACCGGTGTAAAATTATTCACTTCCTGTTAAATCAGGCCTGGGGTAGATGGGTCAGATGCTGTGACTCTATGATTTATTATTCTCATAGTTTTAAAGGGAAAAGTCTTTATTTTTTTTGCTTTCAAACTACAGTATAACCTAATATTGCAAGTAAATTGGTTTGCAAGCGCCTTGCAAGACAAGGAAAAAGTTTATGAAATTTTGACTTGATAAGCAATCAACATTTTGATATATATGCACAGGTTACACATGTTACATCATCACGTACGAGCCAATGGTTGTTCCCTATTTGGCAAAGCAGGATTGTACTTCATCCGAGGGTAGACTGTTCAATGTTACATTTTCATGAAATCCTCAAAAGTAGGCAAAAGCAGTTGTTATTAGATCAGTTCTTTGTTAACCCATTAGCAGCTTTAATAGAGTTATATTGTTTGGGATAAGTGCCCTGCTTTTGACCTCAGCCGGCAGAACTTCTTGTGCTGTAAATTCTTGGAATGCTTTGATGTCTCTCTCTCTCCAGCAGAAATAAAGAAACTAAAAGCAGAAGTCCTCTATTATTGTCTCACACTGCCCCCTAGTGAAAGGTGGCCACAAATATACATTACAGCAGAACTAATTAGAAGCAAGAAAATGTAACAAACAAAGACATAAATATTGTGCTAAAATAAATTGACCTCAAACACTTGCAGGCCTCTAAATAAATTGGCTGCCGAAGAGTTAAAGACGCACAAAAAGAAAAAGATGTGGGTGAGCTAACAGATTGCAGCAATAACTCTGTTATAGTGAAAGTCTTCCTACTCAATAACCCTCATTCTCATTTCCACCAACTCTCAATTCTTTATAAAAGTAAATACACTCTTTCCCTGAAAATAAGACCTACCCTGAAAATAAGACCTAGATGAGATTTTGAGCATGCTTGAAATATAAGCCCTACCCCGAAAATAAGCCCTAGAGGAAGTTAAAGAGGAAAACAAGGCAGCAAACAAGCAGGGACACAGCAGTGCAGTGCTGATCGGGCACCAGTCCTGTCATCCCAGCACACAGCAAGGTGATCAGTACAGTAGTAGCCTACCTTCCAATCCAGAAACAACTCAGTACAAAGGAACAGGAAATGTTCTGCTGAGAGACACTTCCTGGTAGAAATATAAGGCATCCCCTGAAAATAAGCCCTAGCACATCTTTTGGAGCAAAAATTAATATAAGACACTGTCTTATTTTCTGGGAAAAACGGTAGCAGGTTAATTTGCTTTATTGTGTCCATTGTAACTTTATACAGTACAGTACTTTGTAGTAAGTATTTTTCTTCATCTTATTTGAATACAAATAGCACTATAAACACTAAGGGCTCGAGCTTTTACAGATTGCGCGCAAAGGTTAAGGCTGCGCAGTGCGCACGAAACGTACGCACTAAGTACGCTGAGCACGCGAACGGTGCAACGTTTCTCGCGCACCAGTGTGACAGTTTGCAAACTTTTACGCACGTATTAGCATGTGAAGCGGCCGTTTTCGCGTCCTAAGTGCCTTTTCACTGGCTAACTAACACTTAGCACCCTTTAGTGAATCAAGGCCTATGAAATGAACAACAGAGCAGTGCTACTATATGCAGGAATTTGAGGTCACATTCAAAGCATTTTCTGCTGTTTTACATATCGGCTCAACACAGTCACGCAACACATACTTGCTAAATCCATGGGTTTAACCAATCAGAGCACTCTCGCTGTCCTGAAGCAATGCATTCTGGTTTTGCTTTTTATGAATGTACACTGGAATCAATTGTATGGAATTGCCTTCTGTTTAAAAAAAAATAACATTGAACTTTAAAAGAAGGGTGAAAAAAAAAAAATCTATATTTTAGTAGGTTTTTTTTTCCCAATCACCACTTTCTATAAATCCATAATGAAGTGTTTTGCCAATTTTCCCTGAGATTGGCGGTAATGTGAGCACTGCAAGCATGCAGAGCTTGTTTCATCGCATATTTAAACATAAACAACAGAGAATGTGCATCTGCTATAAATTCCTGCTACTTACATAGCAAAATTACTGCCATTTTCTGGGTTCTGATGATTCGCATTCTGAGGAAAAGCACAGCTGAGTCTCGAAATTGCTCACTTATCAACACATCAAAAGCAGATCCCAAAATGTTATGTCACGGCTAATGCATGAAAGTCTGCCACTTAACGGATGGAATGCCCTTGTGTTCTTCAAGGCCAACATCAGGGTAGGCTTAAAGGGGAACTGAAGTGAGAGGTATATAGAGTCTGCCTTTTTCATTTCCTTTTAAAGAGAAACTGTAATCTTTTCCTTTTTTTAAACGGATCATCAGGGGGTTCTGTATGGCTGATTTTGTGGTGAAATCATTCCCACAGTGTGATGTCAGCGCCTCGCAGCACTGAGGTACTGACATCATGCTGTGGGAGCCTTGTTGCATTGTGGGAAGCAACAGCTGTTTCCAACTGCCAAAAAAGCAAGCAGCATCTCCTTCCAGTGACATCACCTGCCAGCAGTAAAAATGTCACCATGTGATAAATGTCTTAATGTAAATCAGGGAGAGGAAATTTTTTACAATGAGCTAACAGTGACTAAATCTTTTATACATAATTATGGTAAAAAATAAGGACTTTTTTATTACATTACTAGCTGGTCCCCCGGCGTTGCCCGCGTATGTATTTGGCTAGTGTTGGCTAACACACAATTACTCAATTAATCGATGACCTAGTTTGTGAGCTTTGCAGTTTTTGGCATCAATGATTTGCATTGAAATGAAATAAATCTAATTGGCTGTGGCTCCACCTCCTTTTCTGAATTTGAACCCCAGTCACCAAAAGACCAGCTGTACCAGGTTCGAGGCTTGTGCCATCAACAGTGCAAGAATGGCAGCAATGTAAATATTCCCCTTGAAAATCAATAGGTGTAGTTTGATTTGGCTTTTATAGGCTCCACGCACTTTTCTGAATATTAATCCCAGTCACCCAGTGACCAACTGTGCAAAGTTTGAGAACCCTACCACTAACAGTGTAAGAATGGCTGCTGTTTACATTTTCCCTGTGAAATTTGTATTTGTCTCCGCCCACTTTTTGGTTATGTCGATAAAAAGTATCCTATACTTTATTCCAGGTAATGTACTATGTGTGTGTCAAATTTTATTCAAATCCGTTCAGCCATTTTTGCGTGATCGAGTAACAAACATCCAAACATCCGAACTTTCCCACTTATAATATTAGTAGGATGTCTGAAAACACCTCCCCAGAGACAAGACAGTATGGAAGCAGCACGGAGTTTGCAGCCAGCTATTTATGCAGAAACCCATCTGTACACCCAAGTTGCATTACTTTTCTACCACACAATTTGTACCCTGTGCTTCTGCTTCTATTTACTTTTCAACCAAGGTGGGGTTCATATTAATATTCATGCATCTAGAATATTAAAAAAAAAAAAAAAAAAAAAAAAAAGCTTCTATAAAGGTTCAGCGTTGTACTCTGGATTTTACAAAGTAAAGCAAACATGTAAAAAAGGGTGCAACCATAAAAAGGGCACCGGAGATAGCCGCTAGTAGAATATCGGTAAAATGACTAATATTCTACTAGTTAATTCTGATACTAAAATATTAGTAATCTTTACTGATATGTCACTGTACCCTAACCTTATGCTAACATGAACACTCCCTCTCAATGCCTAACATGGTGGTGCCTAACCCTAAGGACCCCCCCATGCTGCTTAGCCATAAGAAGCTCCGACAATGCCTAACCTTAGATCCCCCATGGCGGTGCCCCTCCCCCCCCCGCCCAATGCTTAACACTAAGGACCCCCACCAGCACTTAACCCTATCTGCTGATACTTTGGGCACCACCATTGGCAGCAATGACAATAGTCGCTATCAACGAAGGCCCTCTATGCAAAACAGCTGTTAACATTGCCACCTATGGCGCCTTTTTGACCAGGGCGCCACTAGTGCCTTTTTTACCTGTTTAGCCAGAAGCAACCAGCCGGTAACAAAAGCACAACTAGTGGCGAAACGACGACTGCTGTGAATAGAATTCTAACATAGTCACCAAAACACCGCCTATGACTCATTTGTCAGGGACAAGAAGCATAACATATACAAATGTGCTACTACACTTAACTGTTACTGGCAGACACTAGCGGGTGCAGGAATAGAACAATCACTCCCTGTGTGCTGAATTTCCTCTTTAGCCGGTGAAAGCATCTTGTCATAACATTGCAGAGTATTCCTCTGTAGCCTGCTGCGCCGGCTTTGTTCTATTCTCCCCCATGCCCTTTTAGGAGACTCCGATTCAAGCGTCGGAATAGGAAAGCACAGTTTGTGCTCTGGCTGCATTATCCAGTCAAGGGAGATTATAATGAAATAAGAGCGGCCTGCTTATTAAAGTCTGTTATACCATTAAAGCTGAACTCTGGGAGAGGCTCAAATAAACCTGTTAGCCCCCACCTCCTGAACTCTGCTGATTTCTACTTCAATTTAAAAAATAAAATCCCCACATTGTTAATAAAGAGGCCTTTTATAAAGCTGCACTGTGATTACTTTACAGCATTACTCGTCCTTTGATAGTTAGGATGAGACATTTATTGTATAACATAAAGCGTCATTCAAAGTCGAGATTGCAACTATGCAATTTCACAACAATAGAGCTTTAGTGTACTTATAACTTAGTGTGTTTAATATAGCTTAAAGAGTATTTCTAGTATAAAAGAGAGCCTGTCATGCCAGGATCTGTCTTGTTAATGCAGAGATGGAAAGAGGGATCCTCAGGGTTAATTATTTACTTACAAAAAAATGCAATAATTACTTAAAGAGAGTCTGAAGGCAAAAAAAAAAATTACTTCTTTTTGCTAGCCATTTATCTTAAGCAATATGAGCATAGCTGAAACACTGCATTCCCGCAGCAGAACTATGTATTTATACCCTCCAAATCCCCGGGGCAAAATTAGGTGAGTCGCTTCCTGCTAGAGGCAGAGCTTTGCGCTGTAGCTCCGCCTCTACTGGAGTCAATCTCCACCGATCACCGCCTCTCCCCACCCCTCTCAGTCTTCTTTCACTGAGAGGGGCGAGGAGAGGCGGCAAAGAGGAGCGGAGAGGAGCAAAACTCTGCCTCCCCAGGCAGCAAAATCCATGTCCTGGAAAGTCGCGGAATTTTTTCCCCCGGGATTTGGGTGGTATAAGTACTTTGTTGAATGTAGCGTTTGCAGCATTTCAGCTATGCTCATATTGCTTGTTTTGTAAAAAAAACGTATTTTTAATGGCTTCAGACTATCTTTAAGCGCTCACACCAATATATACTCTAGGTGGGGTGGAGTGATAACCAGTATCAGCACCCCCCAAAATCCCAACAGTATTCTCACAATACTATAATTAACAGACAGTACTATATTTATGAGACACAATTAACTATAATCATGTCCTGGATCGCACTATTTGAGTCCTCAATATTCAGTTCACACCAGAACAGCTTTTCAAATAGTGGCTGGTTCGCTTATGATCTTTTAGGCCAAATATCGCCTTCAGTGTCCACAGTTCTTAGATAGAATCAGCGCTCAAACAGTGCCTTCGCCATCCCCCTTATGGTGCACGACTCACCGAGTCTGTTGGACTACCATGACTGCAGTCAGATACACCTGCAGATTCAACGGGCTTCCCTTGCCACTTGACCAGATGTAGCCTCCTCTGGCTCCTCCTCTTGTCATAACCCGTAGCAATTTAGAGCAATAACATTCATCATAGCACAAAATAGCTTATTAAAATCACAATATTTATTCAAAGTATCCACTCACATTTGTTTGCATAGTTATACAAGCGTACAGTTTGCTAGTGGGCTCTCCTACACGTGGTTTCCCGGTTTAACCGCCCGGCTGTGATCCCACTATCCTCCGGCTTGCTAAGTGAGTGTAGTTCCGTACATCTGAATGCCATCTGAGACTCCGCCCTACTTGTTTCGTCATAGGATCAGGGCTGAGTCCCTGATGAGTCACATGACCCTGTGACAAAACTGCACTATGATGAATGTTATTGCTCTGAGGTAAATTGCTAAGAGCACCTTTTAAACTGTTCACAGTCATTTTATACATCCTTTGGGACACCTCACTCCCAGTGTTTTGATCTATATTGCCCATGATTGTTTATGCAACTTCTCTGTAAAATATTTATCTGTAGAGTTCCCGGAGAAGGCGCTGTTACCATAAACATTTATAATAATTATAAAATCAGTATTTATGGGTTAAAGGAAAAGACGCACTGACGTTAGCTTTAAAGTGTGACAGAAATATTTTATTTTCCGAAAGTTCCCCACAGTTGGCGGAGAGGATGAAAAAGAATAACTATAAATCTCCCTTGACAACATGGAACGAAGATTGCCAATTATTCCCCAACTTATGCGCTGGAAGATTCAAACAGAACATTTTGTAGAGTCAAGATGTTATGAAATAGATGGCAGTGTGAGAGCCGAACGTCTCCAATGCAGGCAAAAGTCAACACTAAGAAATGCAAAGTAGCTGCATGATAAATGTAATGCCAGCAATACCGGCATATGTGGCTGCCAGCGACAAGCTAGACACCTAGCGCTTTCGATAAAACTTTATTTGAACTTTAAATGATGTCTCCAAGTTTTTCCGATGGAGTACGAACCACGTTTCGATGTACGGTGATCATTATCAAGTTAGGTTGTACACCTAAAGAATATTTGTTTGAAAAGAACCACCAAGTTAAAATTCTCTACATAACCGTCAGTCCTATGAGTAAGGTAATAACCTTCTCACCGTCTGATTGGTCACCCTACTAGGGATGGTTGGAAATGCTGATTTGAAAATCCGACAAAATTCCACACCCAGGCTTGTGACTCACAGAATTCCATGGAAACCTGAATTTCCGATTTCTGTGGAAAACTGACTTTCCCTATTCCACGGAAATATTTTTTTTTGTTATTGTTGTTGATAAAGTTTGTTAATTAAAGGACAACTGTAGTGAGAAGAATATGGAGGCTGCCATATTTATTTCCTTTTTAAACAATACCAGTTGCCTGGCAGCCCTGCTGATCTATTTGGCTGCAGTAGTGTCAGATTAATCTCCTTGCCGGTCTAATTCCCCCCGGCAAGGAGACAGCGCAGAACTTTTTTTTATTTTTTTTTCCTCAAATCATGTAGCGAGCCCAGGGCTCGCTACATGATAGCCGCTGAGCGGCGGCATCCCCCCTTCGGCGATCAGAGTAAGCAGGAAATCCCGTTTAGAACGGAATTTCCTGCAGGGGTTCCCCGGTCGCCATGGCAACCGGGCAGGATGACGTCACCGACGTCATGGACGTCACAGGGAATCCCGATCCACCCCTCAGCGCTGCCTGGCACTGATTGGCCAGGCTGCGCAGGGGTCTGGGGTGGGGGGGGGGGGGGGGGGGGCGGCTCGGCACGGCGGGTAGCGGCGGATCGGTGACGAGCGGCGGCGATCGAATGTTAGAAGCAGCTAGCACAGTGCTAGCTGCATGTAACAAAAAAAATTATGCAAATCGGCCCAGCGGGGCCTGAGAAATCCTCCTGCGCAGGTTACCATGAGCTGAGCTCGGGATAACCGGCAAGGAGGTTAACACCAGAAACAAGCATGTAGCTAATCTTGTCAGATCTGGCAATACTGTCAGAAACCCCTTATCTGCTGCATGCTTGTTCAGGGGCTATGGCTGAAAGTATTAGAGGCAGAAGATCAGCAGGACTGCCAGGCAATTGGTATTGTTTAAAAGGTGGTATATACCCCTTGTTACAGTTGTCCTTTTAAGAAAAAAAACTTGTTTTGTTAATTTTCGAATTCCAAGCAATTCCGCTATAGCCCCAGTTGAGTGAGGTCCGAATTGCTAGAGACTCCAATTGGCCTGATAATTCTGCTATATTTAGTGGAATTACACTGTTTTTCACGCAATACACTATATTACATGCAATCTGCAATTCCGAATGGCAACCAAGATATTCTAATTCTAATAATGGCCAAATAATTCAGAGACTTGTGATTGGCCTAAAAATGAAGAGTCTTGGTGCACAAAATACTGCTCTCGGAAATGCGGTATTCAGCGGAATTCCATTTTCCGTATTCCAATTTCCGAATATCGTTTTCTGCTTTGTAAAGCTGATTTTCAATCGCAGAAATCAGAATTCCGCTGGAATTGGAAGCACAATCCTACTAACCAACTGGAAGGTAGAGAGAGAAGGCACTAAATAGGCACAAACTTGCATTTAACTTCCCTGGCGGTAATCTCAAGCTACGCTCAGACTAGCTCAATGCAGAGCAACGGCGTGCAGCAGGCATTATTACTCACCTCCCAGGGAATCCAGATGCAGGCAGCCATTCTTCTTCCTCTCCACGAAGGCATTGAATCACTCTGGTAAGATCGCCATCAGTAATCTCCCTACAGAGTTACAGTGCCACCCGAAGGATGGAGGGAAAACTGCAGCGCTGGATTCCAGGAAGGTAAGTGCAGGGCATGATTTTTTCCTGGTTGTAGGGTCTGAAACGTTCAGAAAAGACTGTAACATATAGAAATAATCATACTGACAGGAGGGTTAATAGTCTAGACTGTACACTACACACTAGGGGTCTTGTCCCTTAATCAGGTGTACAAGAGGGCAAGACCCCATGGCAGGTAGTGTGCAGTCCACACTATTAAACACAAGTTTGTTTATATTGTTTATATTGAGCATATCCTCTGTTTAGATAACACTTGGATACTGTATTTGGGGAGGTGGTGACCTACAGGAGGATAGCACACTGGTATTCAGGTTTAAAAAAAAAACAGACTGAGGGTAGGAACACACTAGGCAGAATCGCATATACGTTTTCCATAGCACATAGTGGAAAACACATATGCGATTCTGCCTTGTGGGTTCCTACCCTGAGAGTTGGCAGTAGAGTATTTTAAATATGCAAGAAGAGGGTGGAGATGAGAGAGAAAGAAGAGGATGAAGAGGGTGGAGTTAATTATAAAATGGGCAGAGTTCAGACTATAATTTAGTAAGGCAGGTGCAAAGTTTATGTGAAAAGTGGTGCAATTAATGAAAGTAGCCAATCAGAATCCTTGTATGATTAATGGCTGAAACCTGAAACTGGAACTGGCCTACATTTTCTTTAATGGAGTCTGAAGTGAGTAGTATATGATGGCTGCCATATTAATTTCCTTTTAAAAAATACCAGTTGCCTGGCAACCTTGATGATCCTCTGCCTCTAATACTTTTAGCTAGAGACCCTGAACAAGTATATGCAGATCTGGTGTTTTTGACAAAAAACTGACAAGATTAGCTGCATGCTTGTTTCAGGTGTGTAATTCAGACACTTCTGTAGCCAAAGAGATCAACAGGACTGCCAGGCAATTGGTATTGTTTAAAGGATACCTAAGTTGAAAATAAAGAGTTGTGCACTATCTGTGGCCATACAACTAGTCAAGGAAAAGGGCAGGGGGGGCAGCGATGGACCTACAAGACTACGGGGCCTGGAAGTAAACCCAAGTAAGCAAAAAAAAAAAGCCACTCTTTATTTTCAACTTGGGTATCCTTTAACCCTTTAGCAGCTAATTCATATAGATTTTTGCAAGTGCTCCAGGCTAATTTATTTTAGTACATTTTTTTTATTTCCTATTTGTTACATTTCCCTGCTTCTAATTAGTACTGCTGTAATGTGTATTTATGTCCACTTGTCACTGGGGGGCAGTGTGAGACAATAATAGAGGACTTTTGCTTTCTATTTTGTATGTTTTCTACTGGTAGAGAGAGAGATCAAAACATTCCAAGAATTTACAGCACAACACGTTCTGCTGGCTGACATCAAAAGCAGTGCACTTATCTAAAACGAGATAAGTCTATTGAAGCTGCTTATGGGTTAAAAGGAAATACATATGGCAGCCTTTAGGTGCCTGCTCCGGGCATATGTTTGTAGGCTATATAGCACTAAGTGGACAAAGGTTCTCTTCTTTTGAATAACACTTAACTGACCTAAAGATTATTCTATTTGCTTGCCAAACATTCTGCTGAAGTGCTGCTGTTTTAAATAGCAGAAATATCTTATTTTTTTATTTTTTTATTTACAGTAAGTGGACATGAACTCTTGCACAGGACTCCCTCTTCGGTGACTAGTCACAAGTTGTAATTTGATCTCTTCAGCGGTGTCAGCTCCTGTCATGGCAGAGAGCTAATTGGTAAACACAGTATGTTAACAAATTGTCTCCTTTCATAAAAGCAGGAAGAAGACACACTGCAGATTTATTGCAGGATTTGTATCAGCTGTGACAAATACATATTTTTTCTTTAAAGGGGTTCTGTGGAGGGGTTAAATAAACAAAAAACGACACTTACCTGGGGCTTCTATGGGCCCCCTGCAGCTGTCTTGTCCCGCGCCGTCCTCCTACGATCCTCGGTTCCTGGCTGCCAGTCCCGGTCTAATATAGGTCTAACTAGACAAATTATGCTCGCTCCCGCGCATGTCATCGGGAGCCTACAAAGGTTTCTTGTACTGCACCTGCGCAGTAAGCTTTCAATGACGCGCACAGGAGCGAGCACGCGCGCGACCGCGCAGCCGCAGTCCAGGTAGATGACCAATTAGACCCGGACCAGTGGCGGGGAACGGAGGATCATAGGAGGGCGGCACGGGACATGACAGCTGCAGGAGGCCGATAGAAGCCCTAAGTAAGTGTGTGTTTTTTTTTTAAACATGCAAAGAACTCCTTTAAGGCTGCTTTCACAGTGGGACGTTACAGGCGCACGTTAGAGCAGCCTGTAACGCAGCCCAACTCACATTAATGAAAAATTAATAGGCTGTTCACAGTGCCCACGTTGCGTTACAGTGTAACGCTGGACGTTCAAAGAAAGTGCAGCATGCTGTGCGTTATACGCGGTTTTAGCTGCGTTAGACTGTTTGCACATGCTCAGTAATGTTTGTTTTTTTCAGTGCAGGAGAGGAGGAGGGGAGAGTCCGCTATTGTGCCTAGCCACATGACTAAATAATATTCACTGCACTGTGCTGACGTAACATGTTTTCTTCCTGGAGCGGCCGCTTTGTGCGACGATTGGCTGGCGGGACCACGTGATGCGGAGTGTTCCGATCACGTGGTCTCCACAGTCTTTTGACGCATGCGCTGTTTTCATTCTATCAGTATCGAACGAAAATGGCGCACCAAGAGACGCATAACGCGTCTCTATGTAGCGTCCAACTTTAACACCACCATGCGTTGCGTTATGCGACCTTAACGTCCCCTACAATGCACCATCCCTGTGTGAAAGAGCCCTAAAGGTTATTACTGTTGCTTATCTTTTAGAGCAGACCGGAAGTTCTGAGTTCAGGTCCTCTTAAAGAAAAGGCCAAACCAGGGACCATTTTGGGTTTTTTGAAAATCCAGACGTCAGTTGACACACACGCAACATTAATCTAGCTTGGAACTGAGAAACGTGATTGATTTGCTATAAATGATTTAAAAACATCCCTTTGGAACAGGCTCAAATTGTCTGCCTGTGTGCGGTGCGCACTAGATTGATTAGACGGCTGCATAACAGAGTTCTGACAAAAGTGATTACTAATCACATACAGCTGCTCAATTTATGTTGCCTTTGTGAAATTACAAGACTGTGAATTTCAACCCTGGTATTTAAGATAAATAGGACATTTTATGCCTATTTAATTCCCGCTGTTCTGAAAGGTTTTTGGAGTTCCAGAATGTAGCTGTGACTGTGAGATATTATAGTGAATTTTTCATCCGTAGTAGAGTGCTAGGAACTCTGGGGAGATGGATGAATAGGTGCTCTTGTGGACACGTGATATGAGTCCTCTGTGATGGTCAGGTGATCCTGTGGACAGGTGATATGAGTCCTCTGTGATCAGGGCTGGGCCGAGGCAGAAGCGAGAGAGGCTCCAGCTAGTGATGGGCGAACACCTGGATGTTCGGGTTCGGGAAAGTTCGCCGAACATGGCCGAGATGTTCGGCATGTTCGGGCCGAACCCCGAACTTTCCGAACATCCAGCTTTTGGGGGCCATATGGGGTCGCAGGCATAAGGGGGGAGCATGCCCCGATCGCGGGGGGGGGGGGGGGGGGGGTCGGAAATTCCCCCCACCCCCTCCGCTAGCGCTCCCCCCTCTGCCCGCTTCCCCATTCAAAAGTTTAAGCAAAGTACCTGTAGTGGATGGCCTGGCAGTGGGCGGCACTGTGGAGTGAGGAGGAGGAGTCCGGAGAGTGACGAGTTGAGGGAGGCCGGGCAGCGGGCGGTTCAGCGGAAGTACCCTTGTGGTACTTCCGCCCTTTCTCTGACCTCACGCCCGCTGCCCGGCCTCCCTCAACTTGTCACTCTCCGGACTCCTCCTCCTCACTCCACAGTGGGGGGAATTTCCGACCCCCCCCGCGATCGGGGCATGCTCCCCCCTTATGCCTGCGACCCCATAGGGGGGCAGTATTCGGCCGAACAGGGCCCTGTTCGGCCGAACAGGGCCCTGTTCGGCCGAACAGGGGCCCTGTTCGGCCCTGTTCGGCGGCCATTAGAAGTTCGGGGCGAACCCGAACTTAAAAGGCCGAACACCATCAGGTGTTCGGCCGAACGCGAACATCACCCGAACAGGGTGATGTTCTGCAGAACCCCGAACAGTGGCGAACACTGTTCGCCCAACACTAGCTCCAGCCTCAGGGTGCAGTGTAGGAGGGGGCGCAAAACTCACTCAGCTATCATTCCCCTATTGTGTTTGAAGCAGAGAGAAATAAGAAAAGGGGATACATGGCAGTGACTGCAAGCCAGAAAACTAGAGATTAAGGTGTTGGGATGATTTGGGGCCCTGGGGCGCCTTTTAGTCTAATACACTTTGGTGTCTCAGCCTTGGGTGCTGGAGGACCTTGTTCCAGCTCTGTCTGTGATGGTCAGGTGATCCTGTGGACAAGTGATATGAGTCCTCTGTGTTGGTCAGGTGATCCTGCGGACAAGTGATATGAGTCCTCTGTAATGGTCAGGTGATCCTGTGGACAAGTGATATGAGTCTTCTGTGATGGGCAGGTGATCCTGTGGACAGGTGATATGAGTCCTCTGTGATGGTCAAGTGATCCTGTGGACAAGTGATATGAGTCATCTGTGATGGTCAGGTGATCCTGTGGACAAGTGATATGAGTCCTCTGTGATGGTCAGGTGATCCTGTGGACAAGTGATATGAGTCCTCTGTGATGGTAAGGTGATCCTGTGGACAGGTGATATGAGTTCTCTGTGATAGTCAGGTGCTCCCGTTGACAAGTGATACGGGTCTGCTGTGATGGTCAGGTGATCCTGTGGACAGGTGATATGAGTCCTCTGTGATGGGCAGGTGATCCTGTGGACAGGTGATATGAGTCCTCTGTGATAGTCAGGTGCTCCCGTTGACAAGTGATACGAGTCCGCTGTGATGGTCAGGTGATCCTGTGGACAGGTGATATGAGTCCTCTGTGATGGTCAGGTGATCCTGTGGACAAGTGATATGAGTCCTCTGTGATGGTCAGGTGATCCTGTGGACAGGTGATATGAGTCCTCTGTGATGGTTTGAAGGAAACACAAAAAGGGGAAACCCGAGAGCCCCTGCACAACCTTCTATTGTCCTCCTCTAGAATTACCTCCTCGCATTCATGTATACTGTACAAGATTTTGCAAGTGCTTCACCCTTCCTCTGGAATCCTTTGCAGCAACACATCCGTCACTCCCCAACCTTTGATACCTTTAAACTTGATATCTTTTAACCTTTTCCGTCAAGTATATGCTCTACCTTAGGCCAGTTCATCTTTTGTCCTCCGGCCAAGTTGTACTTCCTACCAAATAACCTAAAACACACTGCCTCTAGGTATAAATATTGTATACTAAACCATTTCTCGTTTTCCCCTTATTCTTTTACATTGTAAGCTCCCAAGGGCAGGGCTCTCTGATTCTGTTTTTTGTACCAACTCTGTATCATGTATTTTGGTGTATATCATTGTCTGTATTGTTTCTTACTTTGTACAGTGCCACGGGATATGTTGGCACTATTCAAATCAATAATAATAAGTTGTAGGTGTGTAGGGCAGCATGGTGGCATTGTTCGAATCCCAGCCAGGGCACTATCTGCATGGAGTTTGTAGGTTCTTCCCGTGTCTGCCACTCTGGTTTCCTCCTGGCTCCCACATCCCAAAAACATACTGTACAGATAAGTTAATTGGCTTCCCCCTAAATTTAAGATTTAATGGGGTCCTAGGCAAGGTAGCAGATTTGAGGACCCCCTTGTGGTCCTTTTGGTAAGCTGAAGTGGAATAAGGAGAAATAAAATGGCAGGTGGGCCCCTTAACACCCACTAGGCCCCAAGCACCTGCCTAGGTTGCCTGGTGGATGATCCTGCTCTGGTGGAGATGCTGCACGCCGTCATGCCACAAGCCACGTTATAACGCAGCTGTTATGTCATACGGCAAAACACGGCTGTGACTTAAACTGTATCAGTTAACAATATCCAATACCAGTGCAACACTTCAGGGGATAATCTCTAAAAAGCGTCACCTCTCTAATCTCATCTCCGTCTGCTCATCCTGATAGATTTGGCAACTCGTCAGGGTGGAAAAGCAACCAATCAAAATTGGACATTCAAACTAATTTGCTTTTAAATATCAATTGTTATGCTTAAAGGAACACTATCGATTAACATTTTTTTTTTCAATTGAGATAGGAAATGTTTGGGAAGTGCTGCTAATTACTGGTGTATACATTTGCATCTTTATCTCTTTGTTTACTGTTATCTAATTAATTACACACTTTTCTGCTGGGCATTCTGCTGTAATCTGACGCCAGAGTGATCCATGAGAGGAGGGGGGAATCCCCTCACAGTGTACCTGTTAACTCTGAGTGTGCAGAGAGCTCAGTCAGAGACAGGCAGAGCTTTCTCTCACAGAGAGCAGAGGAAATGTATCTTATGTGCAACATAAACATCTGTAATTGTGTGTGAAACCTGATACCAGAATAATTTCACATAACTCAGCTTTAATATTACACTGTTCTTAGCATGTCAGACTGCAGAGATTCATACCTTTACAAATGAGACATTCCAAACGTAGCTAAAATCTACACACAGTGAATTAAAGCTTTTAACTCTGATATTTAACATGAAAAGTAGGAAAATGTTTACACAGCTACTTAGACATTATTTGTACTTTGTCATTTTAGAACACCTGGGCATTGATAGTGTTCCTTTAAGATTTCCAGTATATCTATAGAGCTTGTTACTCATAATGCTGGAAGACGCCAGAAAGAGTCTTTAATGAATAGAACTAACTAGAATCATGCTGCATAGGATGGATCAGATCAATTAAAATGATGACCTTGGCCACTTCTTTACTGACCAGCAGCTCCTTTAAGCGAAAGCTCTTAATTGCCTCTCACATATTGACAGAATGGAGTGGTCACAAGACCAAGATGAAATGAACTATAATAGACAGGGTTAATCTCAAAGAAGGTACAGAATATTATATCAGTTATTTTAATTTAAAGAAGAAATCCACCAAGTGTGTAGTGGCCTTTTTCACACAGGAGGCTGAAGGCGGTGAATTCATCGCCTGTCAGCTGCTCCTGTGTACCGGTTAGTGGTGCAGAGGCAGCCCCCCTGTGTAGACAAATCTGAATGCGGCCGTGTAAAGACCTGACAGCGAATTTTGTATAACTCCGCTATTTGTCCCACCTGGGACTCCGATCAGCATCAAGCCTAGAACCAAAGGCCACCAACCCCTCCTGGGACTCTGCCTAGCAGCGAGCCTGTGGCCAAACGCTACCATTTCCACCTGGGACTCTGTCCAGCATCAAACCTGGGGCCATAAGCTACCATTTCCACATGAGATGCTGCCCAGCCAGCATCAAGCCTAGTGCCAAATAGAGATGTCGCGAACCTCCGATTTTCGGTTCGCGAACCGGGTTCGCGAACTTCCGCGGAAGGTTCGGTTCGCGGAAAAGTTCGCGAACCGCAATAGACTTCAATGGGGAGGCGAACTTTGAAAAATAGAAAAAATTATGCTGGCCACAAAGTGATGGAAAAGATTTTTCAAGGGGTCTAACACCTGGACGGGGGCATGGCGGAGTGGGATACATGCCAAAAGTCCCGGGGAAAAATCTGGATTTGACGCAAAGCAGCGTTTTAAGGGCAGAAATCACATTGAATGCTAAATTGCAGGCCTAACGTGCTTTAAAACATCTTGCATGTGTATACATCAATCAGGTAGTGTAATTAGAGTACTGCTTCACACTGACACACCAAACTCACTGTGTAACGCACCGCAAACAGCTGTTTGTGTAGTGACGGCCATGCTGGACTACTGCGCAACATGGCGAGATTGCTCTTCCTCACTCAGTGATGTCAGGTAATGTGTGACTTCCTTCTCAACATTCCATGGCATTGTTAAAAAGCTTACATTTTGTTTTTAAATTACATTTTCTACTTGCTGTGTACTTGTTCAGTACCGCTACAATGAGAATCCTGTGGAGGCGGGCAAGTCTGCCATTGTGACCCCGGGTAATGGCCGGGGAATGAGGGGTTTGAATCCGGTGTGGAGCCTGAGCAACGGCTACCACTACACATCCAAGGAGGGCAGCGGGCAGGCATGCACGCCCGCCCCGAGGTAGTGACCAAAAATAGCAATACAGGAGGCGGCCTTTCGAGGCCCTGCCGTGTATTTGAGATGAATGTACTTTAAATCTTTGAACGAGAACCAGTTATGGCGGGCAAATATGACACCACATTCCTTTCACGAGAATCATATGGAGGCGGGCAAGTCTGCCATTTGTGACCCCGGGTAATGGCCGGGGAATGAGGGATGGAATCCGGTGTGGAGCCTGAAAAACGGCTACCACTACACATCCAAGGAGGGCATGCACGCCCGTCCCGAGGTAGTGACCAAAAATAACAATACAGGAGGCGGACTTTCGAGGCCCTGCTGTGTATTTGAAATGAATTAACTTTAAATCCTTTAACGGGAATCCGTTATGGAGGGCAAGTCTGCCATTGTCACCGCGGGGAATGAAGGTTGGATTCCGGCCCAAAGTGGCAGCCTGCTGAGACCCATGCTGTAGCTGCCCTGACTGTGCTTTGCAGACCAGGCATCTGTGGTCAGATGGACCCTTGAGCCAGCGGAAGACAAACCAAGTCGAAAGCATTTGCCAAGAATGTTTTACGGAGGGCAAGTTTTGTTGCCCTTTTTTTACATTGTTTGAAAATGATAGATGGTTGTATTTTTAAATAGTTTGAAAGTTTAGATGGTTGTATTTTTAAATTGTTTGAAAGTTTAGATGGTTGTATTTTTAAATTGTTTGAAAGTTTAGATGGTTGTATTTTTAAATTGTTTAAGTGTAGCCATTCTTCCTCCCCCCAGCCACGAACAATACCATGGGAACGTGGAGCAGCAGAAGACCCCTGTGACGGCTGCCACGGTTGTTCTCCGCGGCTTGTCTTTTGAGGGGTGCTGCTTTTCCTCAGGTGTTCTTGCCATAGCTGTTTGTGCCTTTTCTCCAGGTGCCTTCACAAGGCACTTGTCCCTACGTGAGAGTTGGCCTTTCCACGGCTCAATTTTTGCTGGCAGAGACAACAGATGGCTTTGCTCCGATCTGAGACACACACGTGAAAAAATTTCCAAACCGCTGAGCCCCCCTGGGGTGATGGCGCTACGGTGGCATCAGCAGCTGACGTTGAAGGGCATGTTGGCTGTCTGGCCATAGCTGGCGATACATGGCGCCGGACACTGCCCCCAGCTGTTTCTGAGGACGAGCTACCTCTGCTTCTATCATGGAGTCGTCTCCTCCTAGTCCTCTCTGACTCCTCCTCTGAACTGTCCCCCTGGTCATCTCCTCTACCGGGAACATATGTGGTATCCGTATAATCGTCATCATAATCCTCCTGGCCAGCTGCACTTTCCTCAGACACCTCCTCAACTGCACCAACTTCAGGTGTTTCATCAGCCCCATCCACACACGT
The DNA here is from genome assembly GCF_040937935.1 of Hyperolius riggenbachi. Lineage (NCBI taxonomy): Eukaryota > Metazoa > Chordata > Amphibia > Anura > Hyperoliidae > Hyperolius > Hyperolius riggenbachi. The sequence continues at coordinate 67,931,964 of NC_090646.1, read as the reverse complement.
TACGTCCATACTATCGCCACCTAACTCAGACGTAGGAGGTGGTGTACCTGCGCCTTCTTCTTGTTGTTGCAGTAGTGGCTGTGAATCGGTGATTTCACCACCACCAAATAACTCCTGTGAAGTGTCAAATGCAGCGGATGTGGTGCTTGTTGTAGCGCTGGTGGCTGCGGGAGATGAGGTGTTCTGTGTTAAATACTCAATCACCTCCTCACGATTTTGGGAAGTGATGGCACGTGCCTGCTTCTGAGCACTGTATTTTGGGGCAGGTCTGCACGAAATCACAGCAACACCACCTCGCACAGACCTGCCGGTGCCTGGTGGCCTTCCTCTGGGTCTGCCTCTACCTCTTCCTCTACCTGGTTTGTCAATTTTGTCCATCTCGGGGGGATGCTAGGTATATGCAGTGAGCTGGGTTCACTGAACAGTAAAGGTACTAGGATGCAGTGAGGTGGGTTCACTCAACACAACAGGTAGTAGGATGCAGTGAGCTGGGTTCACTGAACAGTAAAGGTACTAGGATGCGGTGAGGTGGGTTCACTCAACACAACAGGTAGTAGGTATATGCAGTGAGCTGGGTTCACTCAACACTACAGGTAGTTATGTGCAGTGATGAGGTGGGTTAAGTAAACACAACAGGTAGTAGTAGGATGCAGTGAGCTGGGTTCACTCAACACAACAGGTAGTAGGTATATGCAGTGAGCTGGGTTCACTCAACACAACAGGTAGTAGGTATATGCAGTGAGCTGGGTTCACTCAACACTACAGGTAGTTATGTGCAGTGATGAGGTGGGTTAAGTAAACACAACAGGTAGTTGGTATATGCAGTGAGCTGGGTTCACTCAACACTACAGGTAGTTATGTGCAGTGATGAGGTGGGTTAAGTAAACACAACAGGTAGTAGTAGGATGCAGTGAGCTGGGTTCACTCAACACAACAGGTAGTAGTAGGTATATGCAGTGAGCTGGGTTTACTCAACACTACAGGTAGTTATGTGCAGTGATGAGGTGGGTTAAGTAAACACAACAGGTAGTAGTAGGATGCAGTGAGCTGGGTTCACTCAACACTACAGGTAGTTATGTGCAGTGATGAGGTGGGTTAAGTAAACACAACAGGTATTAGGTGTATGCAGTGAGCTGGGTTCACTCAACACTACAGGTAGTTATGTGCAGTGATGAGGTGGGTTAAGTAAACACAACAGGTATTAGGTGTATGCAGTGAGCTGGGTTCACTCAACACTACAGGTAGTTATGTGCAGTGATGAGGTGGGTTAAGTAAACACAACAGGTATTAGGTGTAGGCAGTGAGCTGGGTTCACTCAACACTACAGGTAGTTATGTGCAGTGATGAGGTGGGTTAAGAAAACACAACAGGTACTGGGGGTATATGCAGTACTGGGTAGTACAATGTGCAGCTCCCTGTCACACACACAGGCAGTCAGTCACTGAATGTGCTGGGCTGCTGGCAGTGGCACACACACACTATCAATTAGCAAGGCTGTGCATGCAACAAAAGTGTCAGTTTGACACACAGTAAAAAAAAAAAAAGTACAGGATGAGCTCTGACAAAAGCTAGGTTGCTATAAAGCAATAACAATCAGCCAAGGAGCAAACTAAGCAGCCAAGAACCTAACTAATCTGTCCCTAGAAGAGCAAGTCTGCAGCAGCTGTCCCTTTCCTCTCACTAGCAGGCACACGAGTGAGTGTAATGGCCGCCGGAGCCTGCCTTATATAAGGGGGGGTGGGGCTCCAGGGCTTACTGTAGCCTGAATGGCTACAATGTGCCTGCTGACTGTGATGCAGAGGGTCAAAGTTGACCCTCATAGTGCATTATGGGGCGAATCGAACTTCCGTAAAAGTTCACCTGGCGCAGGCGAACGCGAACCACCAATGTTCGCCGGCGAACCGTTCGCTACACCTCTAGTGCCAAAGGCCACCATTTCCACCTGGTAGTCTGCCCAGCTTCAAGCCTAGGACCAAAGGCCACCATTTCCACCTGGTAGTCTGCCCGGCATCAAGCCTGGGGCCGCAGGGCACTATTCCAGCCTGGTGCCTTGCCCCACAGAAAGCTTATATCCAAATGCTACCATTCACACCTGGGACTCTGTTCAGCATCAAGCCTAGGGCCAAAGTCCACCATCTCCACCTGGAACTGTGCCCAGCATCAAGCCTTGGGCAAAAAGTCACTATTTCCACCTGTGGCTCTTACCAGCATCAAGTCAAGGGCCAAAGGCCACTGTTGCCACCTGGGACTCTGCCCAACATCAAAAGGGCCAAAAGCCACCATTTCTACCCGGGGCTCTTACCACTATCAAGTCAAGGGCCAAAAGCCACCATTTCCACATGGGACTCTGCCCAACAGCAAGCCTAGATAAAAAAAAATGTACCATTCCCTCCTGGGCCTCTGATCAGCATCAAGCCTGGGGCCAAAAGCTAAAATTTCCAGCTGACACTCTGCCCAGCATCAAGTCTGGGGCCAAAGGCCACCATTCCCATCTGGTAGTCTGCCCCGCATCAAGCCTAGTGATACAGGCCACTATTCCAGACTGGTACTCTGCTCAACAGCAAGCCTAAATCCAAAGGCTACTATTCCGACCTGGGACTCTGATCAGCATGCAGCCTGGGGCCAACAGCCACCATTCCCACCTGGGACTCTGATCAGCATCAAGCCTGGGGCCAAAAGCCACAATTCCCACCTGGGACTCTGCCCATCATCAAGCCTAGAACCAAAGGTCACAGTTTCCACCTAGAACTGACCAGCATTGAGACTGGGGCCACAGGCCAGAAGACACTATTCCTTCCTGGCACTCTGCCCAACAGCTAGCCTAGATCCAAAGACTATCATTCCCACCTTGTACTCTGATCAGCATGCAGCCTGGGGCCAAAGGCACCATTCCCACCTTGAGGCTGTTTTACAATCCATTCTCTCTGCTCTAAAACACCTTCATTGAAGTATGCCAGAGCTCAAATCTATGAATTATTCACCTTTTTTTATCTCTTACCTGCTCCAGGAAGCCATTTACTGCCAGGAAAGTATTTTATGGCTGTAATTACTTATCAGTGAGGGTTATGCTAAAGTCTGACCCAGTCCGTCCCGGACAGAAGCTGTCACTTGCATATCTGGGGCTTGATTTACAAAGCAGGGACAATTGTTATCACGCTGTGAAAAGTGCTTCGCGCAAAATTTAGCGTGAAAACGGTTATCGCGTGCAAAAATTTGCGTTCGCACGATAACGCAAATTTTTGTGCACGTTAACGTTCTGCTTTCGCACGATAAATTTGCGTTATCACGGGAACATTAACGCACAAAAATTTGTGTTAATGCGTGATTTTTGCGTTTGATAACCGGTTTTTGAGTGAAAACAGTTATCACGGCTTTGTGAATCAAGCCCTGGATGTTTAACTCTTTCAGGCAGAGAAAGAAAAAAAGGAACACAGCCTACGTATTTGTGTGCTTGGCACTGTACATACACATGTCTATCTCATCATGTCACATGTCACTTCGGGTGTCCTTTAAAGAGACACTGAAGCGAAAAAAAAATATATGATATAGTGAATTGGTTGTGTACTATGAATAATTACTAGAAGATTAGCAGCAAAGAAAATATTCTCGTACTTTTATTTTCAGGTATATAGTGTTTTTTTCTAACATTGCATCATTCTCTAATATGTGCAGATTACACAACACTCAGCATTCAAAATGAGTCTTTCAGAGCAGTCTGTGAAGTAATGACCTCTCCTCTAGCAGAGAAAAAGTAAATAGTCCAGGAACAGTTGAGATAATAAAAGTCAGATAACAGCCCTCTCCATGACTAACTTAGTCGGAGAGCTTAATGGCTTGTTTGCATAGAGATAACAACTGGAGTTTCTCAACTCTTCCTGTACTGGAAACAATTACACTGATGTATCTGATCTTAATGTTTTATTTCTTAGCTGTGCTACACATACAAATCATAATATCATCATTTTTTTTTCGCTTCAGTGTCTCTTTAAGCATTTTAGTGGGTTTTTCTTTTTGCAATTGTGGCTGTCTTTTATGTAGGTGAAGGTACTTGTGTCTTCTGTCTAACAATAACAGACATCTTTTTTCATTCTTCTAGTTAGTTGGCAGTAATTCTCTGTTCTGAATCATTGTTATGCTCGTCTCGCACATCTGTATGTGTATCATTTTGTGATTCAGCAGCTAACACTGTATTATCATTTATAACAATGCTGCAATGTTTTCTCCACTATTGGCTGGAAATATCTTGTGAGCCAAAATAACTGAGGGAGTTTTATTGAATAATAACAGTAATAATAGTTAGTTCAAATCTACCAGGTAGAGAAACAAATACTTATGTATCTGCAAAGCGTAATTCTAAAACAGTAGAGGGCTCTGGGAAAATAAGTGTCGCCACTGGCAGCCATTACTCCTACTGATTCTATTACTTTTACTGATTCTATACTTAAAGGTTACCCAGGGTGACAAGTGACATGATGAGATAGATGTTTATGTACAGTGGCAAGCATACAACTACCTATGCTGTGTTCCTTTTCTTCTTTCTCTGACTGAAAGAGTTAATATTCAGCTATGAAACTGACAGTTTCTCTCCAATCGGGACCCATTCAAACTATAATGTCCCTTACTTATACATATAAAACACTTTCCTGGCAGAGAGGCTTCTGAGTGCAGGAGATTGATAAAAAAAGCTTTCCGAGACACAGTACAGGCTGTGTCATTGAGCTGAGACAAAACAAATACATCTCTTTTTTATTAAATGTAACATAAAATTGTGAGATATTTAAAAGTCATTTTTAGGAGTTGGAGGATAGATACAATTGGTTTATCTCATCACTTTACTTTTACTTAAGATTTACTTTAAAGAGAACCTGAGGTGGGCAGATGGGGGGCAGATGGGGCATAGAGGTATGTTCTCTGCCTCATAACACACCTCTGTGTCTCCACACCAACACTTTCTGTTACCCCCCCCAGCCGCGCTATAGCCCTCTGTGATTGGCGTCATTATTTGTCACCATCTCGAAGGTAGGCAAATTGAGAGGGATTCCCTGTTCAAAACGCCTGGCAGGGGCTTCCTACAGGGTTTCTAGAGCTGCCGTTGAGCAGCTCTTTCTCCCTGGCCATGCCCCCTGCTGCTCCCCCACACCCCTGCACGCTGAAGGAATGAATGAATCTCTTATTGCAGTGTCATGACCTACAAGTCACGAAAGTGAACGTGGGCCAGTGAGGGCCACAGGAACAGCGATTTTTGTGGCTACCTGATCTGCTCAGCTCCCCTGATCAGGTAGCCTTTTTTTTTTTGAGCCCACCATGGGCTCTTTTTAAGGCTAAAGCCCTGTACCCTTGCTCAATTATTGTTGCCATTAATTGAACGCTTGGATGATATTTTGGAAATGAGTGTTGTACAGGTGTGCTGCTTAGGTGTAGCAGAGTGGCGTGTGTTGTTCTGCGGGGAGGCATGGCGAGTGGAAAATGAACGTTTGGCTTCCTGGGGCACAGGGGTCAAAAGCAGACAATGTTCTTGTTTGTCACAGCAGATCGCTAAACAGTATTGTGGGGCATCTGTATGTTCTCAGTTACCATTGCCCAAAATATATGCCTAGGCTGAGATTTGAAGGACCACTATAGTGAATAAAGTAAGCAGTTTTGGAATAGTCCATCTCCTCATAGGGGATTCTCAGGGTGTTCTTTGTTTTGAAAAGCATTTCCTGAACGGCAGTTAAGTCTAACTGCCAAAACAGTAAAATACCATCCAGCCTCCCTACTCACTTGCACACTATTTTGGCAGTTAGACTTAGCAACTGCCATTCAGGGAATGCTTTACCAAACAAATAAAGACAACACAAGACAAATAACATTTCTTTTGGACTTTTCTCCTGACTCAAAGCGCCAGAACTGCAGCCACTGGGGTGCGCTCTATAGGCAGTAGTAGTGTTAGGGAGTCTAGCCCAATGGCTGATTACTGAATAGGTGCTGGCTTACTGGACAGGAAAAGCCAAAATTTGAACCGGGTGTCTGTGTGGTGTGTGTGTGCACCTGTGTGTGTGTGTGTGTGTGTGTGTGTGTGTCTGTGTGTGTGTCTGTGTGTGTGTGTGGTGTGTGTGTGCGTGTGTGTGTGTGTGTGTGTGTGTGTACGCCTGTGTGTGTGTCTGTGTGTGTGTGTGTGTCTGTGTGTGTGTCTGTGTGTGTGTGTGTCTGTGTGTGTGTGTGTGTGCGTGTGTGTGTGTGCGTGTGTCTGTGTGTGTGTGTGTGTGTGTGTGTCCGTGTGTGTTTGTCTCTGTGTGTGAGTCTGTGTGTGGGTGGAGGACGGACGGGGCAGCGCTAAGCATATGACTCTGTCGGCACACTCTGCAGCAGGGTCATATGATTGACATTTTGTGAGTTGCAGTGAGACGCAATGGAGCGGGGCCTTGCACTGCAGATGCACAGGCCAGGTGTAAAACCTTACAGAGAACCCAAGGCAGTGGAAGGGGGGGGGGGGGGGGAGGCACAGATGGAAACACAGGCATGATCTCTGCCTCATGACATGCCTCTATGCCTTCCCACCCCCACTCTCTGTCCCGTCCCACCCCACCACCGTGATATAGCCCCCTGAAATGTGTTGCTATCTCGGAGGGTAATGGGAGGAGAGGGAGTCCCTGCTCAAAACGCCCACTAGGGGCGTTCCTGTAGGCTTTCCAGAGCTGCCTGCCCCAGCTTTCTCTCCCTGGCCATGCCCCCTGCTGCTCCCCCCGCCTCCCTGCATGCTGCTGTGAGAACGAGATCTCACTCCTTCCAGCATCGTGACCCAGAAGTCACAAAAATGATTAATTGCAGGGCAACAGAGCGGCAGAGAGGATGGCGGTTACCTGACCCGCCCAGCCCCCACGCATCGCGTAGCCTTGTTCTTTTTTTTATTATATGAGCCCACCTCAGGCTCTCTTTAAAAGAAAATATGGCTGCCTCCATATCTCTCTCACTTCAGGTGCTCTTTAAGTATTCCCCTGTGTGCATGGTCCTGCTTACAGGAAAAAAGGGACATTTCCCTTTCACCTTCAAACAGGCACGTGAAATACATCAGCACACATAATGAACAACTGTCGATAAATGCACAAGTAATAGAGGGGGGATGTGAAACATAGGCAGTATTCCATTTTCCTAACCAGCAGAGATACCAGGGCCAGGCATTGGACTAATTCCCCTCGTAAGACCTCTGTAATCCTCCAATTTGCTGGAGGCGTATAACTGTTCAATAATTCAGGCTTCTGCGAGGCACTGCATGAAACGTACGTGATTATTAACAAAGTGAAATGATGATCAGGGAACATAATTAAGCTTTTCCAGGCTGACAAACGATACCGGCGCATGCCGAGTGCTCTAAGCCAGTTTGTTTTTGTTTTGTTTTTTCTTTTTGAGATCTAAAGCACTGTCACTGTTAAGGAACCATAGAGCCCAGCTAGCTTGGAAAAAATGGCTGCTGCAATTACTTTTCATATTCATCTATCCAATTAAACATTAATGCTATTAATAACAGTGCTTTTTTTTTTCGAAAGAGTTAATCTATAAACAAATGCCCTTGGCACTGGCATAACAATTGCCCTCATGACGCGGAGGAGGGTGGGTGCTCCTGTGGTGACTTGTAGAGCAGCGGAGTGTAATAGGGTTACATTTTTAGTAACAGAGGCGCCAAATTAGAATAAAATCATTTTAAAATCAGTTTGGTGGGTTGGTGGAAACCACCCTCAGGTGTACAAGGACCATAAGGCGCTGGGCCCTATAGTAGATACAGCCTTGTGTATCTCCAACACCGATTGCCTGAAGACGCGGGCATTTGACCCGTGAAACGCGTTGCATGCCTGGAGATTTCATAATAAATTATATTGTATATATTTATAGCGACTCATTGGCTGGTCCTTGTATACCTGAGGGTGGTTTCCACCAACCCACCTCCTTTTAAACTGATTTTAAAACGGTTTTATTCTAATTTGGCGCCTCTGTTACTACAAATTTCAACTTGATCTAGTCCACCCTGGGTGGAGGGGTGTATCCCCAACCTTTTTCCTGTCTACAGAGAGCGACTTCTTAATACCTGAGTGGGGTCAGGTTATAATTCTCCCCACCTGTACATCCAGTGGTTGCCTTTGTGGTAACCCAGGCTTGTGAGTATATTACTTGTCTACGTATCATTGTACTCCATTTGCCGTGACATACTACGCTATATTGGGCTCTCGGTTTTTATTCTTTGTATTTTTCCAAGCGGAGTGTAATACTTTACCTATTTCCAGAGGCAGGACAGGTGCTGTCTTTACTGTAGCTGCTGTACACTCTCCCTGCGACTCTAATGTCATGTGACATGCAGAGACAGGAGGGAGATGGAGTGTACAGTGGATATAGAGTAGAAGGAAGTGAGGACGTGCTGCTCTGCTGGATGAAGGTAATGTATGCCGCTGCTCTGCTCTCCATGCCACAGGACCAGGCCACCTCAGCTCCTGGTCTCCCCACGACAGCAGAGGTTGCAGGGACTGTCATTACCCCCTGTCACTAACTAATCCCCCTATTCTACCCTGAATGTTAAAGAGGAACTCCAGTGAAATTAAAAAGTGCTTCATTTTTACCATTATTATGTATAAATGATTTAGTCAGTGTTTGCTCATTGTAAAATATTTCCTCTCCCCGATTTACATTCTGACATTTATTACATGGTGACATTGTTACTGTGGACAGGTTATGTAGCTGCTCCTAGCTGTTTTGGCTGTTACAGACAGCTGTAAACAGCAATTTCTTGTCTGTGAACATTGTTACATTGTGGCAGTTTGCCCAGAGTACCGCGGTCCCAGAGCTTCTTGTGGGAGGGGTTTCATCACAAAATCAGTCATACAGCACCCCCTGATGGTCTGTTTGTGAAATGCAATAGATTTGTCATGTAAAAGGGGGTATCAGCTACTGATTGGGATAAAGTTAAATTCTTGGTCGGAGTTTCTCTTTAAGTCTTTTCTGATTCCTAACCCTTATCTTCTCCCTAATGTAAACCACTTCCCTATGCCTAAAGACTTGTAGACACGACCAAACATTTGACGTTTAGGCTCTTCCCTGGTGGTCTGCTGTATTTTCCTCTCTCTCCTTCTCACTTAAGCCTTGGTTCTCCATTGCGTTCTTATGCACTTTATTTTCATATTACTGATAATATTATTATTATTATTATTGTGTGGTCTGCATATTTTTGACTCCCCCTTCGGGGACTTATTACACTGGGCATAGTTATGCACTTTATTCATTTATAAGATTGTATTGTGGCCATTATTTATTATTTGATCATGTGTTGTTGTGATTTATGGAGAATTGATTAATACTCTGAGAGGGAAACCTGCATTATTGTAGCATTGTACTATAATTTAATATTTGTGAACACCTGGGTTATCACTTTCAGTGATTTTTAATTGTTCTTATATATATATATATATATTTTTTTTTGTGGTTGGAATTTAATGAAGTTTCGGAATTTTCTTGACTCATTGTGTGATGCTACTTTGAGGCTACTTTTTCTTCTTTTTTGGTCTGTGACACGTCCAAACAATCTGCCCAACTATCTTCTAAACTCGGTCTGTTGGAAGACAGTTTGGCGTGTGTATGACTGGCAAACAACCAGGCTACCAACTGATAACAGGCTGTGTGCCAGATCCAAATGGTGGATCAACCACCTGCCCAACTATCATGCAGGGTGGCCACGTGTGTACAAGTCTTTTGAACAACCTTGTTGTTTTTGAATGTGCAGTTTATCATTTAGCTTGCACGCAAAATATTTAAGCGAGTTGGTTGTTTAGTTTGTTTTGGGTGAGTGTACATACTTGTCAGGTAAACAACTTCTTGTATGGTTGGTCATGTTGTGCATTATAATGGACGTGGGAATAAGCCTTAACTCTAACCCTAACCTCCCCCTAACATACATCCAATCCTTATGCTCAAAGCACAACTGAAGTGAGAAATATTTGGAGGCTGCCATATTTATTTCCTTTTATACAACACCAGTTGCCTGGCTGTCCTGCTCGTCTATTTGGCTGCAGTAGTGTCTGAATAACGCCAGAAACAAGCATGAAGCTAATCTTGTCAGATCTGACAATAATGTCAGAAACATCTGATCTGCTGCATGCTTGTTCAGGGGCTAAAAGTACTGCGTGTGTTAGCAATGTCCTCAATTCTCAGGCTATGCCCTCTGTTTGTCCCCATGTGCCACCGTTTCACTGCTATGCTCTGTTTTCAGGACACGACTAATATTAGTGATGACCTTTGGTCCGGAACTAAAACTAATTTTGCGGGGGGGGGGGGCTGTCTGGGTGGTGGTATACCCCATTTAGTGATAGTAATCAACAAGAAAAAGAGCAGAAAAATTAGACAAAAGCACTGCTTCACAGCTAAGAATAAAATATTGGTAACCCAGTGTTCTCCCCACAATTTTTTTCTAGCCGGGTGGCATACAAAAGTAGCCGGGTGGGTTGGGATGGCACGGCACAGGGAAATTTGGCGGTGTGGAAAATTTAATGTGCACCAATTACATACTCTAGTGTTAGCGTAGCGTGCATAACTAAACAACAGCCGCTGCTTACAAAAGCTGCACAGTTGTGTTAACTAACATAGTAGTGGCCGAACTAGTGAAGTATCGTGGTAGCAACACATCACTACCGCACGGCTTTTCTTAGCTGCGGCCGTTATTTAGTTACGCACGCTAGCGCGTAGTGTGCACGGAAACAAAATTAAGCTGCGTTGATTTCTTAGCACGAGCAACAGGTGATTGCTCGCACTATATCCTTTGATGATTCAACCCTCTTGTCCTTTGTTTTACACAGTGTACATTTACCACTTCCAGTTATATTTTTAGCATTTTTTTTTTATCATTTTTTTTTTTTTTTACTTTTTATTTTCCATTTCCTGAATGTTATTTTATATGCATGATATTTCCTGTGGAGGGGGGGGGGGGGGTGTTCGTGGGGTATTGTAGATAGTGTGCAGGGGCCATAAATAATGATCATATATAGCCTCTGCACACTGTCTTCAATACCAACCCCCCCCCAACACCCTGACCGCTGGTAATATCATGCTGCATATGAAATAACATTAAGGTTTAATCTAACCTATACTGGGGGGCAGCTACCTATCTAACCTATACTGGGGGGCACCTACATAATCTAACCACACTGGGGGGCACCTACCTAATCTAACCTATACTGGGGGGGGGGGGGGCAGCTACCTATCTAACCTATACTGGGGGGCACCTACCTAATCTAACCTATACTGGGAGGCAGCTACCTAATCTAACCTATACTGGGGGGCACCTACCTAATCTAACCTATACTGGGGGGCACCTACCTAATCTAACCTATACTGGGGGGCAGCTACCTATCTAACCTATACTGGGAGGCACCTACCTATCTAACCTATACTGGGGGGCACCTACCTATCTAACCTATACTGGGGGGGGGGGGGGGGGGGCAGCTACCTAATCTAACCTATACTGGGTGGCAGCTACCTAATCTAACCTGTACTGGGGGGCAGCTACCTAATCTAACCTATACTGGGAGGCACCTACCTAATCTAACCTATACTGGGAGGCACCTACCTAATCTAACCTATACTGGGAGACACCTACCTAATCTAACCTATACTGGGGGGCACCTACTCTGGCTGACTGCACTTCACAGGGCGGCTGACTACACTGGTGACAGCCGGACGGTAATTGATCTTACCCAGGCAGCCCACCCACCTGTTTGGCCCTGGGGAGAACACTGGGTAACCACATTTTACCAATAGTCTATCAGACCTCAGCCAGTCCCCAGATTAATGTACTAATTTCTAGGGTCCCCTTAGATGTATATACAGTGCATAGCCCCGATCCACACAAATGACACATCCACTGTAGTAGAAACAATGATTTTTAAAAGAGTGTAAAGAAAGTTTACTTCCTTCATCCTGAATACGATACTTAAAGGACCTCTGTCGAGAAAATCTTAACATTTAAAATACATGTTAATGTATACAAATAAGAAGTATGTTTCTTTCAGAGTTAAATGAGCCATAAATTATTTTTCTCCTATGTTGCTGTCACTTACAGTAAGTAGAAATCTGACATTACTGACAGATTTTGGACCAGCCCATCTTATCATAGGGGGTTCTTAGGGTTTTCTTTATTTATAAAAGCACTTAGTGAATGGCAGTTGCTCCGTCCAACTGCCAAAAAAGTGTATGGTGAGCAGGGAAGACTGTCCAGCATAATTGTATACATTTTTTTCAGGGAATGTCTTTATAAAGAATAAAGGCCATGCTGAGAACCCCCCCATGAAGAGATGAACTAACCCAAAACCTGTTGGTAATGCCAGATTTCTAATACCTACTGTGAGTGAAAGCAACATAGGAGAAAAGTCATTTATGGCTCATTTTAATCTGGAAGAAATGTACTTATTTGTATGTGTATTAAATTTTAAGATTTTCACGACAGTTCCTCTTTAAAGTGGTATGAAACATTTGCTCTTTGCATTTGCTCTTTGCTCTAAAAGACTACCACAAAAAATGTAGCAGAACAGCATTCAAACAGTCAAACACAGCATTTTGTTCTTCAGTGGAAAGTTTCTTGCTTCAGTGGGCAGCCTCTGGCGGCATCAGAAGAGGTGATAACATTATCTTTTGTTTGTATTAAATTTAGTAAACATTAGCAGAGTACTGAAACTGTGCTCTCTGTGCTTCTAGTATGTGTGCAGCTGAGAAGTGATCACTAGATAGGTTTTAACAAATAGATACAGCAGATATGCAATAAAATGCAATGGCAGCTTTCAGAACATATATACTGTACTTTGGGAATTTGTAATTTGTAGACAGACAACATTACTTGTGCACAAAAGCAAATATAACAACTGTACGGGTAATTAAAAAAAAGTAGGAAAACACATTTTTATTGAATGTTATGTCAGAGTTGTATCCCGCTTTAAGTATAGAATGGGAAGTGGGTGTTTTCCATATGCCAAACATTGGAATGTTTTCAGTGGTGCAAACAAGTATAAGCTGAATCATGGGCATATCAAGAAAAAATAAAGCTAACTGCAAAGATTAAATGGATAGGTCACTGTAGCAATGTTTTATTTTCGACAGCGGAGTCACACTTTAAATGTGTTCCCCCACGTGAAATACAACACAACTATCATTACCTATAATCTCCCTCTAAACTGTCAGAAGACTTAACTATAATGATGTGGCAAGCAGGCTGTCTGTCTCAGAAACAATTACCTTTGTTCCATTAAATGTATCTGAACACTTGTGTTCGCTGATAAATTGGCAATCAATAAGTGCTCCATGTGTCTCCGCTTAGATAATCCTTACCGCTATATCTTTGGGAGAATTGTTTTTTTCAGAGATGGATAACATACAGAGAGTTAATCAGTGCCCCAGTAGCACTGATCAGACTAGACATATGGGGAAATCTCTGTATTTTTGTTGGCAAGCCTGCGCTGATAAGCAAATTGATTAGTCTCGCAAAGCGGAAGCACCGTGAAAGACTTCTGAGATTTGTTTAATAAAGCCCAGAATAGTACTGAGCACAGAAACATAATAGGCTCCACCAGCTACTGTAATAAGACAGACCTTATGTTTTGCCAAATCATGGCGACAGGGCCGGTTCTAGGTGAACTGGGGCCCTGCGGCAAAAAAAAAAAAAAGATAAAACTTGCTCAGACAGGAAGTGACTACAGTGTGACCCTCGCTGATAAGAAATTCCAACCATAAAACACTTTCCTAGCAGAAAATGGCTTCTGAGAGCAAGAAAGAGATAAAAAGGGGAATTTCTTATCCGCGAGGGTCACGCTGTAGTCACTTCCTGTCTGAGTCAGGACTGAGTCAGCCACTTACATACCTGATATTTAACTCTTTCAGGCAGAGAAAGAAAAAAAGGAACACAGCATAGTTATTTGTGTGCTAGGCACTGTACATACACATGTCTATCTCATCATGTCACATGTCACTTCGGGTATCCTTTAACCTCCTGAGCGATAATCCCGAGCTGAGCTCGGGGTATATCGCGCAGGAGGATTTCTCAGGCCCTGGTGGGCCGATTTGCATAAATTTTTTTTGTTACACGCAACTAGCACTTTGCTAGCTGCGTGTAACTTCCGATCGCCGCCGCTCGCCGCCGATCCGCCGCCGCTCGCCGTGCCGTGCAGTCCCCCCCCTCCCTGACCCCTTGCGCAGCCTGGCTAATCAGTGCCAGGCAGCGCTGAGGGGTGGATCTGGACTCCCTCCGACGTCACGACGTCCATGACGTCGGTGACGTCATCCCGCCCCGTCGCCATGGCGACCGGGGAAGCCCAGCAGGAAATCCCGTTCTAAACGGGATTTCCTGCTTACTCTGATCGCCGAAGGCGATCGGAGTGGGTGGGGGGTGGCCGCTGCGCTGCGGCTATCATGTAGCGAGCCCTGGGCTCGCTACATGATTTAAAAAATAAAACATTTAAAAAAATAGTGCTGCGCCACCTCCTGGGCGATATAATTGTATCGCCCAGAGGGTTAAAAAAACATTTTCCTTTGCAATTTTTTTTAAAAACTTTTTGCAAGAATTTTTTTTTTTTACTTTTTGCCTCTCTTCTCCTTAAAGGGAACCTAAACTGAGAAGGATATGGATTTTTCCTTTTAACCACTTCCCGATCGCCGTATATACAATTGGCGGCCGGGAAGTGGACCCCGCAAGGACCGCCGTATTGACAAATACATCCGTGACGCGAGCCTCCGCCTGGCTCCGCTCACCCTCCGTAACATCCCGCCGGCCATACGGAAGCGCCGGCGGGATGTTAACACAACGATCGCCGCATACAAAGTGTATAATACACTTTGTAATGTTTACAAAGTGTATTATACAGGCTGTCTCCTGCCCTGGTGGTCCAAGTGTCCGAGGGACCACCAGGGCAGGCTGCAGCCACCCTAATCTGCACCCAAGCACACTGATTTCCCCCCCCCCCCCGCCCCAGATCGCCCACAGCACCCCTCAGGACCCCCCCCCTGCCCACCCCCCAGACCCCTGTTTGCACCCAATCACCCCCCAATCACCCATCAATCACTCCCTGTCACTATCTGTCAACGCTATTTTTTTTATCCCCCCCTCCCCCCTGCCCCCTCCTGATCACCCCCCCACCCCTCAGATTCTCCCCAGACCCCCCCCCCCCCCGTGTACTGTATGCATCTATCCCCCTGATCACCTATCAATCACCTGTCAATCACCCATCAATCACCCATCAATCACCCCCTGTCACTGCCACCCATCAATCATCCCCTAACCTGCCCCTTGCGGGCAATCTGATCACCCACCCACACCAATAGATTGCCCGCAGGTCCGACGTCAGATCACCTCCCAAGTGCAGTGTTTACATCTATTCTCTACCCTAAACACCCACTAATTACCCATCAATCACCCCCTATCACCACCTGTCACTGTTACCCATCAGATCAGACCCTAATCTGCCCCTCGCGGGCACCCAATCACCCGCCTACATGCTCAGATTGCCCTTAGACACCCCCCTTATCAATTCGCCAGTGCAATATTTACATCTGTTCTCCCCTGTAATAACCCACTGATTACCTGTCAATCACCTATCAATCACCTGTCAATCACCTATCAATCACCCATCAATCACCCCCTGTCACTGCCACCCATCAATCACCCCCTGTCACTGCCACCCATCAATCAGCCCCTAACCTGCCCCTTGCGGGCAATCTGATCACCCACCCACACCAATAGATCGCCCGCAGATCCGACGTCCGATCACCTCCCAAGTGCAGTGTTTACATCTGTTCTCTACCCTAAACACCCACTAATTACCTATCAATCACCCCCTGTCACTGCTACCTATCAGATTAGACCCCTATCTGCCCCTAGCGCACTCAATCACCCGCCCACACCCTCAGAATGCCCTCAGACCCCAGTCCTGATCACCTCGCCAGTGCATTGCTTGCATCTATTCCCCCCTCTAATCACACCTTGAGACACCCATCAATCACCTTCTGTCACCCCCTAGCACACCTACCCATCAGATCAGGCCCTAATTTGCCCCGTGTGGGCTCCTGATCACTCGGCCAAACCCTCAGATCCCCCTCAGACCCCCTTCCGATCACCTCCCCAGTGCATTGATTGCATCTATTTTCCCCTCTAACCACCCCCTGAGACACGCATCAATCACCTCCTGCCACCCCCCTAGCACTCCTATCCATCAGATCAGGCCCAATACATCCTGTCATCTAAAAGGCCACCCTGCTTATGACCGGTTCCACAAAATTCGCCCCCTCAGACCACCTGTCATCAAAATTTGCAGATTCTTATACCCCTGAACAGTCATTTTGAGACATTTGGTTTCCAGACTACTCACGGTTTTGGGCCCGTAAAATGCCAGGGCGGTATAGGAACCCCACAAGTGACCCCATTTTAGAAAAAAAGACACCCCAAGGTATTCTGTTAGGTGTATGAGGAGTTCATATAAGATTTTATTTTTTGTCAAAAGTTAGCGGAAATTGATTTTTATTGGTTTTTTTTTTCACAAAGTGTCATTTTTCACTAACTTGTGACAAAAAATAAAATCTTCTATGAACTCGCCATACACCTAACGGAATACCTTGGGGTGTCTTCTTTCTAAAATGGGGTCACTTGTGGGGTTCCTATACTGCCCTGGAATTTTAGGGGCCCTAAACCGCGAGGAGTAGTCTAGAAAACAAATGCCTCAAAATGACCTGTGAATAGGACGTTGGGCCCCTTAGCGCACCTAGACTGCAAAAAAGTGTCACACATGTGGTACCGCCGTACTCAGGAAAAGTAGTATAATGTGTTTTGGGGTACATCACAAAACACATTATACTACTTCTCCTGAGTACGGCGGTACCACATGTGTGGCACTTTTTTAAACCCTAAGTGCGCTAAGGGGCCCAAAGTCCAATGAGTACCTTTAGGATTTCACAGGTCATTTTGCGACATTGTTGGTTTCAAGACTACTCCTCACGGTTTAGGGCCCCTAAAATGCCAGGGCAGTATAGGAACCCCACAAATGACCCCATTCTAGAAAGAAGACACCCAAAGGTATTCCGTTAGGAGTATGGTGAGTTCATAGAAGATTTTATTTTTTGTCACAAGTTAGCAGAAAATGACACTTTGTGAAAAAAAACCAATTAAAATCAATTTCCGCTAACTTGTGACAAAAATAAAATCTTCTATGAACTCACCATATGCCTAACGGAATACCTTGGGGTGTCTTCTTTCTAAAATGGGGTCATTAGTGGGTTCCTATACTGCCCTGGCATTTTAGGGGCCCTAAACCGTGAGGAGTAGTCTTGAAACAAAAATGACCTGTGAAATCCTAAAGGTACTCATTGGACTTTGGGCCCCTTAGCACAGTTAGGGTGCAAAAAAGTGCCACATATGTGGTATTGCCGTACTCGGGAGAAGTAGTACAATGTGTTTTGGGGTGTATTTTTACACATACCCATGCTGGGTGGGCGAAATACCTCTGTAAATGACAATTTTTGGATTTTTTTTTACACACAATTGTCCATTTACAGAGTTATTTCTCCCACCCAGCGTGGGTATGTGTAAAAATACACCCCAAAGCACATTGTAATACTTCTCCCGAGTACGGCGATACCACATGTGTGGCACTTTTTTGCACCCTAACTGCGCTAAGGGGCCCAAAGTCCAATGAGTACCTTTAGGATTTCACAGGTCATTTTGCGACATTGTTGGTTTCAAGACTACTCCTCACGGTTTAGGGCCCCTAAAATGCCAGGGCAGTATAGGAACCCCACAAATGACCCCATTCTAGAAAGAAGACACCCAAAGGTATTCCGTTAGGAGTATGGTGAGTTCATAGAAGATTTTATTTTTTGTCACAAGTTAGCAGAAAATGACACTTTGTGAAAAAAAAACAATTAAAATCAATTTCCGCTAACTTGTGACAAAAATAAAATCTTCTATGAACTCACCATATGCCTAACGGAATACCTTGGGGTGTCTTCTTTCTAAAATGGGGTCATTAGTGGGGTTCCTATACTGCCCTGGCATTTTAGGGGCCCTAAACCGTGAGGAGTAGTCTTGAAACAAAAATGACCTGTGAAATCCTAAAGGTACTCATTGGACTTTGGGCCCCTTAGCACAGTTAGGGTGCAAAAAAGTGCCACATATGTGGTATTGCCGTACTCGGGAGAAGTAGTACAATGTGTTTTGGGGTGTATTTTTACACATACCCATGCTGGGTGGGCGAAATACCTCTGTAAATGACAATCTTTGGATTTTTTTTTACACACAATTGTCCATTTACAGAGTTATTTCTCCCACCCAGCGTGGGTATGTGTAAAAATACACCCCAAAACACATTGTAATACTTCTCCCGAGTACGGCGATACCACATGTGTGGCACTTTTTTGCACCCTAACTGCGCTAAGGGGCCCAAAGTCCAATGAGTACCTTTAGGATTTCACAGATCATTTTGAGAAATTTTGTTTCAAGACTACTCCTCATGGTTTAGGGCCCCTAAAATGCCAGGGCAGTATAGGAACCCCACAAATGACCCCATTTTAGAAAGAAGACACCCTAAGGTATTCCGTTAGTAGTACGGTGAGTTCATAGAAGATTTTATTTTTTGTCACAAGTTAGCGGAAATTGATTTTTATAGGTTTTTTTCACAAAGTGTCATTTTCCGCTAACTTGTGACAAAAAATAAAATCTTCTATGAACTCACCGTACTTCTAACGGAATACCTTGGGGTGTTTTCATTCTAAAATGGGGTCATTTGTGGGGTTCCTTTACTGCCCTGGCATTTTAGGGGCCCTAAACCGTGAGGAGTAGTCTTGAAACCAAATGTCGCAAAATTACCTGTGAAATCCTAAAGGTACTCATTGGACTTTGGGCCCCTTAGCGCAGTTAGGGTGCAAAAAAGTGCCACACATGTGGTATCGCCGTACTCGAGAGAAGTAGTATAATGTGTTTTGGGGTGTATTTTTACACATACCCATGCTGAGTGGGAGAAATCTCTCTGTAAATGGACAATTGTGTGTAAAAAAAAATCAAAAGATTGTCATTTACAGAGATATTTCTCCCACCCAGCATCGGTATGTTTAAAAATACACCCCAAAACACATTATACTACTTCTCCCGAGTACGGCAATACCACATGTGTGACACTTTTTTGCAGCCTAACTGCGCTAAGGGGCCCAAAGTCCAATGAGCACCTTTAGGCTTTACAGGGGTGCTTACAAATTAGCACCCCCCAAAATGCGAGGACAGTAAACACACCCCACAAATGACCCCATTTCGGAAAGTAGACACTTCAAGGTATTCAGAGAGGGGCATGATGACTCCGTGGCAGATTTCATTTTTTTTTGTCGCAAGTTAGAAGAAATGGAAACTTTTTTTTTTTTTTGTCACAATGTGTCATTTTCCACTTATTTGTGACAAAAAATAATATCTTCTATGAACTCACTATGCCTCTCAGTGAATACTTTGGGATGTCTTCTTTCCAAAATGGGGTCATTTGGGGGGTATTTATACTATCCTGGAATTCTAGCCCCTCATGAAACATGACAGGTGGTCAGAAAAGTCATAGATGCTTGAAAATGGGAAAATTCACTTTTTGCACCATAGTTTGTAAACACTATAACTTTTACCCAAACCAATAAATATACACTGAATGGGTTTTTTTAATCAAAAACATGTTTGTCCACATTTTTCGCGCTGCATGTATACTGAAATTTTACTTTATTTGAAAAATGTCAGCACAGAAAGTGAAAAAAATCATTTTTTTGCCAAAATTCATGTCTTTTTTGATGAATATAATAAAAAGTAAAAATCGCAGGAGCAATCAAATAGCACCAAAAGAAAGCTTTATTAGTGACAAGAAAAGGAGCCAAAATTCATTTAGGTGGTAGGTTGTATGAGCGAGCAATAAACCGTGAAAGCTGCAGTGGTCTGAATGGAAAAAAAGTGGCCGGTCCTTAAGGGGGGTAAAGCCCACGGTCCTCAAGTGGTTAAAATATTACCAGTTGCCTGACTCTCCTGCTGATCCTTTGTCTCTAATACTTTCAGCCAGAGCCCCTCAACAAGCATGCAGATCAGGTGCTCTGACTGAAGTCAGACTGGATTAGCTGCATGCTTGTTTCAGGGTGTGTGATTCAGCCACTACTACAGCCAATGCGATCTGCTGGACTTCCAGGCAACTGGTATTGTTTAAAAGTAAACATCCTTATCCCCCTCAGTTTAAGTTCCCTTTAACATACGTAGCAATTTTGCTGACGATAGCATGTATGAGGGCTTTGGTATTAACCGCTGAAGTTGGCACAAAATGACGCAAAAATTACTCAAAAATTATGTGAGATTACGAATGAACTATGCAAAATCAATTGAATGTCTAAATCGTATTTAAAGAGGAACTCCAGCCTAAACAAACATACTGTCATTAAGTTACATTAGTTATGTTAATTAAAATAGATAGATAATATAATCTCTTACCCACCCTGTTTTAAAAGAACAGGCAAATGTTTGATTTCATGATGGCAGCCATCTTTTTGGTTGAAAGGAGGTGACAGAGAGCATGAGACACAGTTCCAACTGTCCTGTGTCCTGAGCACCTCTCCCAGTTGCTAGGCAACGTGAATAACAACATAGGAAATCCCATCATGCTCTGCACAGCATCAGGGAAAAGAAGCCCGGGCTTGATGGGTGGAGATTAGCTAAAAATGCAGCTAAAAATGATGCTTTGGTAAGAAAAATAAAGTTCTGATGCTGTGAAACTGTTAAAGCAACACCAAGCCTTTTCAGTTCTGCTAAGTAGATTTTTTGTCCAGAGGTTCACTTTAAGTAATGCCGTAACTGTAAACATTTATGTTAATTTTTTATTAATGGTAATTATCTGATTACGATCATTACCACTCAGGACTCATTTATGAAATACTTACTTAGGAAATACGCGTGGTAATTGTATTAGGTGATTCTGCGGGTGTTTACTCATGTGTTTATTGCGGCTAGGCACCTCCTCACTCAAAAACTGCTAAGCTTCTTCATCAGCTACAAGCAGACAGTGGACATTCACAGCCAATGTTTTTTATTGTTCAATGAACAATTTATTTTTAAGGATGGTTTTCTACTTTTTCTACCCCTTGGTCAACTTTCTGGTTGTTTCCCATCCATGTGCTGCGGCCCTCCCCACCATTCCATGTACAGCCTTCTATTCCATGTATAACTCCTCCTCTTCAGTGTACAAGGGCTGTACAGCCAATCACCATGCAGCTTTCATACCTGCATGTCATGTGACAGGGATGGACGATGGCGGGGGCTATTGTTATGCCCCTGTTTATCACTCTGAAAGTTGTGAACTAAAGGAATAAAGTTTAGAGTTAATTCAACATATTTTTCAGTAGAAAAAAATCATATATTGACATAGATTTGTACATCAGTCCTGAAAGAGGGACAAATGAGGGACAGAGGGACGGGGTTTCCAAAGAGGGACTGTCCCTCCAAAATAGGGACAGTTGGGAGCTATGTGAACGCTATTCATTTTAGTCAAGTACAGTGTTTTCAACCACCCATTTGCCACTTCAGCCACAAACTGGGAGTCTAAAAATGTGCAATTCAGAATTAAATTCATTTTTTTTTCCTATAACAGAGACACTTTTTGCCAGCTTTGAACCAAGGTCTAATTAAAGTGTATGGAGTTCCAGATTGTCACATCATGGTGGTAGTTAAAGGAGAACTGAAGAGAGAGTTATACGGAGGCTGCCATATTTATTTCCTTTAAGGGCTCTTTCACACTAGAGGCTGCGGTAGAAAAGGCTGAAAGTCAGCCTTTTGCTTAACGCCAATACATAGCGTTTTCAAAGCGTTTTCAAAGCATCTTGAAAGAGTTTTACAGCCCATATGAAAACGTCCTTTTTTTTTCTTCTATCAAAATAAGTGAACAAGATAGCTGTAAAACGCTTTGAAAAGGCTTTGAAAACGCTGACGTTGGCGTTTTCCATTGACTATCATTGAAACGCCAACAGCCAACCTCGGCTGTAAACAGCCCTGAAAAAGCTCCTGGGAGCGTTGAAACGCAACGCTCCAAAACGCCGAGTTAGATGTGAAAGGTAAAATGAAAGTCTATGGACTTTCTTTTACCTAGCAAAACGCCAACTTCGGCCGTGGCGTTAAAACTAGTGTTGGGCGAACAGTGTTCGCCACTGTTCGGGTTCTGCAGAACATCACCCTGTTCGGGTGATGTTCGAGTTCGGCCGAACACCTGACGGTGCTCGGCCAAACCGTTCGGCCATATGGCCGAACTAAGAGCGCATGGCCGAACGTTCCCCGAACGTTCGGCTAGCGCTGTGATTGGCCGAACGGGTCACGTGGTTCGGACCCGAACGCGCTCTGATTGGCCGAACTGTCACGTGGTTCGGGTAAATAAATACCCGAACCACGTCATATCTCCGCCATTTGTCTGTGGGTTTAGCTTTGGGTAGGCAGGCAGGGTAGTTCGCGCTCCAGCCACGCTAGCCAGGGTCCCCCCCAGTCATTGTGTGTCGCTGCTGGGAACAGTAGTACACCGCTCGTTCAGCCACACTATATAGCATTCTGTGTACTGTTCTGTGTCTGCTGGGAACAGTAGTACACCGCTCGTTCAGCCACACTATATAGCATTCTGTGTACTGTTCTGTGTCTGCTGGGAACAGTAGTACACCGCTCGTTCAGCCACACTATATAGCATTCTGTGTACTGTTCTGTGTCTGCTGGGAACAGTAGTACACCGCTCGTTCAGCCACACTATATAGCATTCTGTGTACTGTTCTGTGTCTGCTGGGAACAGTAGTACACCGCTCGTTCAGCCACACTATATAGCATTCTGTGTACTGTTCTGTGTCTGCTGGGAACAGTAGTACACCGCTCGTTCAGCCACACTATATAGCATTCTGTGTACTGTTCTGTGTCTGCTGGGAACAGTAGTACACCGCTCGTTCAGCCACACTATATAGCATTCTGTGTACTGTTCTGTGTCTG
The DNA here is from genome assembly GCF_040937935.1 of Hyperolius riggenbachi. Taxonomy (NCBI): domain Eukaryota; kingdom Metazoa; phylum Chordata; class Amphibia; order Anura; family Hyperoliidae; genus Hyperolius; species Hyperolius riggenbachi. Next base: position 67,908,959 of record NC_090646.1, on the reverse strand, counting down.
CTGGGAACAGTGGTACACCGCTCGTTCAGCCACACTATATAGCATTCTGTGTACTGTTCTGTGTCTGCTGGGAACAGTGGTACACCGCTCGTTCAGCCACACTATATAGCATTCTGTGTACTGTTCTGTGTCTGCTGGGAACAGTAGTACACCGCTCGTTCAGCCAGACTATATACCATTGTTTACTGACACTATATAGCAGACTATATAGCATTGTGTGTACACCGCTCAGCCAGACTATATACCATTGTTTACTGACACTCTGTGTACACCGCTCAGCCAGACTATATACCATTGTTTACTGCCACTCTGATTCTGCTGGGAACAGTAGTACACCGCTCGTTCAGCCACACTATATAGCATTCTGTGTACTGTTCTGTGTCTGCTGGGAACAGTAGTACACCGCTCGTTCAGCCACACTATATAGCATTCTGTGTACTGTTCTGTGTCTGCTGGGAACAGTAGTACACCGCTCGTTCAGCCACACTATATAGCATTCTGTGTACTGTTCTGTGTCTGCTGGGAACAGTAATACACCGCTCGTTCAGCCACACTATATAGCATTCTGTGTACTGTTCTGTGTCTGCTGGGAACAGTGGTACACCGCTCGTTCAGCCACACTATATAGCATTCTGTGTACTGTTCTGTGTCTGCTGGGAACAGTAGTACACCGCTCGTTCAGCCACACTATATAGCATTCTGTGTACTGTTCTGTGTCTGCTGGGAATAGTGGTACACCGCTCGTTCAGCCACACTATATAGCATTCTGTGTACTGTTCTGTGTCTGCTGGGAACAGTAGTACACCGCTCGTTCAGCCACACTATATAGCATTCTGTGTACTGTTCTGTGTCTGCTGGGAATAGTGGTACACCGCTCGTTCAGCCACACTATATAGCATTCTGTGTACTGTTCTGTGTCTGCTGGGAACAGTAGTACACCGCTCGTTCAGCCACACTATATAGCATTCTGTGTACTGTTCTGTGTCTGCTGGGAACAGTAGTACACCGCTCGTTCAGCCACACTATATAGCATTCTGTGTACTGTTCTGTGTCTGCTGGGAACAGTAGTACACCGCTCGTTCAGCCACACTATATAGCATTCTGTGTACTGTTCTGTGTCTGCTGGGAACAGTAGTACACCGCTCGTTCAGCCACACTATATAGCATTCTGTGTACTGTTCTGTGTCTGCTGGGAATAGTGGTACACCGCTCGTTCAGCCACACTATATAGCATTCTGTGTACTGTTCTGTGTCTGCTGGGAACAGTAGTACACCGCTCGTTCAGCCACACTATATAGCATTCTGTGTACTGTTCTGTGTCTGCTGGGAACAGTAGTACACCGCTCGTTCAGCCACACTATATAGCATTCTGTGTACTGTTCTGTGTCTGCTGGGAATAGTGGTACACCGCTCGTTCAGCCACACTATATAGCATTCTGTGTACTGTTCTGTGTCTGCTGGGAATAGTGGTACACCGCTCACCCGTCACTGTATAGCATTGTGCTCTGTGTCGCTGCTGGGAATAGTGGTACTGTATAGCATTTCTGTACTGCCACTGTACTGCTGCCAGTCAGCGTGTACTGTAAGGATAAGTGAAATGAGGAAGAAATCCGGTGAAAGAGGGAGGGGCAAGGGAAGAGGTGTTTCCCCTGACGGTTCACGTACAGGCCACAGGGGAGCACCCAAGAAAACCCACTCAATACCGCCCATGTTGTCCAGGACAACAACCCTCACAAATCCAAAAGAACAGGACCAGATAATTACTTGGATGACCTCTCAAGCGTCCAGCAGTGGGTTAAGCAGCACCAGCACATCACGCACGAGGTCCGAGTCCTCAGCCAGTTACAAGGAGCCAGTGGGCACAAAGCTGACACAACCGGCAGCGACACCACGCACACAACTGCCAGATAACCAGTCCGATGAATTACCTCAGGACACAATGGGGTATTCGCAGGAGCTATTCCCAGCCCAACAAACTTCCACCTTTCAAAGGTCAATGGAGGAACAGCCAGAAATGTTGTGCCTGGATTCACAACCGTTAACTGTGGGAAATGCACCGCGCACTGAAATACAAGGCGAGTCCGAAGAGGACTCGGAAACCCAAATCCCAGAGCAATTTGGGCAGGAGGGGTTGCAATTGCAGGAGGTCGGCCGACAAGATCTGGAAGACGACGTTGGAGTGTGCTGCGCAGAGGTTGTTGTGGGGAGCTCTACTCCACGGCGGTGGCCCACAATGACATATGACGAGTTTGAGGAGATGGAAGAGGAGGGTATGGACAATGTGGACAGAGACCCAGATTTTGTTTGTGAACGAGAACATCGCCGTCGTAGCAGCAGCACAGATGAGTCTGTTGAAGAACACACTGCTGCACGAGTTCGCCTTGTGCCACAAGGTAGGCGGCGCGCAATTTCAGGCACCACAAGCGTGGAAGTTCAAGTGAGAGGCAAAAGAGGAGCAAACAGAAATCGCCAGCAAGGAGGCAGGTGCTCCAAAGTCTGGGCTTTCTTTGAAGACTGCACTGAGGATGTTACCATGGCGATTTGCAAGGTGTGCAAGACCCGCCTGAGCAGGGGGAAAAATATTAACAACCTCTCCACCACCAGCATGAGCCGTCACATGCTATCCAAACATCCCACTCTTTGGGCAAACGCGTCAGGACAGGGTACCAGAAACAACACTGCCTCCCTTGGGTTCACCAGACCCGCCTCAGCAGCAGCAGTAGCCCAGCCATTGCGTGGTTCACAACATTCACAAACATCAGACGACGCTGACACTGTCACTTTCCGGAGTAGTGCTCTTGAGGTCTCCCAGTGTTCATCAAACACAACAACCAACAGCCCTTCCGTGTGCAGCGCTACGGTTCAGTTGTCTGTGTCGGAGATGTTTGAGCGCAAGAGGAAATTGCCAGCAAATGACCCCCGGGCCGTGGCAGTAACAGCCAGCATAGCCAAGCTTCTGGCCTGCGAAATGCTGCCATATCGATTGGTGGAGACAAACAGCTTCAAGGGCATGATGTCAGTGGCCATCCCACGTTACGTGGTTCCCAGCCGCTACCACTTTGCACGCTCTGCAGTGCCTGAGTTGCATGAGCACGTGGTCAGCAAAATAACCCGAAGCTTGAAGAATGCCGTTGCCTGCAAGGTTCACCTCACCACTGACACCTGGACGAGTGCGTTCGGCCAGGGTCGATACATCTCCCTTACCGCGCACTGGGTGAACCTTGTGGAGCCTGGCAGCGATTCCTCACCTGCTACGGCACGGGTGTTGCCCACGCCACAAACAGCTGCACCGCCGTCCCTCCCACTGGATAACAACAGCAGCACCTACCTCTCTGACTCCTTCTCCTCCAACGCATCTCAAAGCTGTACCTCATCCGGAAACGCTAACCCAGCAGCAGTAGGATCGTGGAAGCAGTGCAGCACAGCTGTTGGCATGCGTCAGCAAGCGTTGCTGAAGCTAATCTGCCTTGGGGATAAGCAGCACACAGGGGAGGAAATTTGGAGGGGAATAAAGGAACAGACGGATTTGTGGCTGGCACCGCTGGACCTGAAACCGGGCATGGTTGTGTGTGATAATGGGAGTAATCTCATTCGCGCTTTAAGGTTGGCTAAGCTGACACACATCCCTTGCCTGGCGCACGTGATGAACCTAGTAGTTCAGCGGTTCCTGAGGACATACCCAGGCGTGCCCGATCTGCTGTTGAAGGTGCGTCGAGTGTCCAAACATTGTAGAAATTCCAGTACTGCTTCGGGGGCACTCGCCAAGATGCAGGAGCGCTTCAATCTCCCCCACCATCGCTTGCTGTGTGATGTCCCTACGCGCTGGAATTCTACGCTGCACATGCTAGCCCGCTTTTGCGAGCAGAAGAGTGCAGTGGTCCAGTACATGACGGCGCAGTACCGAGGCGCATCCGGCCAGCTGCCAAGCTTCTGTGGATCCGATTGGGCCAACATGTTGGACCTCTGCCAAGTCCTCCAAAATTTTGAGCAATCCACGTTGCTTGTGAGCAGTGACAACTCTTCAGTCAGCATTACCATACCACTGCTGTGTTTACTGAAGAGGTCGATGTTAAAAATCAAGGAAACAGCTGTCATGATGCAACTGGGGGAATCTGAAGGAGAAAACGATCAGCGTGATGGTACCAACATCAGGCCATCCGCCTCAGGGAACGCTGGCCCCAGCAGCTATGACGAAGAAGAGGAGGAGGAACAGCTGGAGTTGGAGCAGGAATTTCATGCCACCACTGACGAGGGCCAGAGCGGTGCACGTTGGACTTCCACAATTCAACGCGAATGGTCAGCAGAAGCAGACCAGGAGGAAGGTGACGACTATGATGCATCACAACAACTATCACAACGCTCACAAGAGGATGATGAGGATTCTGGTAGGACTCTGGCACACATGGCTCAATTCATGCTAGACTGCATTGAACGTGACCCACGCATTGTGCGCATTCTGGACAACACCAATTACTGGGTTTATACCCTTCTGGATCCACGGTACAAACACAATGTTCCAAAACTGCTTGAAGAAAGAGTCAGACAGGTCAAAATGGAAGAATACCAGCAGGCCCTTGTGGAGACTTTAGAGAGGAGATTGACATCCTCCCCCTCCTCTAGCCAGTTGTACGCAGACAGACTGACTTCCGCAAACCCAGGACGACCAGGAGGGCAGCAAACAACGCAAGCCGCAGCTAGTACCCAAAAGGGAATGGTATCGGCAGTGTCCTTGGAGTGGGAAAATTTTCTGACACCCATGCAGCCGCAGCCCACTGAACAGCAAGCGTGCAGATCCACCTCCAACACCGATCGCCTGGAGAAGATGGTCAAGGACTACATGTCAGATGGCGTAGCTGTGTCGAACCATCCATCTGCACCCTTCAACTATTGGGTATCGAAGCTAGACACCTGGCACGAACTGGCAATGTACGCAATAGAGGTGCTGGCTTGCCCGGCAGCCAGCGTTATGTCGGAACGCTGTTTCAGTGCTGCCGGAGGCATCGTCACAGATCGGCGTATCCGCCTCTCTACAGAAAATGCAGACCGTCTGACTCAAATTAAAATGAATCAATCCTGGATTGGAAATGACTACGCAACACTCCAGGACCCCAACCAAGTAACATGACCAATGAACATCTGGGATGGTGTTGCGTTTCCGGGCCCTGTTTATTGAACCTCTCATCTGTATTACATTTATGACTGCATGGCGGCAAAAAGCATTGCTGCTATATCCGCACGCTTTTTGTCCACATGCAAGGCCTGGGTTGTTGTGTCTCACAAAGCGTGGCCTTCTCCTCCTGCGCCTGCTCCTGTTCCATCACGTCTGCTGCTGCTGGGTTAGCGTTGCCGCGTGGTCCCTGTTTATTGAACCACTTATCTTTATTACATTTATGACTGCATGGCGGTACAAAGCATGCTATCCGCACGCTTCTTGCCCTCATGCAAGGCCTGGGTTGTTGTGTCTCACAAAGCGTGGCCTTCTCCTCCTGCGCCTGCTCCTGTTCCATCACGTCTGCTGCTGCTGGGTTAGCGTTGCCGCGTGGTCCCTGTTTATTGAACCACTTATCTTTATTACATTTATGACTGCATGGCGGTACAAAGCATGCTATCCGCACGCTTCTTGCCCTCATGCAAGGCCTGGGTTGTTGTGTCTCACAAAGCGTGGCCTTCTCCTCCTGCGCCTCCTCCTGTTCCATCACGTCTGCTGCTGCTGGGTTAGCGTTGCCGCGTGGTCCCTGTTTATTGAACCACTTATCTTTATTACATTTATGACTGCATGGCGGTACAAAGCCTGCTATCCGCACGCTTCTTGCCCTCATGCAAGGCCGGGGTTGTTGTGTCTCACAAAGCGTGGCCTTCTTCTCCTCCTGCGCCACCCTCCTCCTGTTCCATCACGTGTGCTGCTGCTGGGTTAGCGTTGCCGCGTGGTCCCTGTTTATTGAACCACTTATCTTTATTACATTTATGACTGCATGGCGGTACAAAGCATGCTATCCGCACGCTTCTTGCCCTCATGCAAGGCCTGGGTTGTTGTGTCTCACAAAGCGTGGCCTTCTCCTCCTGCGCCTCCTCCTGTTCCATCACGTCTGCTGCTGCTGGGTTAGCGTTGCCGCGTGGTCCCTGTTTATTGAACCACTTATCTTTATTACATTTATGACTGCATGGCGGTACAAAGCCTGCTATCCGCACGCTTCTTGCCCTCATGCAAGGCCGGGGTTGTTGTGTCTCACAAAGCGTGGCCTTCTTCTCCTCCTGCGCCACCCTCCTCCTGTTCCATCACGTGTGCTGCTGCTGGGTTAGCGTTACCGGTCCCTTTTCCTGGAACCTCTTATATGTATTACATTTATGACTGCATGCCGACAAAAAACATGTTACCTGTGCAAAGAAAACAGACATTTCCCGCATTTAAAAGACAGTTTTCCCTTTGAAACTTTAAAATCGATTTTCTCAAAAACTATAAGCTCTTTTTGCTAATTTTTTTTTCCTCTTGTACCCACTCCCAAGGTGCACATACCCTGTAAATTTGGGGTATGTGGCATGTAAGGAGGCTTTACAAACCACAAAAGTTCGGGTCCCCATTGACTTCCATTATGTTCGGAGTTCGGGTCGAACACCCGAACATCGCGGCCATGTTCGGCCTGTTCGGCCCGAACCCGAACATCTAGATGTTCGCCCAACACTAGTTAAAACGCTGAAAAATCCCTCTGGTGTGAAAGGGCCCTTAAGCAATACCAGTTGCTGGCAGCCCTGCTGATCCTCTGCCACTAATACTATTAGCCATAGCCCCTGAACAAGCATGCAGCAGATCAGGTGTTTCTGACTTTAAAGTCAGATCTGACAAGACTAGCTACATGCTTGTTTCTGGTGTTATTCAGATACTACTGTAGAGAAATAGACCAGCAGGGCTGCCAGGCAACTGGTATTGATTAAAAGGAAATAAATATGGCAGCCTCCATATACCTCTTAATGCAGTTCCCCTTTAAAGTGGGCCTGAACTCTTGCACAGGACAGAAGGGAAACATAGAGAAATGCACCCTGTATGTATTTAGAGACTGTAGTCTAATTCCTCCTTACCTGTGGCTAATCACAACTGTAATTTGATCTCTCAGCAGCGTCAGCTCTAGAATCTTGGCAGTCCTTGGCAGACATAGCTAATTTGTAACCACGGGATATTAACATTTTGTTTGCTTCCATGAAAGAAGGAACTGTCGCTGCAGCTCTATTGCAGGATTTGTATCAAATGTAACAAATAAATGTTTTTATTGTTATGCTTATTTTTTAGAGCAGAGAGGAAGTTCTAAGTTCAGGTCCGCTTGGGGGGATGGGGAAGTGTTACTTTGTGAAAATTACAAATTAAACATACAAATTATATTAATATGTAAAATAATATCTATGAATATGTAAAAAAAGTAATTATCTCCAAGGTTTACAGAAGCCTGGAGAGATTTCTGATTAGTTGCTATAAATTTTACATTGGTTGCCATGGGCGACCACACTGCTCTCACAGCCTTGTCTGCCATGAACTCTGTATACATTATTCATCTGTTCCTTCCTAACAAGGGCTGGATTCCCCCGGCCGGGATGTAGAACGTCGGCGCACGGAGCGTTCCGCGGATCTCTGAGCGCCTGGATAATGAGCTAGCGCAGTTTATAGCATCACATTAAGTGCAGACAATGATTATACACTGTGGGCACACACCACCCACCAACTTATTACAGCATCATAATTCCCCTGCCCTAATATTTGTTCATCTATAAATATCTCCCCCTAACCGCTTGCCTCCGGCGCCGGGAGCAGCGATTGTTCTGCAGGTGGATATACAGCTCCTTGTCGCTCTCTCCCTCCAGGCGTCCTGCTAAATATTCATGAACATCACTTATTTTAATTTCTGGGCTGATCAAACATGCATATGCTTTATTAATTGCAATCAGAATTTGTTTGCTTTATCAGCAGCCAGGCACAGAATACACACAGTTTTTGGTTTATTTAAAGGGGGGAAAAAAGTATAGCTATAAAAAAGAAATTGTATAAAACGCTGGTGTTTATTTATAAAACGAAATCTGGGGACTAGCAGGCATACGGAATGGCTGGGATCATCTACAAATATACTGTTATGGTGACCAGCAAGATAGATCCAGGAGGCTCAATGTGCACAGACAACAGTGAAGTATACTGAAAATCCATACAGAGGCGAAGGTCTGGCACTTAAGAGTCATTTATTGCCGATAAGGTGCAGTTATAGTGCATTACATCAGTGCATAAACTTGCATTCAAGCATCTCAATGCAAAATAACAAAGAAGGTAGATGATACTTATCGACCTGGATCGATGAGTGGCAGTGGACGCCAGGCCAGTGGACGCCAGGCCCGTTTTGCAAGTAACTTAGCTTCCTCTTGCATACCGGCCTCAAAAGGAAGCTAAGTTTCATGCGAAACTATGCATTCCCTGGCGTCCACTACCACTCATCGAAAACATCCTTAAAGAGAGCCCGAGGTGTGTTCACAAAATGACAAAAAAGTAGGCTACCTGATCCGTGGGGCTAAGTGGATCAGGTAGCCGCAAAAACCTCCCTTCCCTGACGCTCCCGTGGGCCACAATGGCCCACTGTCACTTTCATGACCTCTGGTTCACAACGCTGCATTGAGAGACTGTGTGTCTCTCATAGCGTGCAGGGAGGCGGGGGAACGGCAGGAGGCGTGGCCCGGGAGAGAGAGCTGCCCAATGGCAGCTCAGGAAACCCTGCAGGAACGCTCCTGACTGGCGTTTTGAACAGGGAATTCCTCTCCCCTCTGATGACCTCCGAGTTTGCGACAAATCTTGTTGCTAACTCGGGAGGCTATAGTGTGGCGGTGGGGGAGGAGAGCGGCGGTTGGGGGACACAGAGCCAAGACATTAGGCAGAGAACATGCTTCTGTGTCCCATCTGCCTCCCTAAGATCCACCTCGGGTTCTCTTTACGGATATTTATCAGCTGCTTATCTACAATCTTCTATTTATGTAAATTAGGGCCTGCAATAGGTTATTAACAGTTTATTATTGCTAAGCACTGTATGCTAGCTGACTTTTTAAATAACTATTTGTGAATTTGATCTGGTAAAGTGCTTCTGGCCTGCTGTAAGGTTGTGTGTGTGTGTGTGTGTGTGTGTGTGTGTGTGTGTGTGTGTGTGTGTGCGTGCGTGTGCGTGCGTGTGTGTGTGTGTGTGTGTGTGTGTGTATGTGTGTGTGTGTGTGTGTGTGGTGTGTGTGCTTGTGTGTGTGTGTGTGTGTGTGTGTGTGTGTGTGTGTGTGGTGTGTGTGCTTGTGTGTGGTGTGTGTGCTTGTGTGTGGTGTGTGTGCTTGTGTGTGTGTGTGTGTGTGTGTGTGTTTTCTTTTTTTGTTGAAATACACATTGGTGTGCTTTAAAGAGGAGCTGTAACAACATATAGTAGAATGCAGTAAATTATGCAGGAAACCCATTAAATATCCTGGTTTCAGCATCAGAGACACTTCCTACACCAATATATTGCTGTATATTGGTATTTAGCCCCACTGGCCCAGAGGTGCTTAACCACTTGAGTACCAGCACCCTCTGCCCCCTTAAGGACCAGAGGGTGCTGGTACAGTAAACCGACGCTTCCTGACGAATCGCCGCTAAAATCCGCCGCTCCCGCCGCTCTGTCCCCGCCGCAGGCCTCTCTCTCTGTTCGCTATGACGGCAGAGCGCTGTGCGCCAGTCAGGAGCCGCTTTCATTGACTCCTGACCCTGTCACTCCATGTAAGCCAATGGGAACGGCTTACATGAATGACAGGGCCAGGAGCCAATGAAAAAGGCTCCTGCCCGGCTCACATTGCTCTGCCGTCATAGAGGCGGCAGGGCAGCTGATTGGGGCGGACACAGAGCGGACAGCGAGGCGGGGACGGGCGGGGGTGCACGGCGAATGGGACGTAGAGTTTATGTCCGGTCAGGACCGCAGCGCCCCCTGCCCACTGTAGATTTCAACTACGCTGGTCTGCAGGTAGTTAAAGAGGACGCAAGGTGGGACTGGAAAGGAAAAAACAATCAATGTTACAGTACCTGATCTGGGGGGCTGGGCAGATCAGGTAGCCGATATTCCTGCCGCTCTCCACCGCACCGGTGACCTGCACTCTTCTGATGTCACTTCCGTGACACCGAGGTCACGAGGCTGGAAGAGCTGCTCTCGCAGAGCAGCGTGTAGGGAGGCAGGGGAGCAGAGGGGGCGCGGCTGTTATGAGACAGAGCTGCCCAATGGCAGCTTTGGAAGACCTGCAGGAACGCCCCTAGTGGGCTTTCGAGCAGGCAATACCTCTCCTCCCTTAACCTTCGGAATAGCGACAATAGCTTGTTGTTAATTTCAGGGGGTGGGGGAAGAGTGCAGTGATGGGGGGGGGGGGGGGGGCAGAGAACAGCAGGGGGAGGGGGGCATGGCGAACTTGGAGGCCTGTCCTGCAGCAGGGAACATGCCTCTGTGCCCCATCTGACCTCCCCCCCCCCCCCGCCTTGGGTATTCTTTAACCCAGGCTGTGTATTATGCAGGCTTCTGAGTAACCAGGAAAATGTGTTCTTCCTACCCTCAGTTCTGCCATCAATCTTCCCCTGCCCCTCATCCCAGTTGGGGGCCATCTGACTGGAGCCGCACCTTACTTTTTCAGTAAAGCTCCAGTTTAGCCTCCTAAAATATTTATTCACAACACACATCATATGTGTATAACATTTAGGGCTAGCTAAGAGTGCTCAGTTGCGTTGCAGAATCTTTTGGTCAACGTTTTGCATTCTCTCATTGGCCAAATACTTCCAAGCTGACTCTGCGTTCTCTGATTGGACCAATGCTTCCGAGTTCTGTGGTTGGGCTAAAATGACCGAGTTGCGGTATTGCAGAATTTCCGCAGAAATCCAGTTTTCGATATTTCCATGGAAACCAAATAAACATCCCCAGACTCATATAATGGCAGCTATCTACCAGTAAAAACATTGGTGGAAAAATGCCTTTAACTCTTATCTTTGTAAGTCATTCTGCTCTCAAGTGATTCCTTACTAAGACACGTTGGGAAAGAAATGTGGGCTGCATCTGCTGTGGGCTTGCTGCTAATTTGTTTGGCAAATTCGCTCTGAGTTATTTGGAGAATTCACTTTAAATTCTGTGCCAGCTCATTTAGTTACTCAAGACTGGTGCTGTGAATTCTCAGCGGAACTCATCTGGTGCCAAAAAAAGTCGAAAAAAATAGCTGTGTACAAAGGCGGAACAATAAATCCTGGGGCCCTCAAGCAAAAGTTTTGATGGGCGCCCTCCTATGTTTAGCCTCTGGGAGAGCGAGGCAAGCAGGAGACTGCAGCATGTGCCAAGACAGGTCGCTATAGCAACATCTGCTTACCTGCGCCCTTCTGCACAAAATGTGCCAAAACTGCATATCGAGCACGTGGCAGAACAGGCAAGCCAAATGTAAATATGTACCTCAAAACTAATAGTTCAATATACTTAAAGTGTACCTGAAGAGGGCATAACGTTTATGAAATGAACAGATCCCCATTGCTCACAAGCTGCTCAATCAGATCTTTTACGCTGATGTGTATAGTGGAGTAATTTCCGCTGATAAGCTTCAGGGAAATCTGTATGTAAGGGTAGCTGACTGGAGCTCCCAAAAAAAAAAATCAGTGCCAATCTCTCCGCCCACTTTATGGCCTTATTTCTCAACAACCTATGGGCAGAGAAGGGCAGAGGCAGGCAATGCACCTGGATTAAGTTGCAAGGGTTTGCTTTGACAGTAAGATTTACCGAAAGCTTACCAGAAATTCCACTATACAATGAAGGATGTAGAACAAATGGAACAGCTTGTGAGTACACACCAATACGTGTAAAAAGAATACCACGATAATTTGGGTGCCAGAGATAGCCGCTAGTAGAACATTGGTAAAATTACCAATATTCTGCTATTGAGCAGTGATTTTTCTGATTGTAAAATGTTTATTAAAGGACACCCGAGGTGAAAATAAACTAATCAAATAAACAATTGTATCTATCCTCCTCCTCCTAAAAATGACTTTTGAAGATATTCCGTTTTATTTTGTATTTAAATCTACTTTTTAAGTTTTTACTGTTTTATTGTTTTTGCTTAATGACACATTCATTGAAGTATGCCAGAGCAAAAATCTATGAACTATTGACCCTTTTTATCTCTTTCCTGCTCTCAGAAGCCATTTTCTGCTAGGAAAGTGTTTTATAGTTGTAATTTTTTATCAGTGAGGGTCACACTGTAGTCTAACCCAGTCCTGACTCAGGCAGGAACTGCCACTTACATAACTGATGTTTAACTCTTTCAGGCAGAGAAAGAAAAAAAAAAAGGAACACAGCATAGTTATTTGTGTGCCGAGCACTGTACATACACATGTCTCTCTCATCATGTCTCATGTCACCTCGGGTATCCTTTAATTTTGCCAGTTTTTTACTAAACTAAACCTAACCCTATTCACACATGAGTTTCCATCAACCAATACCTAACCCTATCTGACTCTCCACCGATGCCTAGCCCAAACTGAGTCCCCGCCAATGTCTAACCCTAATTGCCCCCCTATGCCTACACCTAACGCCCTCCTCCACTGATGCCTAGCTCTAACCGACCACTACACCAATGCCTAACCCTAATGCCCCCCCCCTCACTAATGCCTAACCTTTACGCCACCCCCACCCATGCCTAAATGCTGCCCGCATAATTTCGATATTTTTATTCCTGGGCGCCACTATAGCTGCAGTTAACACGTATGCAATGCCTCAATTACCTTTTCGGTGCACACATCTCTGTACATGGGGACATATTTTGTCTAGAGACTTTGTACTCACTTTAGATTTGCTTTTAATAATACCTAATACCTGCTCAATATGTTGCTTAATACTTAAATTATTTTAATGTCTTAAATACAAATTAAGTAACAATTAGAGAAAAGTCACAATGCTGTCATTATTTGCAGCTCTAGACATTTTTATAAAAACCCAATTTATGGCTTTTTTCTTTAACCACAGAGTTATGGGAAGTAGGAAATTTGAGAGCCCGCGGCTAGTGGATAATTTGGGCGCCCCATAAGCGCTAATGCAAATATCGTTAATACAGCACCCAAAGCATAAATTTGGGCATCCGATAAATATCGTTTTCAACATTACAACATTATAGTTTTTAAAATCTTATATCCTTTGTATGTACAAATGTTATGTTATCAACTATTTAATTGTTTGTAAAATATTTTTGTAAGGGGTAGGACAGTTAGGGTTAGGTGTCAGGGGAAGGGTGTTCGTGTCGGGGGAGACGGTTAGGGCTAGACGTCAGGAAGGGTGTTGTGCCGGGGATGTATGATTAGGCGCCAGAAAGGGTGTTGTGCAGGGGGGGGGGGGGGTTAGGTGCCAGGAAGGGTGTTGTTGTGCGGTTGGGGGGCATTTAGGGTTAGGCATCAGGAGGGGGGGTTCTGTGTGGGAGTAGGGTTAGGTTAAGCTGCAGTAAAATGTTAGTGAGATTTTCTACTGTTTTATTATCTTTATTAACAATTTCCAACAATATGAACAATATTATTACAATAGTATACATCATCCACACTTTCAAAACAAAGAATATCGGTAGAGTAACAAGTTTTTCTTAATGAAATGGATATCAACAATATTTTTAGTAACGAAACCCCACACCCACTTTTTTCCTCGCATCCCTTTTTCATGCCCGCGAGTTATCCTCTACTTTTGTGGCTTGTAATAAAAAAGGACCACATGCGTGCATAAAAAAGGGCGAAATGGTGCCGGTGGATAATGAAATCTGATAACGATAAACATCGTTGTCAAACTTGGTTAAACAATAAACACCATTGTAAAAACAGACAGGGAATAATAACGAAAAGATATTAACGTTAAAAATCATTACGTAATTCAACAATACAGCTTAACGCAACCCTACTCTCATACAGAATCCTGGTGGTGCCTAAAACTAACCACTCCCCTGGTGGCGCCAAACCCTAACCACTCCCCCCCGGTGGTGCCTAACCCTAACCACTCCCCTGATGGTGCCTAACCCTAACCACCCCCCTGGTGTTGCCTAAAACTAACCACTCCCCCTGGTGGTGCCGAACCCTAACCACTCCCTCTGCAGAAACACCCTTTTACACATAGAAACAATAATATCTTTGATAACGTAAAATCTTTATATATGAACAAAACAATATGACAAAAACTATAACGTTGCAAGCTTCTAAAATGATAACATACTTACAAAAACTGTAATGTTCTAATATCATTAGCAATATTTATCGCAGCGCCCTTTTTTCTGCTTTTTTCGCCGTATTAACGTCAATTCCATTAAAGTCTATGGCGGCGCCCTTTTCGTCCACCCTCAGCCGGCGCCCTTTTTCCTGCTACCGTCCACATATACACATGTACAAATCCTGGCTCTGTATAGGTTTTTATTTTTTTTTACCAATTCGGACACTTATTCTCCTTTAAATTTCAGTCTTTTTGTTGAACCAATTAGTGTGTGGATTGTCTGGAATGTCACACCCAATTCGGATGCGTCGGTGACAGAAGATGTCCTCACAAAAGCGGCCTGTCTAATGTTCGGCAGGATAAAACACTTAGCTGGAAAACATTTTTAATAGGAAGCCAGTTCGTCTTTCGCGTCTTGCTGTTAAGTGCTGCTTGAAGTCCATTACCTTTTGCCTGACAAGCGCGATCGCACAGTTTGACGCGTCTCGCACTGTCATGGTGTCAGACTGAAATCCCAATTATATCCTGCCCTACTTACTGTGCCATGCTCACCCACTCAAGAGCGACTGCAGAATATATGCGTGATGTCCTGTCCTTCTGCCAGTCACTCACAGGACAAACAGATGTTTAGGGTAGTCACATTGCTCTATAAGGAGCTCCCGCTAAGCAAGGGTAACTAGGTTTAAGAAAACAGCGGTTTATAAAATGGAGTGGAAAATTGCATAATTTAAAGCTTTACAAACTTGCAAGCGAAATACTGACTCTGAAAAGAGGCTCCGACAAGTGCTGGTGGGATTCTGTTCTAACAGCAAGAATAAGCAGTGGAAATGTACGTCTCAACCTACGTCATTCTCTGACCCCTGCCCCAATGCTGAAGCCAGCTAAAAGTCATACAGAGGACAAGGAGTCTGTTGGCAACACTAACCCTCCACCACCCTCAGGTCGTTGGCAGAGAGATTTGCATAACCTAGACCCAACTGCACTAGCCAACCCCCTCCACTCCCTCACATCCACCCTCCCAAACGTTACCTGCCCAAACCAAGCCGTGGCCAAATACAACCAGGCCCTTTCAGCAGCCCTAGACATTGCTGCACCCCCCACATTCCGCCCCAGCCGTCCCATCAACCCCCAGCCCTGGCACAATGCACACACTCGCAACCTCCAAAAACAGACACGCACCTACGAACGCAAATGGAGGAAATCCCGCAGCAACTCCGACTTCTTGGCGTACAAGGCCAACCTGCAGCTGTTCTATATTTTATTTATTTATTATTTATTTATTTATTTGTTGTATTTATAAAGCGCCAACATATTACGCAGCGCTATACGTTCTATACCGCATTAACTGATGCTAAACACATATACTTTGCTGCCTTGATCGGATCCCAAGCCTCCAACCCTCGGCGCCTCTTCGCCACCTTCAACTCCCTCCTTAACCCCACCACTCCTCTCCCCACCTCCGCCCTCTCAACCACTGATCTGTCCACCCACTTTACCGACAAAATAGCCAGCATCTGACGGGAAATCTCATGCCTCCACTCCACCACCTCTTCCTCCTCCACCAATACCTATTCCCCACCCCACCCACCACTCACTGCCTTTACTCCTATCACAGAGGACCAAGTCAGCCGTCTCCTAGCCACTTCTCCTGCCACCTCCAGCCCCCTAGACCCTGTGCCATCCAAATGCCTCCGTCCTCACTTCCCTGTTCTGGCTCCCGTCCTCACCACTCTGTTTAACCTCTCCCTCTCCACGGGTACCTTCCCCTCTGACTTCAAACAGGCCACTGTAATTCCCCTACTTAAAAAACCCTCACTAGACCCCTCACTTCCATCCAGCTACCGTCCCATCTCCTTACTCCCTTTTGCATCTAAACTCCTGGAGCGTTTAGTCCACCAACGCATGACCCATTACCTTGACTCCAACTCCCTGTTTGACCCCCTACAATCAGGATTTCGGCCAGGCCACTCCACCGAGACTGCCCTCACCAAGGTCGTCAATGACCTCACGCTTGCCAAGGCCGAAGGAAAATACACTATCCTTCTCCTCCTAGACCTCTCATCAGCATTCAACACTGTTGATCACTCCCTGCTACTCCAGTCCCTGCAATCTGTGGGTATCCAAGACCGTGCCCTAGCATGGTTTTCCTCCTACCTCTCAAATCGCTCCTTCAAGACCTCCTTCAATGGTTCCTCCTCAACCTCCTTCTCCTTCCCACTTTCAGTTGGGGTCCCCCAAGGCTCTGTTCTTGGTCCCCTGCTGTTCTCCATTTACACCACCTCCATCGGAAAACTCATCTCCTCTCTGGGTTTCAACTATCACTTATATGCAGATGACACCCAGATTTACCTCCATACCACTGACCTCTCCACCACCACCATGGAGAAGGTATCCTCTGGTCTCTCAGCTATTTCATCGTGGATGTCTGCCAGGTTCCTAAAATTAAACCTGGATAAGACTGAACTCCTAATCTTCCCGCCCCGTGCTGCTTCACCCCCCACTGACCTCTATGTCACTGTCAATGGCACAATCATTCACCCAATCACACAAGCCCGCTGCCTGGGTGTCACCCTAGACTCGGCCCTCTCCTTCACCTCCTACATCCAAACCGTAGCTAGAGCCTGCTATTTCCACTTACGCAACATCTCCAAGATCCGGCCTTTCCTGACCCCAGACACTACCAAACTCCTTGTCCATGCCCTCATCATCTCCCGCCTGGACTACTGCAACTCCCTCTTGTCAGGCCTTCCTCACAACCGCATCGCCCCCCTAAAATCCATCATGAACGCAGCAGCCAGACTCATCTACTCCTCCCACCGCTCTATCTCCACAACTCCCCTACGCAAATCCCTTCATTGGCTTTCAATTCACTTCAGAATCAGCTTCCTATGTTTGGCATACAAATCCATACACAAGTCCTGCCCAACCTACATCTCTGACCTGGTCAGCAGATATACACCTGGCCGCCCACTTCGCTCCTCCAACGACCTCCTCTTAACCAACCCACGCATCTCGCACTCCCATGCCAGACTGCAG
Source organism: Hyperolius riggenbachi (assembly GCF_040937935.1). Lineage (NCBI taxonomy): Eukaryota > Metazoa > Chordata > Amphibia > Anura > Hyperoliidae > Hyperolius > Hyperolius riggenbachi. The sequence continues at coordinate 67,891,695 of NC_090646.1, read as the reverse complement.
GACTTCACTAGAGCTGCCCCTATCCTGTGGAACTCTCTCCCACTGCCCATCAGGCTCGCTCCCACCTTCAACACCTTCAAAAAAGCACTCAAAACTCACTTCTTCAAGGAGGCCTACATCAACTCAACACTACCCTAATCCTTTCTGCCAATAACTTCTTGATGCACCCCCTCCTTTTGTGTCACCAGCCCCTCCCTCTAGATTGTAAGCCTTTGGCAGGGCCCTCTCCCCTTGTGTATCATACTTGACTGTGCACTTTACCCAGAATTTGGAACTGGTAATTTTTTACCACTACCATTCCAGTTTATGATCTGGCATTGTCCTATTATCTGCATTGTGTTGTGTATCTTATTGCTATTACCTGTATTGTATCTATGGTCTGTTACCTGTATTGTTCTGTCAACCCTGTTATCATTGTCTGTAATCCTATTTATTGTACAGCGCTGCGTAATATGTTGGCGCTATATAAATCTAATAAATAATAATAATAATAATGTAAGTCGATCTCATGTATAAGTCAATTCCAATATTTGACCCTCTTAAGCTGGAATTTTTTATTGACTCAAGTATAAGTCTATCCAGCAAACTTAAAGGCTGCACTTGAGCATTTCCTTTATCAAGTGTCACTTACCACTGGGTAAATTGCTGAAAATGGGAATGCTCTAATAGTACACTTATAGTACACACATTACTCAGTGTGCTTAGTGTTGCTAGTGACTCGTGTATAAAGACCCCTATACTTTATGTAGTGAATCAGATCTAAACTTCTAGACTTATAGTTGAGTATATAAAGTAAAAAAGAAAATAAAAATAGATTGCACTCTCCGTCACCAGTCAGGTGACCCCGGAAGCTGCACACCTGGCACTCTCACTACTGGGGTAGTCTTATACGGCGAGTATACCTCAACCTCTATATTTTAACTGGAAAAGTTAGGGGGTCATCTTATACACCCAGTCGCCTTATACACAGGAATATACAGTACATACTACACTGTTTCAAAATTCCCAATCACTAGTATACAGCTAAACGTCTTTAAACTTGAAACAGCTAAAAATGGCACAACAAAAGTTAGCAAGTGTGTGGTGGTGGTGGGGGGGGGGGGGGGGTTGGTAATCGAAGAGTGGTTGGATTTACGGGGGTTAAGGTGAGTTGCCCAAGGATGGGGGGGGGGGGGGCATTTTCAGAGAGCTGGTGTTAAAGGGAACCTAAAGTGAGTAAAATTATTTAATATAAGCACATGACGTAGCCGCAAATGAATATGGCATACTAACCTCACCGTCAGTTCCTCTCAGTAGCCATTTTCTTCTTACAGTGATCCCTTCCAGTTCTGACAATATTTTTTCAGAACTGAAATACACCAGTTGCTGTCAGTTATATATCAGCAGCTGTCAGTTACAACTGAATGCGCAAGGTAATGTCCATGTTTCCTTATGGCTCAAGTTTGTGATATTACAGTTTAACAGTGTGCTGACTAGGAATCTGTTATGGAGTAATGGGCACTTTTAAAATGGAGGACGGAGAAATCCATTGTTCACAGTGGACAAATGGGACGCAGGAGAGGAGAAAGAGATTGAAGGCCTCTTTCACAGTGTGACGTTAAAGTCACATGTTAGAAAATGTTTTAACGTGGCCTAACACACAGCAATACTAAGTCTGTGCGACATTTACAGTGCACACGTTGCGTTGTGTGTAATGTGTAGCAATATTTAGAAGGTGCTGCATGCTGTGCATTTAGCAACAAATGTGCTGCGTTGTGTGTTGCACATGCTCAGTAATGTTTTTTGTTTTTTTAAGGTAAAGCATGCGCCATTTTCGTCCCATCACTGTGCGACGAAAACGACGCACCAAACGCAGGGCTAAAGGATGTACTATAACGTCCAAGTTATAGTCTTTCAATGCGTTGCATTAGGGGCACGTCATGCGACCTTAACGTCGCATTAAATGCACCGTCCCACTGTGAAAGAGGCCTTAGAGTAGACTACACAGGGGGTAAGTATGACCTGTGTATTATTTTGAGTTTTTATTTTGAGTTCAGGTTCTCTTTAAGGCTAGGCACCCCAAGGGGGGGGGGGGGGGGATTAAGTTTAGGCACTACTAGGGGGTTTAGATGCCACTAGGGGAGGGGGTTAAGGTTAGGCCCCATCAGGGGGGTTAAGGCTAGGCACCACCACATTAGACAAGGAAAACCATGTTCAAAAAAAAAAGTGGCAAGTGCAACCCATTTCTTAGGACAAACCAACTACTAGCAAAATACGATATATAGAGTATCTCTAGTGAGATGTAAAGGAGCTGGGTTCTTTAGGAGGCATCCACCTTTACCTTCCATTTTAAACAGTTTTTAACAATGTTATGTACTGCTGGCTCCTATGTATGTCTGCTGTTGATCAAACATTTAGGCCTAGTGCACACCGGAGCGTTTCCGCTGCTGTTTGCGATCTGCTTGCGGGTGCGGATCCGCTAGGGTAATGTATTTCAATGGGCTGGTGCACACCAGAGCGGGAGGCGTTTTGCAGAAACGCATACTCCCGGGCTGCTGCAGATTTTGGATTGCGGATGCGTTTCTGCCTCAATGTTAAGTATAGGAAAACCGCAAACTGCTCTGAAAAACGGCACTTCAGAGCGGTTTGCCAGGCGTTTTTTGTTACAGTAGCTGTTCAGTAACAGCTTTACTGTAACAATACATGAAATCTACTATACCAAAACCCCTACACAAAACCGCAAAACGCTAGCTGAAACGCTGCAGAAAAAGAAGAAAAAGCGTTTCAAAATCTGCTAGCATTTTGCGGATCTGCTAGCGGTTTTTGGTGTGCACTAGGCCTAAGTTGTAATTATTGCAGCACAAAGGGGTTACAATTCACATCCGGATATGTTATTGTAACTATATTTTTTTAAATACATGACCCAATACAATGATTTTTGTTTTGTTTAACTAGCTTTCTTCCTTTTCTGAAAAGTAGTAGTTTTAGGTCCCATTCATATTAAAATGGGTTCCCAAAACTTGCAAGTATCACAGATACTCGCAGATCTAGTACCTTCACTGGGACATTTTATATCGCTTCTGCATCAACCCATTTCTTCTAACTTACAACACAAACAAAGGGATCTGGCTCAACACACACGCACATTTCTGTTATGATGTTATGTTAATCATTTTTTTCTTGTTGGCTTCTTTTCACTAGTTTATGCATTTTTTTATGTTTTTGGTTGTTTTATATTTTGGCCCACGAGTTCCTTTTTTATTTCCTCTTTATTTTTGATGTTTATTTTTATTTCCTTTTACTTTTGATGTTGCAAATATATAAGCTGTCTGTACCACCAGTTTGCAAACTAACAGGATATAAGCCAGACGAAGGCTGCAAGGCCGAAAGCTTGCTTAATTTTTTTCATTTGTAGTTAGCCAATAAATGGTATCATCCTGATTTAAAACTTCTTGTCTTTATTTTCACAGTAAAAAATCCTAGTTAATAAAATGGTGCCAACATGGCAGCTACAGGTTTGTACTGATTAATGATGCCGCAATAATAATCTCATAGAACGCCTGCACAGGAAACTGCAGGTCTCTTTCACACATCTGGCAGCAATGATCTCCCAGCGCATCAATCTACCGTATATACTCGCATACAAGCCGAATTTTTGACCCCCAAAAAGGGGGTCAAAAGTTGGGGGGTCGGCTTGTATGCGAGTCTTCCCTGGTGGTCTAGTGGTGGGTGGTCGGGTGGTCGGGTGGTCCGCGCCCCGCTCCCCCCCCTCCCCGGTCCCCCCGCGGCCGCTGCTGCTATTACCTTGTTAGACAGCGGCCGCTTCCTAATCCGCGTTCCTCTTCTTTCTCAGAGTGTATCACAGCAGCGCGCCCGGCGCTGCTGCTGTGACGATGCAGGGGGCAGGAAAGAGCGGTTCCCTTGGTAACGGTGATACAGATCGCCGCTATAGGGAGCCGCGCTCTTTCCTGCCCCCTGCATCGTCACAGCAGCAGCGGCGGCCGCGGGGGGAGCGGGGGGGAGCACTACCCACCTATGCTGAGCACTATACTGGCTAAACTGGGCACTTTACTAGCCATACTTGGGTACTATACTAGCTAAACTGGGCACTATACTGGCTAAACTGGGCACTATACTGGCTAAACTGGGCACTATACTGGCTAAACTGGGCACTTTACTAGCCATACTGGGGCACTATACTAGCTAAACTGGGCACTATACTAGCTAAACTGGGCACTTTACGAGCCATACTGGGGCACTATACTAGCTAAACTGGGCACTATACTAGCTAAACTGGGCACTATACTGGCTAAACTGGGCACTATACTGGCTAAACTGGGCACTATACTGGCTAAACTGGGCACTATACTAACTAAACTGGGCACTTTACTAGCCATACTGGGACACTATACTAGCTAAACTGGGCACTATACTAGCTAAACTGAGGCACTACCTACCCATACTGGGCACTATACTGGCTATACTGGGCACTTTACTAGCTATACTGGGCACTATACTAGCTATACTGGACACTACCTACCTATACTGGGCACTATACTAGCTATATTGGGACACACTGGGGGGCTGCACCAATCCAGCATTTCCTACCCCCGGCTTATATGGGGGTCAATCATTTTTCCCTGTTTTTTCAGGGAAAAGTTGGGGGGTCGGCTTATATGCGGGTCGGCTTATATGCGAGTATATACGGTAATTGCTGCTAACCACTTTGCATTTTGCCTTGGTGGCATCCAACCATCCAATCAGCGTTCAGGTATCAGACATAGCCGCTGGATGACGCTTCAACACGTAAAGCAAAAAAAGGAGTTAAACAGCCACAGTACAAATGTGGAGGGTGGTCAGAGAGCAGCCTAGGAGGAAAAAACCCAGAGACAGCAGGAGCCCCAATGGTGCAGTATGTCAGAACAGAGACAGACTAGGTAATATAGAAGATGGGGTACTCACAAAGGAAGGTTGCAGTCGGGCAACCAACTACTGTAGACAGGTGGAGAAGCACAAATCCGTCCCACAGACGGTATAGTTATTATTAGTTTTATTATATCTTGGGCACCTCTTTTTCCCCCCTACGTTCACAGCCACAGGTTCTTGTCATTCCCAACCAATCCAGAGTAGATAAATGAAGTTTGTCTGAAGTTGGACTTCAACTTTGCTATGTGCCAAAAACAGGGAACAAAACAAAACTGTTCCCTGTAAGGAGACGCGTAGGTCGAGAATGCCCAAAATGGAGATGGAAATTTGGCACATTACGCACATTGTACCATTTAAGTGGATGCTAATGCAGGACTAAAAATCATGTTACCATCTCACAAACTTCAACAATTACAGCTTGCTCAATTCATCTGAATTTCTTTGACATTTCCTGATGAATGCATATGGCTTTTTAGTTAACATTTCCAAAGACTAAAGCACGGCTAAATTCATCGTCGGTGAAATTAAGTCGGCCTTCTTAAATCCTTCATCATTAATAAGCGCTCCATCAATTAGTCTCAGGCTGATTGCTATAGAGTTTCTATCGTGCCGTTTTGGTGATTAATTGATGAAGTGAGTGTGCCGGGGAATATTTGATCATTTAATCGCAATGGGCTCCAATTGAATTAATGTGCTTCTTGGAATGGAAAGCTGAAGATGAGATGGAGATTTCTCAACGGCTGGAATTGTCAAGTAAAATTCAGTCCATTTCATCGCTTCATTATTCGTCAGATATAATAAAAGTTCAAAAGAAAAGAAAAAACACATGCTATTGGACTTTGGCGGCCATATGCAAAAAGGAAAAACTTTGGATACTCCTTCAATGCCTTCTTCCCATATGTGGGTGCAACCTGGATGTGATGTCAGTGGAGGCTGCAGTAACACGGTCCCTCATAGCAGGGATAGGGATGCCACCAGGCTGGCCTTTAATAGAGGGAAGCAGGCTCTGCAATCGCAGGGGGCCCAGAGCTGCAAGGGGCCCCAACCACTGAAATTCCTTTCGTCTTATACAATATACCTCAGATCAGGTGTTTTTGCGGCTACACTTGTTATGGGTGGGAAGATCATGATGGCCGCCTTTGTATTATGACCTTTGTGAATAGGCCCCACAGCCATGTAAGGCACAAAGGGGAGGCAAGGGAAGGGAACATTGGGGAGCCCTATCAAAGTTGCGCAGAGGGGCCCATGAATTGTATTTACGCCACTACCACTAGTCTTCTATTTGCTACTGACAACTTATGGGTGTTTGTATTGTGGTGCCGCTGCTTGAGTTAGGTGCCAAGTGGTGCAGCTAATCAGTGTCGGACTGGGAGCTGGAAAAGCTGAGGAAATCCACTTGCTGGCCAAGCAGCAGTAATCAGGTGTTGCTGCTCACAGTGAAGACTTGCTACAGGTTTCTATTGGGAGTGATGACACAGGGTTACTGCTGGTTAGCCAGCAGGTGGATTTCCTCAGTTTTTCCACCTCCCAGACTGACACTGCCGCTAATAGTAAAATATTGGTAATTTATATTATTGATATTTTACTATGCAGTACCTGTCACCTGTTCTCACTTGAACAGTCCACAACAAATGCCTAACCCTAGCCCCCAGTGAGTTCCTAAAAATAATTCCCCACCAAATCCCTAACCCTACCCCCTTGGAAGTGTCTAGCTGTAACCCTCCCCATCTAATTCCGAACCACCCCCGGCTAGTGCCTGAAACTAACCTCGAAACTTAGGTGCCCAAATGATTGATAATTGGAGCCGGTCAGTTACAACCATTAATTACTAAGTTGTAGTCGATTCTAGTGAAGAGCCAAAACTTCACATTTTTGTGATTAGGAGTAGACGCTCCCATTGGGGCAATAGGTGCAATTGCCCCCGGGCTCCTGAGTGCTGCCGGGCCCCTTTGTTCTGCTAACCCTCTTCAAGGATGTCATCCCCGGGGACCCTGCAGTGTTGTGAGCATGAGCAATATAAACTCACCTGTCCTGGTGTTGGTCCATCTGTCCTTCCGTCTTCTTCTATTCATGCTGGCTGTCTCTTCATAGTGACCCGGTGCATGTTGTTGAGTAATAACATTCGCTGGATTACTAAGAAAGGGCAGCCAGCATGGATGGATGAAGACAGGAGCATTAACGGACCAGCGCCGGGGCAGGTGAGTTGATATTGCTCACAACTCTGCAATTGCAGGAGCCCTGGGGACAACATCCTTGAAGTGAGGGGGTAGCGGCAGCTGGGTCAGGAGAGGGGGGCCCCCAGGTTGGATCCCTTAAAGGATACCCGAAGTGACATTTGACATGATGAGATAGACATGTGTATGTACAGTGCCTAGCACATAAATAAATATGCTGTGTTCCTTTTTTTCTTTCTCTGTCTTAACCTTCTGCCACCTGCATCACGCCAATGGGCGTGGCCGCGGCGGCAGCCTCAGGACCGCCTAACGCCGATTGGCGTAAAGTCCTGGGGCTGTAATTTGCATGAGATCGCGCGCTCGCTGCGCGCGCATCTCATGCTTGGAGGGCGGAGCTCCGCCCCGCCTTCAGTCTCCGAGCGGCTATTGCCGCTCGGGAGACTGTTAGACGGCGTGATCGCCGTCTATTTACTAGCTGCAGCGCTGGCGATGAGCAGCAGCGCTGCACTAGGGACAGCCGTGTGACACGGCTGTCCCCATGGGGGACAAGAGAGCGATCGGCTCTCATAGGCAGAAGCCTATGACAGCCGATCGCCATAATTGGCTGGCTGTGGGGAGGGAGGGAGGGAAGAAATTTAAAGTAACAGGGGTTTAAAAAAAAAAAAAAACAATAATATTTATTTAAAAAAAATAAACATGGGGGTAGTGATCAGACCCCACCAACAGAGAGCTCCGTTGGTGGGGAGAAAAGGGGGGGGGGGGGGGGAGATCACTTGTGTGCTGAGTTGTGCGGCCCTGCAGCTTGGCCTTAAAGCTGCAGTGGCCAATTTTGCTAAAAATGGCCTGGTCACTAGGGGAGTTTAGCCCTGCAGTCCTCAAGTGGTTAAAGAGTTAAATATCAGGTATGTAATTGGCTGACTCAGACCTGACAGGAAGTGACTACAGTGTGACCCTCACTGATAAGAAAACACTGGAAGGCATCAGAAGAATGTGTGTCCTCCAGTGCTTCTAAAGACGATTACATTGGTACAGTGCATGTGCGATCATGGACATGTGTGTGTGCAGTATGGATCAGCTCATCTTCAGAAGTACTCAAGGACAAGAATATTTTGGAAGGCTGGAGGACTAAAGAGATATTCAACCTGCAGGTGAAAGGAGGACATGGGGATAGGACTGGGAAAGCTCTTTGGGATCCAGAACCTTCCCTCTTCTTAGGGTGACTATCTACATCTTTTTTTTTTTTTTTCAATAATACGGTATTTCCACAGAAATCCAATTTTCGTTTACCAACTTCCAGTCGGAAATGCCGATTTCCTGTCGGAAATGTGGAAACTTAATTTCCTTGGAATCTGAATGTGCATCCCTATTGCCAATATCTCTCTGATATGTATCTAATAAGAGAGGGTTCAAGTTCCCCCATACACTGCACTTAGAGTTTGAATAGATTTGAGGCCTCTTGCATACTACATGCGATTCAAATTTTTCCGATTAAAAAACATAGCAGCATGCAGTACTTTTTTTAATCAGAGTAAATCATTGGATTGTTTAAAGAATTGGAATCGCTTATAGTGTACAAGCAGCCTCAGGCCGGTTTCACACTGGTAACCGGCGGTGGAAAAGCATTACGGGGCGATGGTCACAAAAGTTACTTTTATTCAACCAGCAAGTACTTTTTTGATGGGTAATGACCAGTGGCGTACCTAGGGTATTTGACACCCGGTGCTGATTATCCACAGACACCCCCCCCCCCCCCCCAAAAAAAAGGAAAGGTAGTAAGCGTGACAGCTAGACAGTGGTAGGATTAGATCATGAGCTCCTCTGAGGACAGTCAGTGACATGACTATGTACTCTGTAATGTGCTGCAGAAGATGTCAGTGCTATATAAATACATAATAATAATATGGTAGGACATTAGACTATGACTATGGTAGGATTAGACTGTGAGCTCCTCTGAGGACAGTCAGTGACATGACTATGTACTCTGTAATGTGCTGCAGAAGATGTCAGTGCTATATAAATACATAATAATAATATGGTAGGACATTAGACTATGACTGTGGTAGGATTAGACTGTGAGCTCCTCTGAGGACAGTCAGTGACATGACTATGTACCCTGTAAAGTGCTGCAGAAGATGTCAGTGCTATATAAATCTCTATACATAATTGGCAAATGTCTCTGCGTCCGTTTTTGTCCCTGTGTCAGTGCATTTTAGCACTGCGCATGTGCAGGGACAAGACGCAGAGACACAGCCGACGGTGCCGAGAGCTGGAGGACGGGACCAGAAGGGGCAGGCGTGTGTGCGCGACGGGCGTCTTGGGGGCGCGTGTGACCGGCGGTTGCGCGTGCCCCGCGGGTGTCGTGCGCGTGCCAAAATTATGACAGACCTAGCCTGTTTTACAGGCTAAGGTGACTAGTACATAATAATAATATGGTAGGACATTAGACTATGACTATGGTAGGATAAGATTATGAGCTCCTCTAAGGAAAGTGCCACATGCCTATGTACTTTGTAAAGTGATGCAGAAGATATCAGCGCTAAATAAATAAATTATATGGCAGGACATTATACTATGACAGGATTAGATTGTGCGTTCCCCTGAGACAAAGTAGGTGTGGCCATGGCACCACTATATAGCAAAATGTGGGTACCAACCCCCCAGTATAGGTGGCCAGATGTCCCATAAGTAAGGTGTCCCCAGTATAGGTAGTAAGGTGCCGCCAGTATAGGTGTTAAGGTGTTCCCAATATAGTTGGTAAGGTGTCTCCAGTATAAGTTGTAAGGTGTCTCCAGTATAGATTGTTAGGTGTCCCCAGTATAGGTGGTAAGGAGTCCCCCCCCCCCCAGTATAGGTGGTAATTGTCCCCAGCATGGGTAGTACGGTGACCCTCAGTATAGGTGGTAAGGTGCCACCAGTATAGGTAGTAAGGTGCCCCCACTACAGATTGTAGGGTGTCCCCAGGCGGTAGATGGGTGGGTAGGTAGCAGTGTGTGGTTTTAGGTAGGTAGGTAGGTAGGTAGGTAGCAGTGTGTGGGTGCTTAGGTAGGTAGGTTGGGTTTAGGTAAGTAGTAGTGGGTGGTTAGGTAGGTTTTAGGTAGGTATGTAGATGAGTAGCAGTGTGTGGGTTTAGCTAGGTAGCACTGTGTGGGTGGTTAGGTAGGTAGCAGTGGGTGGTTAGATAGGTAGGTAGGGTTTAGGTAAGTAGTAGTGGGTGGGTGGTTAGGTAGGTACAGTGGTTAGGTAGGTATGTAGATGAGTAGCAGTGTGTGGGTGGTTAGCTACGTAGCAGTGTGTGGGTGGTTAGGTAGGTAGCAGTGTGTAGGTGGTTAGATAGGTAGGTAGGGTTTAGCTAAGTAGTAGTGGGTGGGAGGTTAGGTAGCTAGGCAGCAGTGTGTGGGTGGTTAGGTAGCTAGGCAGCAGTGTGTGGGTGGTTAGGTAGCTAGGCAGCAGTGTGTGGGTGGTTAAGTAGCTAGGCAGCAGTGTGTGGGTGGTTAGGTAGCAGTGTGTGGGTGGTTAGGTAGCTAGGCAGCAGTGTGTGGGTGGTTAGGTAGCTAGGTAGTAGTGTGTGGGTGGTTAGGTAGCTAGGTAGGGTTTAGCTAAGTAGTAGTGGGTGGGTGGTTGGTTGGTTAGGTAGCTAGGTAGCAGTATGTGGGTGGTTAGGTAGAAGTGTGTGGGTGGTTAGGTAGCTAGGTAGGTAGCAGTGTGTAGGTGGTTAGATAGGTAGGTAGGGTTTAGCTAAGTAGTAGGTAGCTAGGCAGCAGTGTGTGGGTGGTTAGGTAGCTAGGTAGCAGTGTGTGGGTGGTTAGGTAGCTAGGTAGGGTTTAGCTAAGTAGTATTGGGTGGGTGGTTGGTTAGGTAGCTAGGTAGCAGTATGTGGGTGGTAGGGTTTAGCTAAGTAGTAGTGGGTGTGAGGTTAGGTAGCTAGGCAGCAGTGTTTGGGTGGTTAGGTAGCTAGGCAGCAGTGTGTGGGTGGTTAGGTAGCTAGGCAGCAGTGTGTGGGTGGTTAGGTAGCTAGGCAGCAGTGTGTGGGTGGTTAGGTAGCTAGGCAGCAGTGTGTGGGTGGTTAGGTAGCTAGGCAGCAGTGTGTGGGTGGTTAGGTAGCTAGGCAGCAGTGTGTGGGTGGTTAGGTAGCTAGGCAGCAGTGTGTGGGTGGTTAGGTAGCTAGGCAGCAGTGTGTGGGTGGTTAGGTAGCTAGGTAGCAGTGTGTGGGTGGTTAGGTAGGGTTTAGCTAAGTAGTAGTATGGTTAGGTAGCTAGGTAGCAGTATGTGGGTGGTTAGGTAGCAGTGTGTGGGTGGTTAGGTAGCAGTGGGTGGTTAGGTAGCTAGGCAGCAGTGGGTGGGTGGTTAGGTAGCTTGGTAGCAGTGGGTGGGTGGTTAGGTAGCTTGGTAGCAGTGGGTGGGTGGTTAGGTAGCTTGGTAGCAGTGGGTGGGTGGTTAGGTAGCTTGGTAGCAGTGGGTGATTAGGTAGCTTGGTAGCAGTGGGTGGTTAGGTAGCCTGGTAGCAGTGGGTGGTTAGGTAGCAGTGGGTGGTTAGGAAGCTAGGTAGCAGTGTGTGGGTGGATAGATAGGTAGGTAGGGTTTAGCTAAGTAGTAGTGGGTGGGTGGTTAGGTAGGTATATAGAGGAGTAGCAGTGGAGCTGTAGCTAGGTAGCGGTAGGTAGGTAGGTACGGTGTCTCCCTCTCTCTCCTCCCCCTCCCTCCCGTCAGACCTGCAGATCAGCGCGGCGAGAAGGGACACAGACCTCCGATCAGCGTGGGACCCAGCTGACAGTGACAGAGCGGCGCAAAGCAGCCGCACTAGTAACTTCATATGCAGGAGATGACGAGTGACGTCACTTCCGCATATGAAGTAGTTATAGGGATACTTTGCGCTGCTCTGTTCGCCGGGTCCCACGCTGTTCGGAGGTCTGTCCCTTCTCGCCGCGCTGATCTGCAGGTCTGACGGGAGGGAGGGAAACACGGGGGGAAGCCCTGCTCGAGGCCCATGCAGGGGGTGAGACCCCAGGCCGCCGCCGCAGCAGCAGATCAAAACACAGGGGCGGCCGGCTTCACAGGGCTCCGGGTGTCACCCCCCAACCTTGAAGACACCCGGGGCGGGCCGCTCCTGCCGCTCGACGCTAGGGACGCCACTGGTAATGACATAGGTGTCTCCCAAAAGATAATAAGACGATGTACAAGAGGCATTATTGTGGAAAAAAAGATTTTTCAGCTTTTATTTACATTTGAGCAAAAAGTGTCCTGTCCAAAATTATTCATACCCTTCGTAATAATCAATAGACAAGCCTTTATTAGCTATTACAGCAATCAAATGCTTCCTATAATTGCAGACCAGTCTCCACTGGTATTTTTGCCCATTGATCTTTAGCAATGAGCGCCAAATCTTTCAGGTTGGAGGGTCTTCTTGCCATCACCCTGATCATTGGCCTCAATTCATTAAGCTTTATCGAACACTTTATCGACCATTTGATAATTTACCTCATAAGTAAAATCTAATTTTGAATTCATTAAGGTGTTATAGATTTATTGAATGTTTTATCGATAAAACGTTCAATAAACCTATCACACCGTAGTGAATTCGAAATTAGATTTTACCCATGAGGTAAATTATAAAATGTTCGATAAAGTGTTTGATAAAGCTTAGTGAACTGAGGCCTTTATCTCCCTCCACAGATTCTCAATTGGATTCAACTCAGGACTCTGGTTGGGCCACTCCAAAACCTTAAAGGGATACTGTAGGGGGGTCGGGGGAAAATGAGTTGAACTTACCTAATGGTCCCCCGCAGACATCCTGTGTTGGCGCAGCCACTCACCGATGCTCCGGCCCCGCCTCCAGTTCACTTCTGGAATTTCTGACTTTAAAGTCAGAAAACCACTGCGCCTAGGTTGCCATGTCCTCACTCCCGCTGATGTCACCAGGAGTGTACTGCGCAGACACAGACCAGAGTGTACTGCGCAGACACAGACCATACTGGGCGTGCGCTGTGCGCTCTTGGTGACATCAGCGGGATCGAGGACACGGCAATGCAGGCGCAGTGGTTTTCAGACTTTAAAGTCTGAAATTCCAGAAGTGAACCGGAGGCGGGGCCGGAGCATCGGTGAGTGGCTGCGCCAACACAGGATGTCTGCGGGGGACCATTAAAACCCCCGGGTAACTTCAACTCATTTTCCCCCGACCCCCCTACAGTATCCCTTTAATGCACTGTATCTGTGTATGGACACCCTCTGACCAAAACATGAGTTGGCAGAAGAGTTTGCTGCTGCTACGGCTACCCAACAGCGACCATTTACAAAATGGACAGATCACAAATCTTACACGCTAAACACAGCGGCATCTATCTGGGGTGAGCTTTGCTGCATCTATGACAAATGCAGAGCTGATTTGAATAGCTAATCAGTTTACGGCGCCTGGATCTTCAGAGGATGTTAAAGCAATTTAGATTCAACATATTCTGCAAATGTAAAACATCAGGGACTGCATGCGGGTGATAAATATGGAAAAAAGACATTGCAAATCTACTCAGAACCCGAGATCAGTCTCATTGTGCATGAAACAGGTGGAAATAGCTCCTCTTAATTAGTTTAGTCAACGCAGCGGGGAGTCCGGCAGTTCTCAGTGTGGCGGCTATTAAAACTTGTGCCATAAGATTGAATCCCAGACTCTGGTGCCAGTTTTCACTGATCTGTGAGCTTTTTCCTTGGCCGTTTTATTTTTTATGATCAAAATAAAATTGGATAGGGAAAAAAATCAGATGTGAATTTAGGGGAGGGAAACAGCCTGTTTTGTCACCACTGGGATGTTTATTTCTGAACAACTAGGCAGAGTTAGCTGATCATAGCTGTACCTGATGGGTGATATTGTATTGGCATGTCTAGAGATATGCCAAATAGTTATAAATGAGACAGTCAACAGCCTGGCACTCAATTTTCTGTATGCAGGCAGTGCACAGCAATCTTAGTGGTACTTAAAGAGAAACTCCGACCAAGAATTGAACTTTATCCCAATCAGTAGCTGATACCCCCTTTTACATGAGAAAGCTATTCCTTTTCACAAACAGACCATCAGGGGGCTCTGTATGGCTGATATTGTGGTGAAACCCCTCCCACAAGAAATTCTGAGTATGTACTCTTGGCAGTTTCCTGTCCGTGAACCTTGTTGCATTGTGGGAAATAGCTGTTTACAGCTGTTTCCAACTGCCAAAAAAGCATGCAGCAGCTACATCACCTGCCAACAGTAAAAATGTCACCATGTAATAAATGTCAGAATGTAAATCAGGGATGTAAAAGATTTTACAATGGGTAAACACTGACTAAATCTTTTATACATAATTATTGTAAAAAGAAAGCACTTTTTTTATTACATTATTTTCACTGGAGTTCCTCTTTAACCCAGGATTGAAAGATATCCCAACCAGTAGCTGCTAACCCCTTTCCCACAGGAGACCTTTACCTTTTCTCAATAGATTATTGGGGGGGGGGGGGTTGTGCTGATATTGTGGTGCACCCCCCCCCCCCCCCCCGGTATGATGTCATGACCAAAGTTCCTAACAGTTTGATGTCTGTGAACCTTGTTGCATTGTGGGAAATAACCACTTTTTTTCCAACTGCCAAGCAAGCTTTATCTCCCTCTGTGCATAGAATGCTCAGTAACTGACATTCCATACAAATCACCTGGCCAAACTAATGATGTCACCACCTGTGATAAACGTCAGAATGTAAATCAGGGTGAAGATAGATTTTATAATGGGCAAACACTGACTAAAAATTCTGTAAATAAATACTGTAAAAAATAAGCAATGTTATTCATTATGTTATTTTCACTACAGTTCCTCTTTAAAGAGAACCAGAGGCGGGTATTTTATATCTGAAGAGAACACCGAGGCGTGTCCTGTGCATAGTGACATGCCTCTGTGTCTCTGTATTGCCGCCTCTAGCCCCCCCCCCCCCCCCCCCCCCCCGGGTCTGCTGTGCCCCCCAAAAAAGTGTTAGGCTAGCAACAAGCGGATTATCGGTAGCTTTGTATTTACCTGCAGCCTGTCCTTGTGGATCTGCTCCCCGCCTCTGTCCCCGCCGCTGCCCGCCTGCCTGTGCTTCCTCCAGTCAGAAGCTAAGCCACGGCCCAGGAAGTACCTCCCAGGTCGAAGCTTAGCTTCCGATTTGGAGGAAGCACACAGAAGCGGACAGAGGCGGGGGAGCTGCATACAGCTGCATACAGCAATTGAGTATTACTGCATTACCGGAGCACAGGTGGAGAACCAGAACTTGCAGAAGCAACCCTGCAAATGACATTTAGTGCCAGCTCTTTTTTTCTTTACATTGGACCACCAGCTGAAGTCAGGATATTTAATGTAAAAGTGAGTATCCTGAATCTTTTACTGCATTCTACGTTATGTCGTTGCAGTTCCTCTTTAAGAGGAATTATAAACGGAATGCTGCTTAGAAAGTTTCCTCCAGCATAAAGTGTATAATGGACTTTCAGAGTATGCTGAGCAGGTAATTGGAGTCTACGGTCTTAATGCAAATTCCGTGTGGGCAGATCTGCTATGAATCCGCTACATGCTGTGAAAAGTTTTCCAAAAGTGTTGTGAGTACAATACAGTTTTTCACAATCTTTTCATTGACTACAAGCAAGCTTTTGACAGAACTGATGGAAATAAAATGATAACTAATTTGAGGATGCTGGGAATGCTATGCAGAAAGTTGTATGTATGCTCGTCGCAACTATACAAAGATCAAGAGCAATGGTCCGTCGGTTTTAATAATGACATCCATTTGAATGGAAAGAAAGAAAAAAAATAGACAAAGTATACACTGCCAGCATTGTTGTTTTTTTTTTAACGTTGTGCTTCGAAAAATAGATATAAGTGTTAATAGCACATTTTGAATGAATGAGATGGCAGAGCCTAAGCTGTCAATCGTATAATTATAACTCGAGAGCTCAGATAGAGAAAACTTCTGGATTGGCAGTGAGTCAAAAAAATAGGATCGGTGGTGAACGAAGAGAAAACCTAATATAAAAGAGCAAACAAAAGGCCTACAGGAGAATAGAAATCAAGAAGCATCCATATCAAATGGCAAAACATTCAAATACTTGGGATCCTTAGCTGATCCACTATGCATAAGTAGATGCTATGGTACTATTTTGGATTTCGTTGCTTTGCTACCATTAGAGTTGGGCCGAACGGTTCACCTGCGAACGGTTCCAGGCGAACTTTGGGGGTTCGCGTTCGCCTGCATCAGGCGAACTTTTGCGGAAGTTCGATTCGCCCCATAATGCTCTATTGAGCAAAATTTTGACCCTCCATATCACTGTCAGCAGACATGTTTTTGTCAAACACACTGCTCTCAGTGCTAGAGAACCCACCCACCTTCCCTTCAAGCTAGGTCCTTTATACCATTTGACTCAGTTGTCTGCCTACACTAATTAGTTATGGGACAGCTGCTACACACTCTGCTAGGGAGATTTTAATTGGCGTCCCTCCTCCCCTTCTACCTATTCTCTCCTACCGGAGGGAGGAGGGTCTCTTCTGCAAGGGAATTATACTATTTTAAAAACCAGTATACATCATACCATCTTTGGGAATCGAACCCAGATCTCACTGTGTGGTGGGCACGTCACCCTAAGCACTGTACCACTACAGTAGTAAGTGAAGCTAGCCTAAAATGTACCATTTATGCTCAATGCAATAGAACCATTAGGTTGCTTAAAGGAGAACTGTAGTGAGAGGTATATGGAGGCTGCCATATTGATTTCCTTTTAAGCTATACCAGTTGCCTGGCAGCCCTGCTGATCTATTTGGCTGCAGTAGTGTGAATCACACCAGAAACAAGCATGCAGATAATCTTGTCAGATCTTACAAAAATGTCAAACACCAGATCTGCTGCATGCTTGTTCAGGGTCTAGGGCTAAAAGTATTGGAGGCAGAAGATCTGCAGGATAGCCAGGTAACTGGTATTGCTTAAAAGGAAATCAATATGGTAGCCTCCATATACCTTTCACTACAGTTTTCCTTTAAAGGGAACCTTAACTGAGAGTGATATGGCTGTTTCCTGTAAACAATACCAGTTGCCTGGCAGTCCAGCTGATCTTTGTGACTGCAATAGTGGCTGAATCACACGCTGAAACAAGCATGCAGCTAATCCAGTCTGACTTCAGTCAGAGCACCTGATCTGCATGCTTGTTCAGGGGTTGTGGCTAAAAGTATTAGAGACACAGGATCAGCAGGCGATTCAGGCAACTGGTATTATTTTAAAAGGAAAAATCCATATCCTTCTCCGTTTAGGTTCCCTTTAAGGATTTGTAGCATAAAAGCCAACTCACATTGGCTGGGATTTGAACCTGGGTCTCACTGTGTGGTGGACAAGCACACTAACCACTGTACCATATGAAGCTGGCCTAAAATTTACCATTTATGCTCAATACAAGAGAAAAAGTAGACAAGACAAATAACATTTATATCACACTTTTCTCCTGGCGGTCGGACTCAAAGCAGCAGAGCTGCAGCCACTAGGGCATGCTCTATAGGCAGTAGCAGTGTTAGGAAGACTTGCCTAAGGTCTCCTACTGAATAGGTGCTGGCTTACTGAACAGACAGAGCTGAGATTTGAACTCTGGTCTCCTTTGTCAGAGGCAGCGCCCTTATCCATTACACCATGCAGCCACTGCTTACAGATATTTAGCCAGACATGCCTTCTCTTTTGTGTTCAACAGTTGTCAAGAGAAAAATTAGACAAGATAGCAGTGTTAGGAAGACTTGCCTAAGGTCTCCTACTGAATAGGTGCTGGCTTACTGAACAGACAGAGCTGAGATTTGAACTCTGGTCTCCTTTGTCAGAGGCAGCACCCTTATCCATTACACCACGCAGCCACTGCTTACAGATATTTAGCCAGACATGGCCTTCTCTTTTGTGTTCAACAGTTGTCCAAAGAGAACCCCAGATAGCCAGGTAGATTCATATCCCTCTCTTTTCCTAACACTGCTACTGCCTATAGAGCATGCCCTAGTGGCTGCAGCTCTGGTCCTTTGAGTCCGCCAGGTGAAAAGTGTGATATAAATGTTATTTGTCTTGTCTACTTTTTCTCTTGTATTGAGCATAAATAGCAAATTTTAGGCCAGCTGCAGTTGGTATAGTGGTTAGTGTGCTTGCCCACCACACAGTGAGACCCAGGTTCAAATCCCAGCCAATGTGAGTTGGCTTTTATACTACAAATCCTTAAAGGGAACCTAAACGGAAAAGGATATGGATTTTTCCTTTTCAAATAATACCAGTTGCCTGAATCGCCTGCTGATCCTGTGTCTCTAATACTTTTAGCCACAGCCCCTGAACAAGCATGCAGATCAGGTGCTCTGACTGAAGTCAGACTGGATTAGCTGCATGCTTGTTTCAGGGTGTGATTCAGCCACTATTGCAGTCACAAAGATCAGCTGGACTGCCAGGCAACTGGTATTGTTTACAGGAAACAGCCATATCACTCTCAGTTAGGGCCCATTCACACTTAGAACCGCAGAACGCCGGCGATTACCGCCGGCATTTTGCGGGAGTGATTTTCCTGCGATTATCGCGGAAAAATCACTGGACACTGCAGCGGATTTGGAGCGATCGCGATTAGCGTGCTTTGCACGCTAATCCCGATCGCAAATCGCGGAACGCTCGTCGCCGGCAAACCGCTGCATGCAGCGCGGTTGCGGTTATCGCTAACCGCAACCTCGGCAGTGAGAACACTGCCATTCGCTACATTGTGTAGCGGTTCTTGCAGAACCGCTAGCGGTTTGCCGTGAGCGGGAATCGTGCGATTCCCGCTCAAGTGTGAATGGGCCCTTAAGGTTCCCTTTAAAGGAGAACTGTAGTGAAAGGTATATGGAGGCTACCATATTGATTTCCTTTTAAGCAATACCAGTTACCTGGCTATCCTGCAGATCCTCTGCCTCCAATACTTTTAGCCCTAGACCCTGAGCAAGCATGCAGCAGATCAGGTGTTTGACATTTTTGTAAGATCTGACAAGATTAGCTGCATGCTTGTTTCTGCTGTGATTCACACTACTGCAGCCAAATAGATCAGCAGGGCTGCCAGGCAACTGGTGAAGCTTAAAAGGAAATCAATATGGCAGCCTCCATATACCTCTCACTACAGTTCTCCTTTAAGCAACCTAATGGTTCTATTGCATTGAGCATAAATGGTACATTTTAGGCTAGCTTCACTTACTACTGTAGTGGTACAGTGCTTAGGATGACGTGCCCACCACACAGTGAGATCTGGGTTTGATTCCCAAAGATGGTATGATGTATACTGGTTTTTAAAATAGTATAATTCCCTTGCAGAAGAGACCCTCCTCCCTCCGATAGGAGGGAGGAGGGAATAGGTAGAAGAGTAGGAGGGAGGGAGGGAGATTAAAATCTTCCTAGCAGAGTGTGTAGCAGCTGTCCCATAACTAATTAGTGTAGGCAGACAACTGAGTCAAATGGTATAAAGGACCTTGCTTGGAGGAGGGAGGTTGGGCGGGTCCTCCAGCAGTGATGTGTATTTCACTCAATTAGGTGTGGCTCCAGGTATTAGACCTTTTGAAACATGTTTTCTATCATTTTTCCAGCTGATAGAATTTTTTAAAACTTTCAAAGTTCGCCTCCCCATTGTAGTCTATTGCGGTTCGCGAACTTTTTCACGAACCGAACCTTTCGCGGAAGTTCGCGAACAGGGTTCGCGAACCTAAAATCGGAGGTTCGGCCCAACTCTAGCTACCATTTCTACTGTAGCTGATGGTCTCGCAGGCGGGACCATGGCTTTATTATTGTGCCAATCGCTATACTCGTTGAGTAGCAGCGAGTGCAGTGATTGGCCTAATGACGGAGCCATGGTCCTGCCTGCGAGGCTATGAGCTCCAGTAATAACACAAGTTGCCATACTTTTTACTCTTACTGCTGCTAGGGCTTACTTTCAGGGTAGGGCTTATATTTTGAGTATGCTCTAAATTCCTGCTAGATCTTACTTACGAGGGATGTCTTAATTTTGGGGAAACAGTATTCAATTGAGGGTCTGCAGATCATAAGGATTTGTTCTTCCTACCTGTTATAACTTGTTATTACACAACCTTCAATCTTTTCCTGTTAAATCCCAGGACCGATTGTTGATTAATTGTATTGGATAGATTGTTTCTGCCAATTGAGTACATTTGTTATGCTGCTAAGATAATTTTGCCCAATGGCCTTCCATTTTTCTGACAATGTTGCTATCATTATGCTGGGTTCTGTGATGTCATTGTGAATTACATAATTGCCATGTTCTCTTTTTCTTCTTTGAAATGTAATTTGAACCTTAAAGTGGGATAAAACTCTGCCATAACATTCAATGAAAATGTGTTTTTCTACTTTTTATTACCCATTCGGTTACCATATTTGCTTTTGTGTGCAAGGTCTTTTTAAAATTATAAGGTCCCAAGTACAGTTAATCTGCTCTGAAAGCTGGCATAACATGTTATTACATTGCTGCTGTATCAATATATTAAAAACTATCTAGTGATCATTCCCACCTCTCTCTGTTGGTGGCTTACATCCGAAAATGGCGCAGGGAGAAAAATGGCGCACCGTTCTGCCGATAAATAAAACGCTATTTACCGTTTTGCAGAGCGGTGCGCCATGAAAAACCATGCAGGGGGCTGGGGTCGGTAGTACAGGCAGCGGGGGCTGTTAGTGTAGGCAGCGGGGAGGGGGCTGGAGGAGAGAGGCAGCGGGACACTGGAGGGCATAGGTATCGGATGTATGCAGAGGCATACGTTACCTTGTCCTGGGCCGGCGATCGCTCCTTCCCTCCGCTCCTTCCATTCGTTTGCTGTATTCCTGCCACATGGTGATTGGCCGGCTGCAGGACTACAGTAAACGAATGGAGGAAGTGAAGGAGCGGAGGGAAGGAGCGATCGGCGGCCGGGACAAGGTAACGTATGCCTCTGCACATCCTCCCCCGCTGCCTATGCCCTCCAGCGTCCCGCTGCCTCTCTCCTCCCCCGACCCCCGCTGCATTTTTGACCACTTATAACGCTATTTAGCGTTATAAGTGTAAGGCACACTGCCTGCGCCATTTTTTAACACTTATAACGCTAAATAGCGTTATATAATGTAAGTCTATGGGGCGCCCTTTTTATCCCCCTGGCGCTGTGCGCCATTTTTAACTGACACCCTGTTTCTCAGCTCAGTGTAGTTCCAGCACACTGCTGGTTGTATACTAAGTGTAGCTGACAAAGGAAAGTGAACAAAATAAGATGTTATCACCTCTTTGGATATGGCCAGAAGCTGCCCACTGAAGCAAGGAGCTTAACAGTACTGTGCTGTGTTTAACTGTTTGAATGCTGTTCTGCTACAATTTTTTATGTGGTAGCAGATTTTATGTTGTAAATAGTCTTTTAAAGTGAAGAAAAGGAAATGCTGAGTTTTATGGCAATTTAACTTTTGAATTTACAGATTATTTCAGTGTAATGTGCCTAATGTGGATTTTCTTGGTCCAATTCTGTTGCAAATCTTTAATAATACAATTATACAAATACTTGGGATCAGTATTTGGGATTACCTGCTGTCCTATCTTGGACCTCTTTTTGCTTTGGAGAAGCCTTGGCTCAATCTTCTAGTGGTCACAATATGACTCCTGTCGAAGTCGTTCAGACCCTTACGCTTGCCCTCTTTCTCTATTCCAACACATCCCCTGAACTGATGATTAACTTGCTGCCCAATATATCTCATACTGTGACGTTTCCCACTGTAAGAAGACCATCAATGTTCTTCACTTCACCTGTCAGCGGTTTTATTACTGTGGCTGATTGCTGCACTGCCCAAAACTTCTCTGTCTCCAAACTTCATCAAGCACCAGTAAATGGAGGCCAAAGTGTCACGACTAACAAGCTTCTCAGTTCCAATAAAAGCCCTTGTTTATTTTAAGAGTGTTAATGTATTGACAGGTGTATCTTGATCTTCACGAGGCATCTTCTCATCTTTAGTGAGCCTGTTACGCTGCTGAACTAGCCTTGCTTGCTTTATTTATAACCTTTCTGAGCTGCGTTTCTGTTCAGCGCATTTGACGGCATGTTAGAGGAGTTTCTGCCAGCCATACAAAGCAGCTTTGACAGTGGCATGTAATGATGAATGAATCCTACTGGCAATCCACTCGCAAATCTCACTTGTCTATCGCCTGAAGTATAGAAGGCCCTCTGGAAAATTCCTACACCCCAAAGGCTGAAGCATTGCTGAAAATTATGGTCACAGTATTTTACTTCATTTTTTCTGTGTCTAATGAGGTTTAGGAGAATCTTCTTGTCTTGTGGTTATTTATTATTGGGATTTCCTGCAATGTAAGACAACAGGGGGTAAGAGACACCCAGAGGTATATAAAATTAAGTTAAAAACAACTAAAATAACAAAAATAAAAGGTGGCTTACCACAATAATGATAACTTCATATCGCAATGAAATTTATTATGCACTGGCAATGCGTTTTGCGGCTCTGAGCTAGTGTTGGGCGAACATCTAGATGTTCGGGTTCGGGCCGAACAGGCCGAACATGTCCGCGATGTTCGGGTGTTCGACCCGAACTCCGAACATAATGGAAGTCAATGGGGACCCGAACTTTTGTGCTTTGTAAAGCCTCCTTACATGCTACATACCCCAAATTTACAGGGTATGTGCACCTTGGGAGTGGGTACAAGAGGAAAAAAAAATTTAGCAAAAAGAGCTTATAGTTTTTGAGAAAATCGATTTTAAAGTTTCAAAGGGAAAACTGTCTTTTAAATGCGGGAAATGTCTGTTTTCTTTGCACAGGTAACATGCTTTTTGTCGGCATGCAGTCATAAATGTAATACATATAAGAGGTTCCAGGAAAAGGGACCGGTAATGCTAACCCAGCAGCAGCACACGTGATGGAACAGGAGGAGGGTGGCGCAGGAGGAGAAGGCCACGCTTTGAGACACAACAACCCAGGCCTTGCATGAGGACAAGAAGCGTGCGGATAGCATGCTTTGTACCACCATGCAGTCATAAATGTAATAAAGATAAGTGGTTCAATAAACAGGGACCACGCGGCAACGCTAACCCAGCAGCAGCACACGTGATGGAACAGGAGGAGGCGCAGGAGGAGAAGGCCACGCTTTGTGAGACACAACAACCCAGGCCTTGCATGAGGACAAAAAGCGTGCGGAGAGCATGCTTTGTACCGCCATGTAGTCATAAATGTAATAAAGATAAGAGGTTCAATAAACAGGGACCACGCGGCAACGCTAACCCAGCAGCAGCAGCAGCAGCAGCACACGTGATGGAACAGGAGGAGGCGCAGGAGGAGAAGGCCACGCTTTGTGAGACACAACAACCCAGGCCTTGCATGAGGACAAAAAGCGTGCGGATAGCATGCTTTGTACCGCCATGTAGTCATAAATGTAATAAAGATAAGAGGTTCCATAAACAGGGACCGGCAACGCTAACCCAGCAGCAGCAGCAGCAGCAGCAGCACACGTGATGGAACAGGAGGAGGCGCAGGAGGAGAAGGCCACGCTTTGTGAGACACAACAACCCAGGCCTTGCATGAGGACAAAAAGCGTGCGGATAGCATGCTTTGTACCGCCATGTAGTCATAAATGTAATAAAGATAAGAGGTTCCATAAACAGGGACCACGCGGCAACGGTAACCCAGCAGCAGCAGCAGCAGCAGCAGCACACGTGATGGAACAGGAGGAGGCGCAGGAGGAGAAGGCCACGCTTTGTGAGACACAACAACCCAGGCCTTGCATGAGGACAAAAAGCGTGCGGATATAGCAGCAATGCTTTTTGCCGCCATGCAGTCATAAATGTAATACAGATGAGAGGTTCAATAAACAGGGACCGGAAACGCTAAACCATCCCAGATGTTCATCGGTCATGTTACTTGGTTGGGGTCCAGGAGTGTTGCGTAGTCGTTTCCAATCCAGGATTGATTCATTTTAATTTGAGTCAGACGGTCTGCATTTTCTGTGGAGAGGCGGATACGCCGATCTGTGATGATGCCTCCGGCAGCACTGAAACAGCGTTCCGACATAACGCTGGCTGCCGGGCAAGCCAGCACCTCTATTGCGTACATTGCCAGTTCGTGCCAGGTGTCTAGCTTCATGCCCGGTTTCAGGTCCAGCGGTGCCAGCCACAAATCCGTCTGTTCCTTTATTCCCCTCCAAATTTCCTCCCCTGTGTGCTGCTTATCCCCAAGGCAGATCAGCTTCAGCAACGCTTGCTGACGCATGCCAACAGCTGTGCTGCACTGCTTCCACGATCCTACTGCTGCTGGTGCTGGGTTAGCATTTCCGGATGAGGTACAGCTTTGAGATGCGTTGGAGGAGAAGGAGTCAGAGAGGTAGGTGCTGCTGTTGTTATCCAGCTGTTTGCGGCGTGGGCAACACCCGCGCCGTAGCAGGTGAGGAATCGCTGCCAGGCTCCACAAGGTTCACCCAGTGCGCGGTAAGGGAGATGTATCGACCCTGGCCGAACGCACTCGTCCAGGTGTCAGTGGTGAGGTGAACCTTGCAGGCAACGGCATTCTTCAAGCTTCGGGTTATTTAGCTGACCACGTGCTCATGCAACTCAGGCACTGCAGAGCGCGCAAAGTGGTAGCGGCTGGGAACAACGTAACGTGGGATGGCCACTGACATCATGCCCTTGAAGCTGTTTGTCTCCACCACTCGATATGGCAGCATTTCGCAGGCCAGAAGCTTGGCTATGCTGGCTGGCTGTTACTGCCACGGCCCGGGGGTCATTTGCTGGCAATTTCCTCTTGTGCTCAAACATCTCAGAGACAGACAACTCAACCGTAGCGCTGCACACCGAAGGGCTGTTGGTTGTTGTGTTTGATGAACACTGGGAGACCTCAAGAGCACTAGTCCGGAAAGTGACAGTGTCAGCATCGTCTGATGTTTGTGAATGTTGTGAACCACGCAATGGCTGGGCTACTGCTGCTGCTGAGGCGGGTCTGGTGGTGAGTCTGGTGAACCCAAGGGAGGCAGTGTTGCTGGTGGTACCCTGTCCTGCCGCGTTTGCCCACAGAGTGGGATGTTTGGATAGAATGTGGCGGCTCATGCTGGTGGTGGAGAGGTTGTTAATACTTTTCCCCCTGCTCAGGCGGGTCTTGCACACCTTGCAAATCGCCATGGTAACATCCTCAGTGCAGTCTTCAAAGAAAGCCCAGACTTTAACTGGCTGAGGACTCGGACCTCGTGCGTGATGTGCTGGTGCTGCTTAACCCACTGCTGGACGCTTGAGAGGTCATCCAAGTAATTATCTGGTCCTGTTCTTTTGGATCTGTGAGGGTTGTTGTCCTGGACAACATGGGCAGTATTGAGTGGGTTTTCTTGGGTGCTCCCCTGTGGCCTGTACGTGAACCGTCAGGGGAAACACCTCTTCCCTTGCCCCTCCCTCTTTCACCGGATTTCTTCCTCATTTCACTTATCCTTAAAGTACACGCTGACTGGCAGCAGTACAGTGGCAGTACAGAAATGCTATACAGTGGTGGGTGAGCGGTGTACCACTATTGTCAGCAGTGACACAGAGCACAATGCTATACAGTGGCGGGTGAGCGGTGTACTACTGTTCCCAGCAGACACAGAGTGGAAGTAAACACAATGCTATATAGTGTGGCTGAGCCGTGTACACAGAGTGGCATTAAACACAATGCTATATAGTCTGCTATATAGTCACCCCGAACAGGGTGATGTTCTGCAGAACCCGAACAGTGGCAAACACTGTTCGCCCAACACTACTGGGAGGGAACGCAGATTTTAGTACCTAAACACACGATACAACATGTTTTCCGGGGTCGGACTCTGAGGCACATACAGATGGTCCCGATCATCATCCTCATCATACAACTCTTCTCCTGAGTCTGACCCACCCACCACCTCTGCCACCCCAACATCCCCAGACACAGACCCCTCATCGTCCTCAACATTAACTTGGGATGCTGGCCTGAGCCAGACCTCCTCCTCCACATCAGGCCCCATCATCTCCTCAATGGCAGCCCTCATTAATCGCTCTGGCGACGGACTGATGGACACAACGTTCTCCTCCGGGGAGGGCTGCTGCTGACCACTGGCTGCTGGGGTGGATGTTATAGCTTGCGTGGGGCGTTGGCTGTTGCTGTTGTTGGGAGTGCTGCTCACAGCGGAGGTCTCTGGGGAACTCATGTTGAGCTCATATAGTGGTTGACGGTGAGTGGAGTATTACTGATCCCAGCAATATACACACTGACTGGCAGAGTACGCAATGCTATATAGTGTGGCTGAGCGGTGTACACAGAGTGGCAGTAAACACAATGCTATATAGTCTGGCTGAGCGAGCGGTGTACTACTGTTCCCAGCAGAATCAGAGTGGCAGTAAACAATGGTATATAGTCTGGCTGAGCGGTGTACACAGAGTGTCAGTAAACAATGGTATATAGTCTGGCTGAGCGAGCGGTGTACTACTGTTCCCAGCAGAATCAGAGTGGCAGTAAACAATGGTATATAGTCTGGCTGAGCGGTGTACACAGAGTGTCAGTAAACAATGGTATATAGTCTGGCTGAGCGAGCGGTGTACTACTGTTCCCAGCAGAATCAGAGTGGCAGTAAACAATGGTATATAGTCTGGCTGAGCGGTGTACACAGAGTGTCAGTAAACAATGGTATATAGTCTGGCTGAGCGGTGTACACACAATGCTATATAGTCTGCTATATAGTGTCAGTAAACAATGGTATATAGTCTGGCTGAGCGAGCGGTGTACTACTGTTCCCAGCAGAATCAGAGTGGCAGTAAACAATGGTATATAGTCTGGCTGAGCGGTGTACACAGAGTGTCAGTAAACAATGGTATATAGTCTGGCTGAGCGAGCGGTGTACTACTGTTCCCAGCAGAATCAGAGTGGCAGTAAACAATGGTATATAGTCTGGCTGAGCGGTGTACACAGAGTGTCAGTAAACAATGGTATATAGTCTGGCTGAGCGGTGTACACACAATGCTATATAGTCTGCTATATAGTGTCAGTAAACAATGGTATATAGTCTGGCTGAGCGAGCGGTGTACTACTGTTCCCAGCAGAATCAGAGTGGCAGTAAACAATGGTATATAGTCTGGCTGAGCGGTGTACACAGAGTTTCAGTAAACAATGGTATATAGTCTGGCTGAGCGGTGTACACAGAGTGTCAGTAAACAATGGTATATAGTCTGGCTGAGCGGTGTACACAGAGTGGCAGTAAACACAATGCTATATAGTCTGGCTGAGCGAGCGGTGTACTACTGTTCCCAGCAGAATCAGAGTGGCAGTAAACAATGGTATATAGTCTGGCTGAGCGGTGTACACAGAGTGTCAGTAAACAATGGTATATAGTCTGGCTGAGCGGTGTACACAGAGTGTCAGTAAACAATGGTATATAGTCTGGCTGAGCGGTGTACACAGAGTGGCAGTAAACACAATGCTATATACTCTGGCTGAGCGAGCGGTGTACTACTGTTCCCAGCAGACACAGAACAGTGAACAGAATGCTATATAGTGTGGCTGAGCGAGCGGTGTACCACTATTCCCAGCAGACACAGAACAGTGAACAGAATGCTATATAGTGTGGCTGAGCGGGCGGTGTACCACTATTCCCAGCAGACACAGAACAGTGAACAGAATGCTATATAGTGTGGATGAGCGAGCGGTGTACCACTATTCCCAGCAGACACAGAACAGTAAACAGAATGCTATATAGTGTGGCTGAGCGAGCGGTGTACCACTATTCCCAGCAGACACAGAACAGTGAACAGAATGCTATATAGTGTGGCTGAGCGAGCGGTGTACCACTATTCCCAGCAGACACAGAACAGTGCACAGAATGCTATATAGTGTGGCTGAGCGAGCGGTGTACCACTATTCCCAGCAGACACAGAACAGTAAACAGAATGCTATATAGTGTGGCTGAGCGAGCGGTGTACCACTATTCCCAGCAGACACAGAACAGTAAACAGAATGCTATATAGTGTGGCTGAGCGAGCGGTGTACCACTATTCCAAGCAGACACAGAACAGTGAACAGAATGCTATATAGTGTGGCTGAGCGAGCGGTGTACCACTATTCCCAGCAGACACAGAGTGGCAGTAAACAGAATGCTATATAGTGTGGCTGAGCGAGGTACACAGAGTGGCAGTAAACAGAATGCTATATAGTGTGGCTGAGCAAGCGGTGTACTACTATTCCCAGCAGACACAGAGTGGCAGTAAACAGAATGCTATATAGTGTGGCTGAGCGAGGTACACAGAGTGGCAGTAAACAGAATGCTATATAGTGTGGCTGAGCAAGCGGTGTACTACTGTTCCCAGCAGTGACACAATGACAGGGGGGACCCTGGCTAGCGTGGCTGGAGCGCGAACTACCCTGCCTGCCTACCCAAAGCTAAACCCACAGACAAATGGCGGAGATATGACGTGGTTCGGGTATTTATTTACCCGAACCACGTGACCGTTCGGCCAATCAGAGCGCGTTCGGGTCCGAACCACGTGACCCGTTCGGCCAATCACAGCGCTAGCCGAACGTTCGGGGAACGTTCGGCCATGCGCTCTTAGTTCGGCCATATGGCCGAACGGTTTGGCCGAGCACCGTCAGGTGTTCGGCCGAACTCGAACATCACCCGAACAGGGTGATGTTCTGCAGAACCCGAACAGTGGCGAACACTGTTCGCCCAACACTACTCTGAGCCCACTTCCTCATATAATAAGACCGTAAGTTAAGCGTAGCGTTTACGCGTAAATTTGCATTGAATTACGATGCGTAATTACGCTCATGCGTAATTTCGGCCCAGCACTGATTGGGCCAATCAAAGCGCTTCCTGCAGGTTATAGTTTTGCTTTGTGGGCCACGGTTCATCAGCTACCCCGGAAGTTGGTCCAGCACCTGCATAGCACCCACACAAAAAAATCCTGGAGCCGCCACTGGGGTTGGGTTAAGCTTTATTGTTAAATTACGTAATGATTTTTAACCTTAATTTTCGTTATTATTGCCTGTGATTACTATGATATTTATCGTTAACCAAGTTTGACAACGATGTTTATCATTATCAGATTTCGTTATCCACCCGCACCATTTTGTTATCAAGCCAAGTCCTTTTTTCACTGCACATCTACCTACAAGTTCTATTAAATTGATGAAAAACCTGGTATAAAAGCATCTCAAACACGCAGCCTTAACAGCTAATCATCTGTCAGGATGCCGCATCTGACATGCCCTGCACCAATAAGGTTCAAGGAGTTAGACTAGGTTCACAGTAGGCGTTGCATTCCCTGTAAAAGCAAAAATGCAACACAATGGAACAACACACGTTATCTGCACATTGTGTCACATACAGTGAAGCATACAATCAATGTTAATGCATACACTTTGCAATAACACACTGCATGCATTCAGTGCTGAATTACCGACCAGGCAACCAAATCAATTGATTGGGGCTGCAGGACGTCAAGGGGGCCATAAAGGTTTATGGCCTCTTTTCATGTAGTAAATGTGTTGCTCTGCTTGGAGCCCTGTATGGTCTTATTCCGGCTCTGCATGCATTGTGTTGTGATACTGTTAATGCGTGATTTTTGTGGATTCTGCCCGTCGTTAAACAGCACTGCACTGGCCATACTGTGAATGTCGCATAGGTGTTGCATTGCAGTGCATTGTTCCATGTTACAATGCGCCAGTTACATTGCACCGCAACACACCACTGTGACGCGGCCTCATAGACTCCGTAGCCTCAGGCTGGGTGCACACATAGCAGAAACGCTAGCGTTGCAGAAAACGCTGCGTTTTTGCCTCTGATAAAAGTCTATGGGCCGCAGGAAAACCACATATGCATTTTCTATGCGTTTTTAAAGCTACGTTTTCAAAAACACTGGTTTTGTTTAGTGTTGGGCGAACAGTGTTCGCCCCTGTTCGGGTTCTGCAGAACATCACCCTGTTCGGGTGATGTTCGAGTTCGGCCGAACACCTAATGGTGTTCGGCCAAACTGTTCGGGTTCGCCCGAACTGCTCAATGGCCGGCCGAACAGGGCCCTGTTCGGCCGAATACGGCCCCCCTATGGGGTCGCAGGCATAAGGGGGGAGCATGCCCCGATCGCAGGGGGGGGGGCGGAAATTCCCCCCACCCCCTCCGCTAGCGCTCCCCCCTCTGCCCGCTTCCCCATAAAAAAAGTTTAATGCAAGTTAAATAGTACCGGTGGCTGGCAGTGGAGTGAGAGGAGGAGGAGTCCCAGTAGGAGAGTGACGCGTTGAGGCCGGGCAGCGGGCGGTTCAGCGGTAGTACCCTTGTGGTTCTTCCGCCCTTTCTCTGACCTCACGTCCTCTACGTGATGACGCATACAAGGGTACGCGTGACGCGTACCCTCGTATGCAGAGGACGTGAGGTCAGAGAAAGGGCGGAAGTACCACAAGGGTACTACCGCTGAACCGCCCGCTGCCCGGCCTCAACGCGTCACTCTCCTACTCGGACTCCTTCTCCTCACTCCACTGCCAGCCACCGGTACTATTTAACTTGCATTAAACTTTTTTTATGGGGAAGCGGGCAGAGGGGGGAGCGCTAGCGGAGGGGGTGGGGGGAATTTCCGACCCCCCCGCGATCGGGGCATGCTCCCCCCTTATGCCTGCGACCCCATAGGGCCCCCAAAATGGGCATGTTCGGGGGTCCCATTGACTTCCATTGAGTTCGGGGTTCGGGCCGAACATGCCGAACATCTGGCCCATGTTCGGCCTGTTCGGCCCGAACCCGAACATCCAGGTGTTCGCCCAACACTAGTTTTGTTGCATAATATGCTGCCAAAACGCACATAATGAAAGTCAATGGGAATGCAATGGTATGCGTTTTTCATGCGCTTTCTATGTGTTCCAAGTGATTTGCATAAATGAAAATATAAAAACGCATGGAAAACATATGCGTTTTGTATATGAAAACCGCAAATGCAGTAAAAACGCACAAAAAACACACACAACATTAAAGTGAACCTCCAGACTTAAAATCTACTCGGCAGCACTGAAAAGGCTTGGTGTTTCTTTAACAGTTTCACAGCATCAGAACTTTATTTTTCTTATCCAAGTCTCATTTTTGGCTGCACAGAAGCTAAGCTCCGCCCCATCAAAGAAAACTGCCCAGGCATTTTTACCGATGCTGTGCAAAACATGATGGGATTTCCTATGTTGTTGTTCTCGTTGCCTAGCAATTGGGAGGGGTGATCAGGACTCAGGACAGCTGGAACTGTGTCTCATGCTCCCTGTCACCTCCTTTCAACCAAAAAGATGGCTGTCCTCATGACATCACAAACATTTGCCTGTTCTTTTAAAACAGGGTGGGTGTGATGATCCGCTCAGCTGGCTGCACAGGCAGACAGCTGTTTGTCCATTCCTCTAGTCTGTGGGCTGCAGGTCTCTGGAACAGAGACCTGTCTTTCCATTGCAAGTTTCTGGTCTGTTCTCTTGCTAGGGAATTTGCATACATTCATTATGCAAATCCCCTACCTGCCTTCTTTGATGACTGGCACTATAAGAGCTTTATGTTTCCCAGAAGGCTTGGCTGGTCATTTCCCTTCCATGGTCTGTTCCTGATGGACACTGCTGGAGTGTCAGCCATTGCTATCTAGTATAGTTAATTCCTGGGGGTGCTTTTGGCTCCCCTTCTAGCCCAGTCAGGTTGTATTATCTGTATTGCCTGTTCTGTCTTGTCTTGCCTGTTGCCATTGTCCAGTCCCAAAGGTGGTCGACAGGAAATGGTTCTGATCTCTGTTCTTGGAGTATAGCTGGTGCAGCGGTTGCTACCAGCTATCTCTTTTGTTCTGTCTCCTGGGATCGCGCTAGCTACTTTTCGCTAGCGCTGGGGATCCTTCTGTTCTGTCTTCTGGGATCGCGCTAGCTACTTTTCGCTAGCGCTGGGGATCTTTCTGTTCTGCTACTCTGTACCTGGATCGCGCTAGCCACTTTTCGCTAGTGCTGTGGATCCTATCTCTCCCTTGTCCCTGTTTTCGTGTGTCTGTCTTGTCTGCTACGCTTGCTAGAAGCTCGGTGAGGTAAACGTTAAGCAAGCGCTCGCGTCCTCTGTTTCATGTTTGTCTGTCGATGGTTAGTTAGGCGTGCTTGTCTCTATTGTGCTTATCACGTGGAGACCGCGCATAACCGCGTGCACTGTTGCGAATGAGTGCGGTGTTCGCGGTTAGCTAGCGTTTGTTATTTTCCGTATCTCCTTATTGTATTATTTACTGTGCCTTTGCTACCCTCGTATTTTATTCTGATCTGCCTTGTGTCACGTCTGGCGATCGCACCTCTCGCGATCGCGTTCCTATTTCATATCTGCTGTTGTGTGTGCGTGGTCGCGGGGTGGCGACTGGATTGGCGCACACACATACAACCTGTCCCTTTGCTCAATCTCATTCGCAATCGCCTCTCTTGCGATTGCGTTCTGCGCTTCATACAATTCCTGTCTGGCACTTGTGGAGGTACAGAGGATTGGTTCCTCTGCACTCCCCAGCGCCATCTGCCGACAGGAATTTCCCTCTACAGGTGCGTAGCACCTTTTGCTGGGTGCCTGCAAATATACGCTTGTGGAGGATTTCCGCCGTGTCAGCGCACGCGTTGTGCGCTGATCACGGAGAAAGTTCCACAATCGTTACAGTGGGTAAGAGATTATATTACCTATTTATTTTAATTAACATAACTAATGTAACTTAGTGACAGTATGTTTGTTTAGGCTGAAGTTCCTCTTTAACATAAACCATGACATAAAACGCAGCATTTCACTCTATGTCATATGTGCACCCAGCCTCATTCTCTGCTTTTTTCATAAAAGTAGAAACTACCTCTGACTCCGCGGGACTTGAATGATTGAACGGCATGGACAACACGATCTCCTTTCTTATTAAACGTGAGCTCCATTGTGAGTCATTGTAGCACTTTAAGATAAAAACCCAACAGCTTCCTTTATGTATTTCACATTAGAGCAAAACACCTCCGTGACTCATAAAGCAGTCCGAACATCCAGCTGGGAATCCTTTATGATGATGGGTCTATCAGAAACCATTACTCATCATTTCTTGTGTGAAGTCGTAAAATAAATTTGCATACACGTCTCTTAGCAGAAATCTTCATCATTCCAATACTGTCATTTCTCAATTGTGTACCCGGTATTCCGGGGGGCAGTCTGACATTCTGCATGGCACAGAGATATTTACATTGAATGCAAAACACACACCAAGTTTTTATTTATTTATGTATTTTATTGTTTTATTTTTCATTCATATTCTTTTAAAGCAAACCTGAAGTGAAAGTAAACTTAAAGTGGTCTAACACCCAGCATTTCAACATTGCTTTAAAAGATTGCTTACAGCTTAGAAACTATTATGCCAGATTTTTTCCAGAAGAAATTCACTGAATGGGTTAAACATGACATTTTAGTGTTGCATTTAGCTAGAAATCCTCCTCCGTGCTGAGGTTTAGATACAAATGTATCTATTTACAATGTAAATAAACAAACACCTCTCTGAGAGAACACAGAGTTCTTCCCAGACAGGCTTTACAGAGGTCTATTTGCATTCCAAACAAAGATACATTTGTATCTAAACCTCAGCACATATGCGGATTTCTAGCTAAATGCAAAACTAAAATGTCATGTTTAACCCATTCAGTGAATTTCTGCTTAAAAACAAATCTGGCATAATAGTTTCTAAACTGTAAGCAATCTTTTAAAGCAAAGTTGAAATGCTGGGTGTTAGACTGCTTTAAGAGATAGAGATTTGTATGTGTAGTACAGCTAAGAAACAGAACATTAGCAGCAAATTAAAGAGTCTCATATTGTTTCCAGTACAGAAAGTGTTAAAAAAACCTTCAATTGTTATCCATGCAAAAGAGCTTCTCTGAGCTATTCCACCCACTGGGTGGAATACAGTCCTGTTTTCTGAAGTACTTAAACAGCCAAGAAACAGCGAGAGACAGGTTTAGATAAGGCTTTACTGCAGGAAAGTTAAAAGGGTCATTATTCCTGCTTTGTTATATAGCTTAAAAGAGTGTGGTTTTCAAACTGCAACTGCGACAGTCTGATGCTGAACTGAAAAAAAAATATATATATATGTGAGACTTTCTTCTTTGCTACTAATGCGCTATTCATTATCGGTACTCCACATACAACTCATTGTATCACGTTTTTTTTTTTCCACTTCAGGTTTGCTTTAAAGATCAGTATTGGCGATTTTACCTACACAGGTAATACTTTTAACATTTACTCCCATTGCTCTCCTATTGGGAATTAAAATTATGTATGTATATATATATATATATAACGAATTGGTTGTGTAGAAGGGGTAATTACTAAGACATTAGTAGCAAAGAAAATATTCTCATATTTTTATTTTCAGTTATACTGTATATATATATATATTTTATAACATTGCATCATTCTCTAATATTTATATCTAGCATTCTAAATGATTTTACAGAGCAGACAAGTAAACTTTTGAACTGTTCTCTGAAGGAAAACAAACAATACAGTGCAAGACACCTGAGATAGTAAGCTTCAGAAGACAGAGCTCTCTGCAACTTTGAAAGCCGTGGAGCTCAATGGCTCTTTTACATAGATAACAACTGGAGTTTTCTAACTCTTCCTGTACTGGAAACAATATTAGACTTATGTCTCCTAATGTTTTATTTCTTAGCTGTACTAAACATACCAATAATTAAATCATA
This sequence comes from Hyperolius riggenbachi, assembly GCF_040937935.1. Taxonomy (NCBI): domain Eukaryota; kingdom Metazoa; phylum Chordata; class Amphibia; order Anura; family Hyperoliidae; genus Hyperolius; species Hyperolius riggenbachi. Next base: position 67,856,920 of record NC_090646.1, on the reverse strand, counting down.
ATTTTTTTTTTTCGCTTCAGTGTCTCTTTGAAAAAAGATTAAAGTAAACCTGATATGGGCCCCCCAGTGGTGCCTAACCCTAACCGCAACCTGGGTGGTGCCTAACCCTAACCGCACCCGGGGTGGTGCCTAACCCTAACCACTGCCCCTGCAGAAACATCCTTTTACACAGAGAAATGATAATATCTGTGATAACGTAAAATCTGTACATACAAATGAAATAATATGACAACCACTATAACTTTGCAAGCTTCTAATACGATAACATACGTCAAAAACTTTAATGTTCTAAAGTTGTTAACAATATTTATCGGGCGCCCTTTCTCCATTTTCCGTCGTATTAACCTTCCTGGCGGTAAGCCCGAGCTGAGCTTGGGCTATCCCGCGCAGGAAGATATCTCAGCCCCTGGTGGGGCGATTGCCTCCATTCAAAATGCTGTACGCGCAGCTAGCACTTTGCTAGCCGCGCATACAGCTTGATCGCCGCCGCTCTGCGGCAATCGCCCGTACGCAGCGGCGCAAGAGGCCCCCCCGCCAGAGCCCTGCGCTGCCCGGACCAATGAGTTCCGGGCAGCGCTATGGGCTGGATCGGGTAGGCCTGACGTCAGGACGTCGGCTGACGTCCATGACGTCATTCCGATTGTCGCCATGGCGACAGGAGAAGCCAAACAGGGGAACGCGTTATATACGCGTTCCCCTGTTTGCTATTGATGCCGGCGACGATCGCACTAGAGGGACTCATGCGCCCTCTAGTGGTGTTTCATGTAGCTACCACTCTGGTAGCTTTACATGAAACACAAAAAAAAATAAAATAAAAAAAAAAGGATTTTTGCCAATTTGGCAAAAAAAATTAACCGCCAGGGAGGTTAACAACTGCATTAGACTGTAAGCAAAAAGAAATGGTCCGCACTTGTCAATGAAGGTTTCCTTTATTGTTGGACATATCCAAGACATCCGAGGCAAACATCAGATAGCTGACATGTTTCGGACTAACTGTCCTTAATCATAGCTAACAGAGTAATGACCATCTAGACATATAAATAGTGTCTGCACAAAGTTACCGCCCCCAGGTCCCACCCGCACGGGCGGAGTTACCTGGGCAGGTGCAGAATAAAAACACATATACAAATATACAAAAATAAAATTAAATGAGATGTAAAGTAAGAACTATTTATAAAACAAGGAACAGCGTTCTCAGATCTGAGACAAATGGATAATGAGGAGTATACATGCAGAGAGCAAGGAGAGAAAATCATGTAATAGTGGTGAGGTCCCATCTGGCATTCAAGCCATGTGGGATTCTAGTTTTTAATTCAAATATCCACTCAGCTTCTCTCCGCAATAGTTTTTTGCGCAAGTCACCGCCTCTTTTGGACGGCATGACTCTCTCTATACCACAATATGCGAAATTGGTCATATCCCCCCTGTGGACTTCCCGAAAATGCTTTGCCACATTACTGATGTGAGAGGTATGCCAACCTGCACCCAAATAATGTTCCGCTATCCTCTCCCTCAAAGGCCGGGTGGTGCACCCCACATACTGCAGGGAACAAGCCCCACAAGTAATGAGGTACACCACATATCTAGTACCACAGTTAATGAACTGTTTGATATTGAAACTTCGGCCCGTTGAGAGAGAGACAGCGACTTTGGCACTGCCATGTACACGACAATATCTGCAGGTCGGCATACCACATCTGAAGGAGCCAACAGTTGACAACCATGTTCTGCAGGTGTACCCAGAGTTAAATAAACTAGGGGATAACATCTGTCCCAAAGTTGGCGCTCTTCTACTAGAAAACCTAACACCATTTTGTAAGATTGATGCAAGGCCACTGTCTGCCCGTAAGACCGGAAGGTATCTGGCAACTATATCAACGACTTTTTTGTATTCAGATGAATACATCGTGACAAAGGTGGGTCTAGAGGGTTCTGGTTGGTGGGGTTCTGGAGTATTGACTAAGTCAATTCTGGATCTCCTGGCCACTCTGGATCTACCCCGTTTAATACACCATCCTGGATACCTCCTTTCCTTAAGGCGAGCTTCCACCACGTTCAATTCCTGTTCTAAATTGCAAATATCGGAACAATTCCGCTTCGCTCTTACAAATTCACCCACAGGTATGCCACGTATGGTGTGGGCAGGATGGCAACTGACCTTGCGTCTATTAAGTTTGTCACGAGATCGTGATCTCGGTCGATGTTACCCAGGCGATCTTGGTGTGCCCTCCCAGCGCCCCCACTAATAAACTACATTTTTAGCATAGTCCATAGTATCTCTCATGTATTTTGCACGTTTTAAATCTGTAATCATAATTTCTAATTTCGTTATGTTATCCAACATTTTCTTATTCAAAACGTCATACATTTCCATATTATGTGGTTTACTAATGGTACTCTTAATATCGTCTACTTTCAATTTCAATTCCATAAGTTTGTTTTCTTCATAAGATATAATGAGACGCATTAATTTTAACGAACAATCAGTCAATATTTCGTTCCATTCGATGACAAATTGGTCTGAGTACACAGTAGTCGGGACTTTTTTAATTCGAAGTCCTCGAGGGATAATCCCCTCTGCCACATACTGTTTTAGGCTAGATAAGTCCCAGGCTGTTCCTTGTTTTATAAATAGTTCTTACTTTACATCTCATGTAATTTTATTTTTGTATATTTGTATATGTGTTTTTATTCTGCACCTGCCCAGGTAACTCCGCCCGTGCGGGTGGGACCTGGGGGCGGTAACTTTGTGCAGACACTATTTATATGTCTAGATGGTCATTACTCTGTTAGCTATGATTAAGGACAGTTAGTCCGAAACATGTCAGCTATCTGATGTTTGCCTCGGATATCTTGGATATGTCCAACAATAAAGGAAACCTTCATTGACAAGTGCGGACCATTTCTTTTTGCTTATGATCATTGGATTTGCTGACCAGGTCGTGCACTGTCGTGGAGTGTGGTGAGATGTAGCGGTGTTCACTCCATATCTAGTTCCTGCATTAGACTGTATGGCGGTGCCCTTTTCGTCCACTAGTCGCTGATGCCCTTTTTTCCTGCTACCCTTTTATTCCGTTATTTTCATTAGACTACTAAAAATGCTACAAATGTTCTATTAAAAGGAATCTGAAGTAAAAATAAACTTATGATATAATGATTTCTATGTGTAGTACAGCTAAGAAATAGAACATTAGCAGCAGAGATATGAGTCTAATATTGTCTCCAGTAGAGGAAGAGTTAAGAAACTCCAGTTGCTATCTATGCAAAAGAGCTTCACTGATCTCTCTCACTTTCAAAGTCATGAAGCTTATTATCTCAAGTGTCTGTCACTGTATCTTGCTTTTTCTGCAGAGGAAAGTTCAAAAGGTCATTACCCTGCTCTGTAAAATCATTTAGAATGCTGAGTAGTGTGTAAACTGCAAATATTAGAGAATGATGCAAGGTTATAAAAAAATTATAACTGAAAATAGGAATGAAACTATTTTCTTTGCTACTAATGTTCTATTAATGATCTGTACTACACAACCAATTTGTTACATCATCTTTTTTTTCGCTTCAGTGTCACTTTAAAGGAATTCTATCAAAGATTACATTTTTGAGCAAACATCTTTAATCAATCCTACTAATATAATAAATGGGAAAGTTCGGATGTACATTACCTGGAATAAATTATAGGATACGTTTTATTCCCATAACCAAAAAGGGGGCGGAGACAAATACAAATTTCACTGGAAAATGTAAACTGCAGACATTCTTACTTTGTTAATGGTAGGGTTCTCAAACTTTGCACAGTTGGTTACTGGGTGACTGGGATTAATATTCAGAAAGGTGGGTGGAGTCTATAAAAGCCAATCAAAATTAACCTATTGATTTTCAAGGGGAATATTTACATTGCTGCCATTCTTGCACTGTTAATGGCACAAGCCTCAAACCTGCTACAGTTGATCATTGGGTGACTGGGGTACAATTTCAGAAAGGGGGGTGGAGCCACAAACAGCAAATTAGATTTGTTTCATTTCAATGCAAATTATTGATGCCAAACACCGCAAAGCTCACAAACTTGGTGATTGAGTAATTGATTAATTGTGCGTTAGGGTTAAAAAAGTGGGCACAGCCAACACTAGCCAAATACATAAGCGGGCAACGCCGGGTCATAAGTAGGCAGAGACAAATACAAATTTTACTGGGAAAATGTAAACAGCAGCCATTCTTACACTGTTGATGGTAGGGTTCTCAAACTTTGCACAGTTGGTTACTGGGTGACTGGGATTAACATTCAGAAAAGTGGGTGGAGCCTACAAAAGGCAATCAAAAATTACCTGTTGATTTTTCAGGGGAATATTTACATTGCTGCCATTCCTGCACTGTTAATGGCACAAGCCTCAAACCTGGTACAGTTGATCATTCCATGACTTGGGTTTACATTCATAAAACAGGGTGGAGCCACACACAGCCAATATGATTTGTTTCATTTTAATGCAGGTTATTGATGCCAAAGACAGCAAAGCTCACAAACTTGGTCATTGAGTAATTGATTAATTGTGTGTTAGGATTAGGAAAAGTGGGCGCAGCAAACACCTGCCAAATACATAATCGGGCAATGCCGGGTCATCAGTGGGTGGAGACAAATGCAAATTTCACTGAGAAAATGTAAACTGCAGCAATTCTTACACTTTTAATGGTAGGGTTCTCAAACTTTGCACAATTGGTCACTGGGTGACTGGGATTAATATTCAGAGAAGTGGGTGGAGCCTACAAAAGCCAATCAAAATGCACTTATTAATTTTCAAGGGGAATATGTAATTGCTACCATTCTTGCACTGTTAATGGCACAAGCCTTAAACCTGGTACAGTTGGTCATTGGGTGACTGGGGTTCAAATTCAGACAAAGGGGTGGAGCCACAAACAGCCAATCAGATTTATTTAATCTCAATGCAAATTATTGATGCCAAAGACCGCAAAGCTCACAAACTTGGTTATTGAGTAATTGTGTGTTAGGGTTAGAAATAGTAGGCAGAGCCAACACCAGCCAAATACATACCTGAACAATGTTAGGCAATAAGTGGGTGGAGAAAAATAAAAATTTCATTGTGCAAATGTAAACTGCAGCCACTTTACAAAGTTAATGGTAGGGTTCTTAAAGAGAACCCGAGGTGGGTTTGAAGAATATTATCTGCATACAGAGGCTGGATCTGACTATACAGCCCAACCTCTGTTGCTATCCCAAACCCCCCTAAGGTCCCCCTGCACTCTGCAATCCCTCATAAATCACAGCCACACTGCTGACAAACAGCTTGTCAGAGCTGGCTGTGTTTATCTCTATAGTGTCAGTGTGCTGCTCTCCCCGCCTCCTGCAGAACTCCAGTCCCCGCCTGCATCCCTTCCCTCCCTGCTGATTGGAGGGAAGGGACGGGGGCAGGGACCGGAGCTTTGCAGGAGGCGGGGGAGCAGCTGAGACTGACTCTACAGATGTAAACACAGCCTCACAGCATGGCTGTGATTTATGAGGGATTGCAGAGTGCAGAGGGACCTTAGTGGGGTTTGGGATAGCAACAGAGGCTGGGCTGTATAGGCAGATCCAGCCTCTGTATGCAGATAACATTCTTTAAACACACCTCGGGTTCTCTTTAAACTTTGCACAGTTGGTCACTGGGTGACTGGGATTAATATTCAGAAAAGTGGGTGGAGCCTATAAAAGCCAATCAAAATCCACCTATTGATTTTTAAGGGGAATATTTAATTGCTGCCATTCTTGCACTGTTAATCACCTGTACCTGGTACAGTTGGCCATTGGGTGATTGGGGTTCAAAAAGGGGTGGAGCCACATCCAATCAGATTAATTTTATTTCATTGCAAATTATTGATGCCAAAGACCGCAAAGCTCACATACTGTCATTAAGTAATTGTGTGTTAGGGTTAGGAAAAGTGGGCAGAGCCAACACTAGCCAAATACATACCCGGGCAACGCCGGGCGTCCAGCTAGTAGCTAATAAGTGTGTCCAAAGAAAAACAGTTGAAAAACAAAAACATAAACAATAAATAGTCATTTGCAACAATGTAAGTTTCACTACCCATTATATCCAATGGCATGATGATGTCACATTTAGTCCAAAATAAACCAGTAAAAAAAAACCTGTGATACAGAAATCTCTGTAAACAAATCCTGCTGCTACTCATTCCGGAGGGGAAATACAGCTGGTATTGATTCCTGGAATACAGAAACACGCACGCATCTACTCCCGGGACCAAAGCACAAAGCACAACAAGGAGATGGGTGGGAATGCAGGATTTACATGTAATGGGAGATTTACATGTACTGTATATCCTGAAACAAGATCACATATCAGTTCATCTTTTATACAAGCCTGTTTTAGGCTTATTGTATCTTTAAAGCAAATCTGAAACTTCAAAAAATAAACATATAATGAATTGTATGTGTAGTACAGCTAAGAAATAGAACATTAGTAGCAAAGAAAAGTGTTTCATATTGTTTTCAAGTACAGAGAGAGTTAAAAAAGTCAGTTGTTGAAAAAGAGCTTCTCCGAGCTCTTCGAACCAACTATGTCAAATAGTCTTATTTTCTGAAGCATTATACATCAAAGAAACAGTGAGAGACAGCTTGGGTTAAGGTTTTACTGCAGGAAAGTTCAATGGGTTATTATGTCTGCTTTGTTCTATGGCTTAAAAGATACTTTAGTCCTGATGAAAATGTAAAAACGGGGGGAGCAGGCATGTCTAAGAGGCTCTTCCCATGCCCACCGCTCCCCATTCTCCTCCGCCCCTCCGTTGTGGTGCAACGACCCCCAGAAGCTACTGCCTGGTTGGGAGGGTCGGTGAAGACAAAGCAGATGCTGCCCGGAAACACACGTCCTTGATTACGTGTCCACGGCCTGGGAGTGCAGGCGGAGGGCGCTCTCGGCCACGGGCGCTTGATCGTCACCGACGTCATTGACGTCGTGACGTCAAAGGGGACTCCGATCCACCCCACAGCGCTGCCTGGCACTAATTGGCCAGGCAGCGCACGGGGTCTGGGGGGGGGGGGGGCGGCTGCGGCGTGACGAATAGCGGCGGATCGGCGGGTAGCGGCGGCGATCAGATTGCACACGCAGCTAGCAAAGTGCTAGCTGCGTGTAGCAAAAAATAAATTATGCAAATCGGCCCAGCGAGGCCTGAGCGGTGTCTTCCGGCGGCATAGCCCGAGCTCAGCTCGGGCTTACCGCCAGGAAGGTTAAAGTGTAACTGTCGGGCATAAAATCAAAAATCAATTCTTAATTTTTATCTTACTTTTTTATCCATAAAACATCATTCCCCAGTTTCCCTGGCTCTTACTTGGTACATCAACCACACAAAGGAAGTTGCAGAGCATGCTGGGTTTTCTTATTTTCTTTCTCACTTTCCTCCACTTTTCCACCCAGACATAACTAATGCAGCCTGACTAGCTGAAGCCTCTTTCCCAAAGGCATATCTAGAGGGGTGCAGGCATGGCTCATGCACTGGACAGCACAGCACCATGGGCGCCATGTATGCCCTGTGCTACACCCCATGCCTGTCACTCAGATCATTTCTGTTATCTTGAGAACATGGCTACTTTATTTATGTATTTAGGGCTCACTTGACTTAGTGTGAAGAGGACAGAGAGGAAATATGAGATATTTCTAAAAAAGTTACTTCGGCAATATCCCGAGCCAAAAAACTCAGGCAACCATAACACATGTACACGAGAGAGGATGACGTTTTTAGAGGAAAAAGGGGCCCTGACCAGGGGTGGGGGCGCAATTTCAGTGTTTGCCATAGGCTCTATATTACCCAGATACGCCCCTGCTTTTTCCCTCCCATTGTCCCCTCCCACGCCTCTGTTCCTCTCTGATTGGCCAATATTTCTCATGCTGAGAAGCTGAGAAAATTACTCAGAGCTGGATGGGAGTGTCTGAAGACTGGGAGGAGGGTGAGCAATGTATATACAATCAGGCAGAGGAGAGTAAGGGCTGATGGTGAGCAGTTGGCTGATGGTGTAATGGTTAAGGGCTCTGCCTCTGACACAGGAGACCAGGGTTCGAATCTCGGCTCTGCCTGTTCAGTAAGCCAGCACTAATTCAGTAGTGGCTGCTGCTCTGCTCTGGCGCTTTGAGTCCGCAAGGAGAAAAGCGCAATATAAATGTTATTTGTCTTGTCTTGTCTAAGGGAGGAAAGTACATCAGGATTGGCTTCAAAATAGCCACAGTTAAAATGGAAAATCCTAAAGGGAATATCCAGGCAGATTAAAAAAATGACATTTACTTTCCTGGGGCTTCCTCCAGCCCCTTGCAGCCGACATGTCCTTCGCAGCAGCGCCGATACCAGCCGCCGACACGGGGTTCCCGCCGGTGCGGAGGCTGACCTCCCGAGGTAGTCCTCTACTGCACCTGCGCACACATTTTTTTTACTGTGCCTTTAAAGAGAACCAGAGACGAAGCACCCTCATGTATTTTATTACATTTATCAGTGGGAACATGACAGTAAACACCTACCCTGCTTTTAGTTTTATTGTTCTCAGTCTAATCTATCTGTTATCAACTGTGATAAGAATCCACCGACTATTCAGTCGAGGTTTGACCTGGAATCATTATAGCTGAGTCACTCTTCTGTGGAGTCTTTTCAAGCCCAAGCCTGCCACCTCCTGGATCAGATTTCATACTCAGAGGGGCTGCTGCTGCCGAGAAAGAAGCTCTGAAACAGTGCATCTGTGTGCACTGTGCAGCCAGTCATTATCTACTGTATGCAGTTTCATTTCTATGAGAGACACTTCCTACAGGCAGCCACATAGCATACCAGAAAATTAGTTGAAAGCAGACAGATGAAAGGCTGCAGCAGCAGCCCTGCTTGTCTATAGTCTCATAGAGGATAGACAGCACATCCAGAACAACTTATAACCCGGAAGCAGAACAGGTATGAGCCGGCGGCCATATTGGATATTTCCTGGAGCAATAATGGATAAAAAAACACTCAAAAAGGCACACCAGAGTGGCGAAATTATCAGGCAGAGCATTAACACCATCTGCCCCCGCATACTCCAAAACAATCTCATGGCACTGAATGTCCATCCCACCCTTCACGTATGGATTACAGACTTCCTGACCAACAGGTCCCAAGCTGTCAAACTGGGGGATATCTCCTCTCATCCTAGGACAACAAACACAGGGGCCCCACAAGGCTGTGTCGTGTCACCGATCCTGTTCTCCCTCTATACGAACAACTGCAGATCCTCGGCGGACTCAGTTAAAGTCATCAAATTCGCTGATGATACCACCATTGTGGGACTTATAACAAACAATGACGAGCAGGACTATCGCCGTGAGGTTGACAGAATTTGCCAGTAGTGTAAGGAGAACAGGCTGGTCCTCAATGCAGCCAAGACTGTGGAGTTGATAGTGGACTTCAGGAAGCAGGCCCCCACCCCATCGCCAATCTACATTGATGGCACAGAGGTTGAAAGAGTGGCTAGCGTCCGCCTTCTTGGCACTACCATATCTAAGGACCTGAGATGGAAGGCAAACACTGCCTTGACCCAGAGGAAAGCCCAACAGAGGCTCTTTTTCCTCCGACAACTGAAGAAGTTTGGCATGGCTCAGGAGCTGCTGACGAACTTCTACACAGCCACCATTGAGTTTGTCCTCTGCTCATCCATCCTAGTCTGGTACGCTGGCTCCTCCAACAACGACAGACACAAGCTCCAGAGGGTCATTAGATCGGCGGAGAGAATCATCGGTATACCTCTCCCCTCACTCGACCTCCTCCACAACTCCAGATTACGATCTAGAGCACTGAGGATTGCCAGCGACCCCTCACACCCGGGCCACCGCTTTTTCAGCCGACTTCATTCAGGCCGCAGGTTTCGAGCCATTTACACCAGAACTTCGAGGCATAGAGACTCCTTCTTCCCCTCTGCCGTCAACCTCCTGAACTCCCTTCAGGCCATCCCATCTCTAGCGCTGCCCCCCCCCCCCCCCCCCCAAATGTTGCAGTTGCTGACCTTTTGGGCTGTCTAGTGTAAATCTGATTAAACCGCACCCTGCAGACTACCGTTATACCGCTGCACACCTAACTATTAATATGTACCACTGATTATGTTGTATGATTGTATGACTATGCTCTTTTCTTATGTTGATACTATTTCTACTTCTCTCTCTGAGCAACTGAATGTGCCAAACCCAATTCCGGGCACGACCCAGTCGTGCTTGGCGATTAAAAGATTTCTGATTCTGATTCTGATTTCTGATTTATTCTTTACAAGCTATCAACTGATATGTTTATTTTGTGTGAATCGTTCATCTCTGGTTCCCTTTAAAAGGATTTTCTCTTGTTTTTTTTACTATAGAAGAATCACTAAAATCAAAACGTGGACCGTGAAATACATACAGTATGTTATGTAAGTATTTATCTACTTATATGTGTGGTTATTTTTCTGAGATAGTATGGCTGACAGTTCCTCTTTAATTATGCAACAAAAGCAGAGTTATGTAAGAAAACCATTAATTTTTGATTGCTACCGTACAATTCATACTAACTATAGTGATGTGCAAAGAAAGAGGTTCTATACATCAGATATAAAGCAGCAGCACCTGCTCCTTGCTGGTCATGCATGGATCAATAACCTGGGTCACGTCAAAACATAGCAACGTCTGATGGAAGATTAATGTGACGGTGATCACTCAGTCACATGACAGAAAACACTAGGAAACCCCTCTTTTATTTTCTTTTTATTGGGTGGTTACTGTTTTTTGTGTACAGCCAGTAATCACAAAATACAGTGCCTATAATACTGTAAATCAGGCCTAATACTGTATGTCTATTATTCAATGTGTTTATTTTTTAATGAAAGGGGAGTTACACAAACTCAAAGCAAGGGGGGAAACAGCATTTTAGCTCATAATTTTGCAAGTTTAAGCATAATTCTGTGTTTATTTTACAAATTGGTTTTCTTTCGTTTTCCCCTTCCTCATATTTCATGGCTTGTATAATTTAAATGCAAATGTGAGCGAGGCTGGCGTTCTGTTACTCTATGTTCCCCCGGATCTCACAGTGGGACTCCAGAAAATTTAGCACAATAAGATCCTTCTGCCTCCAACAAAGTTTCACCGTAATTTTAAGTGCATTGCAATAAAAAAAATACAGGTCTGAATCATCAGCGTTGCCAAGATTCTTTTATACGGAATAAAAACTTTGCTTTAGGAAAGTTGAGGTTGGGTTTCGCTACAGCTATTGAATTGCAAGCTACACGAGTATTATTAATTTAGATTTTCATTAAGCAGCAGTAGGGGATCCATTGGACAAAGGCTGAAGTTTGCGAAAAATGCCAGTGCTGAATAGAGAGGGTCAGTGAAATGCTGTTTATTCTGACTTGTGTGCAAACTTTATGGGCTCGTTTCCACTATAGCGAATCTGCATGCGGTGTCCGCATGCGGATTCGCATAGGCAATGCAAGTGGATGGGGCTGTTTCCACTTGTGCGGCTGTGGGAGCGTTTTTTTGTGCGGCAGAAATCTGCGCGGCAGAGCCGTCAGATTTCGCGTGCGAGAGGAATGCACGGGAATTGCCGCTAATGCTTTTAATAGGGAAACTGCATGCGGGTTGAGCATGCGGTTTTTGCCGCGAAGTCGCATAGGTATAATGTTAATTTACACAGGCAGTGACATAGTTAAATTCGCACATACCCTTACCTATGCGGAATCGCATGCGAAATTGCGGCAAAACCGCATGTGGAATCGTACCCGCATGCGATTTCGTCTGCGGTGGAATGCAGGTGAATCCGCACCGCAACAGTGGAAACGAGCCCTGTGAGGAATGTTAACCAAGGATTGAACTTCATCCCAACCAGCAGCTGATACCCCTTTTCCCACAAGAAATATTTACCTATTCTAAAATAGATCATCAGGGGAGTCTGTAAGGCTGATATTGTGGTGAAACCCCTCCTACAGTGTGATGTCATAATCATGGCATTTTCATGTTTGCCAGTAGTAAAGATGATGACCTGCAGGCTCATTGTGGATCAAACAACATCAACATATTACGTGGTGAACATTAATCATTTCTTGATCTCTCTTCTATATTTTAACGTCTCACTTTGCAATGTATTGATTTATTTGTTTCCCCCATTTCGCTAAAGTATCTCTTTAAGGGCTCTTTTTCACTATGAAACACAATCGCAATTGCGTTGCTAAGCGAACCCATTTCAAACTAATTTCCACTACTGTGATTTTCGATTGGGATAGAGCTACTACACTCAGAATAGGAGCTCAATCGCATGCCAAAATAGCTAAGTGTAATCGTAATTGCTTAGTGCTTTTTGTAGGGATTTACAGTAGTGCGTCCCGGCATTTGCCAAGCAATTTTCTATTTATGCCTAGCGATTTTGGAGTGCTTGCATTTGTAGTTCTTGTGGCAAAATAGGAAGTACACTTTAACCTGGAAGTGAACATCTTTTGGAGAAAAAAACAAAACCTTTTGAAAACCACTCTGTTCAGCAATTTTTAAAGCAATTTTACAGTTTTCGTATATTTTTAGGATGGTGCACACTGCAAGAGCTGTTTTTAACTCACTTGAGCAATGTGATTTTCTAAAAATCACCTATAGCATTACATTAGCAAGAGATGTATTATTATTATTTAGTATTTATATAGCGCCAACATCTTCAGCAGCACTGTACAGAGTATATTGTCTTGTCACTTAACTGTCCCTTAGAGGGGCTCACAATCTAATGTCTATGTCTGTATCATGAAGTGTATGTATTGTTGTCTAAGGCCAATTTTTAGGGGAAAGCCATTTAACTTATCTGTATGTTTTTGGGGTGTGGGAGGAAACCAGAGTGCCCATAGGAAACCCACACAGACAAGGGGAGGAGATAGAAACCCACGCAGACATGAAGGGAACATACAGATTCCATGCAGATAGTGCGCTGGCTGGGATTCGGACCGGGGACCCAGTGCTGCCCCTTTCAAACCACTAGCACTAAAAAAGCTCTTGCGGTGTGAACCAGGCCTTACATTGAGGTGTAAACACCTTCAAAATGCTGTAGGATCCCTGTTTGCCTTTGGGGAAGAAAAAAAATCACTCTGGTGTGAATTAGCCAATTAAAAGACATTAGCCAAGTGTTTTTTTAAATGCTGGCGCTTTTGAAAGCACTTGGCATGTACCAGCCCTTAGCCTATATTTACAGTGGTGCATTGTGGTAACTGTGAATTGTTCCCAGGGCCTGATTTTCCATAAGGCTCTCTAGGCTCATGCCTACAGGCGCTTGATGATGGAGAGGTGGCTCACTCCCCTCCTTGAATGCCTGCCAGCCTCTCTCCCTATGCAGAGTCTCAAGCAGAGCGTAGATAAGGAGGTTAATCACCTGACTCTTGACATTCTACTTATGAGATCTCAATTCAACTGGGGGCAACTCTACCTACCTAATACTTGGGTGCCTCTCTAGTTACTTAATACTGAGGTACACTCTGGCTACCTAATGCTAAGGGGCACCTTTAGCTACCTATGACAGGCAATGGAATTAAAGGAAACCCGAGATAACATGTGACATGATGAGATAGACATGGGTTTGGACAGTGCCTAGCACACAAATAACTATGTTGTGTTCCTTTTTTTCTTTCTCTGCCTAAAAGAGTTAAATATCAGGTATGTAAGTGGCTGACTCAGTCCTGACTCAGACAGGAAATGACTACAGTGTGACCCTCATTGAAAAGAAATTACAACTATAAAACACTTTCCTAGCAGAAAATGGCTTCTGAGAGAAAGAAAGAGGGTCAATAGTTCATAGATTTTAGCTCTGGCATACTTCAACAATAAAACAGTTAAAACTTAAAAAGTAGATTTAAACATAAAATAATACTGTGGAATATCTTAAAAAAGTGTTTTGGTATTTTTGGGGAGAAGGAAGATAGCTACAATTGTTTATTTCATTAGTTTATTTTTGCCTCGGGTGTCCTTTAAGGGAGAGGTGGCAGATGGACCAGCCAGCACACTTGCGGTGCAGTTCAACAGGGGTTTGTGAGTTTGTGAAGAGCGAAGTCTAGAGCTCCAGAACATCTGTGCCTATAGGCTCCTGATTGTCACCCATGGATTTGCGTCCCAATCCCTGTGGGGGACAGTAATTGTGCATGTTCATATCATTTGTGGATAGTGCTATCGAATGTGTGAAGGAGTTGTTCTTTTTTGCATTTTATACTCAGTTGCGCATCCTGCTCTGCACTCCTTCACAGCCCAATAATTGGCTACTCATTTCATGGCTTTAACCTAGCAATAATTAATGGCGATAGTTAAACTATTATATAGCACGTCCACACATAATCCACTCGCACGTCATTTCCTTTATGTCTGAGCAGAGACTTGTAAATTATCCTGCCCGGTGTGACTCGGGTATTTCATGTGAGATTATGAATACCTTTTGAGAAGGGAGAGGCTTTTTAAGTCCAGTCTGTTAAGTTATCTTCTGATGTTCGGGGGCACCGAGGACAAATCAAATATGATTTACAGCCAGATTACTTTATATACACAGCTAACGGTAATTAACGGAGTCTGCAAGAAGCATTGACGAGTTAAGTATCAAAGAGAAATATTTCTTTTAATTAAAAGAAACCATCAAGCAAGTTCACAAAAAGTTGAACGCAGCTGCCTTTTAAAAGTGAAAATACATTTCTCAATTGCCTTAAAGCCAAACCGTTTTGCTTCTCCGGTCTTCTGCTTTTAGCCTACCCATCAAACGTATACAATTGCTGAAGGTGGCCTTGTTGCCTGTAATTTGGTGAGCTCATGGCTCAATCACTCAGGCTGCTGTGGAGATGATAGTTGTCTGAGTTATCATCCTCTGTTCGAGTCACTTTTCTGGTTTTACAGAAACTCTACTGCTTCCCACAACAAACTAAATTGACAGCATCATATAGAATCGCTAGAAAAGGAGAAGCCCATGTGACAACGATAAGGCCCAAAGGCTGGAGTGTGAATAGAAGAGGAAGAAAATCACCATAGTGTTTAATAAAAGGCCAGGCTAGCTGTAGAATCCACAGTAGGGAATCAAGAAAGTGTCAGCAGTATAGAGTACCGTATATACTTGCATATAAGCCGACCCTTGTATAAGCCCCCAGAAACCAGGAAAAAAGTGACTGATTCGAGTATAAGCCCCCTCCCCTATTTAGCCTGCTCCACAGTAGCCAGATGATCCCCTAGTACAAGTCAGCCCCCTCCCCACAGCCAAATATGCCCCAGGATCACACAGCTGTGTCTCAAACAAGCCACTAGATGGCGTCATAGATATGAGGCACAGCAATTATCACACAGGAAGAATGCCCAATCATTGCACCACTGACACATTGCTTGCAGGCTCAGCTCCACAAGCCGGGGGCACAGGTAGTCTTGAGCAGTGCACTCTGCACACCATGTTGCAGGGGATGGAGGCCACGGACACAGCAGGGCGCAAGCAGGTAAGAGCAGGATCACTAGTGCATGATCCTTACACTCCTCTGCCAGTAATAAAACCTGGTCCACCATCTGCTCTGCTCCACTGACTCGCATATAATCCGAGGGGGTAATTGTTCAGCACATTTTTTATGCTGGAAAATTAGGCTTAAGAAGAAGTATATACAGTATAGAGTAACAGTGGAGATTACCAAGTGGTAAAATAAATAATTCAAGCCCGGGGGGGGGGGGGGGGGGGGGGGGCTGGTAGGAACATGCCAAATCTGACTAGTTGTGCCGAGGCTACATCAGGGATCTGCCATTTTTATATACATCTTACATTTCTCTAATAACTGTGGTTTATGACAATTGATGCGCTTTATCCATATGCATATCTAATTGAACACTTTTTGTATATTGCTGCTATACTCTGTAGTATCAACTTGTTATATTTGTCTGTACATATTTATTATATTACCTATACAGTGTGCCCATTTGATCCAGTGTCACACCAGTCGCTTACATGCGTGCGTTCATGTATATGGCTATACGTGTCTGCAAGATTTATGGTGTGACACTATTTTGAATTGGACCAAAACGACACATATTTATTTGTGGGGCTTGTTATATTTTTACCTAGGGATTAATGAGCTCGGGTGGTCAAGCATTGGTTTTAATTGTTTTTAACCATGTTGTTGTTTGGCTAATAAAGATTACTGTTATAATTTATTCAGCGCCATATTATTTATTACATTACTTTAAAGGGAAGCTCCAAGCAAAATAAAAAAATGAGTTTTACTAACCTGGGGCTTCTACCAGCCCCATGCAGCCATCCTGTGCCCTCGTAGTCACTCACTGCTGCTCCAGCCCCCGCTGGCAGCTTGCCGACCTCGGAGGTCGGTATGCCGCATTGCGTACATTTTTACGCATTCCCGCTAGTGCAGGAACAATAACACATACATTTTTACGTGTTACTGGTTTAATGTGTACATTTTTTTTTGCGTTGAACCAGTAATGCGTAAAAATATACGTGTTAATGTTCCTGCACTAGCTGGAATGCGTAAAAACGTATGCAATGCGGCCCGCCGACCTCCGAGGTCGGCAAGCTGCTAGCGGGGGACTGGAGCAGCAGTGAGTGACTACAAGGGCACAGGATGGCTGCATGGGGCTGGTAGAAGCCCCAGGTAAGTGAAACTCATTTTTTATTTTGCTTGGACCTTCCCTTTAAAGGGGAAGTTTTTCTTTTTCTTGTTTGTGGTGTTATATGTTTGATAAGGGTCTAAGACCTACATTTCCCTATAATTGTGTACCCTATTAGGGGCGGGGATCAACCTATTGTGGTTGAACTCCTATTAGCTCAATTGTTAGTTTGAAAAGTCAGAAACACCTGATCAGTGGTGCTCAGCAGAGCTCGAATATTCGAGTAGCTCGAATATTCGAGCTCTTTTTCAGCTATCCGAGCTCGGTATTCGAGCTCCGAATAGCTGTAGCTATTCGAATGGGCTATCCGAGTACACTCGAATAGCCCATTCACTATTCGAGCTATTCGAGCAAACGGCGCTATTCGAGCTCGGTACCGAGCTCGAATAGCGTCATAGCCCAGATTGATGTCCTTAGAGCCAATCAGAGGGCTCCCAGGCCCTCTGACGGCAGCCAATCACAGAGGGGGACCCTGGCCAGCCCCTACCCTATAAATAGCGGCCGCCATGTTCCGTTTCTCCATGCTTGCCTGAGACTTGTACAGAGAGAGAGTTGCTCCTTTGTGCTTTGGCTTAGCAAGTGCTCTATTGTGATCATTTACCTAGCGTTTTTGCTCACCTACACCTGCCATATACACCTATATTGTTGTTAGTTAGATAGACATTGTATTTTAGTTAGTAGCTTGTGTGTTACATTAGAGACAGGCAGCTGCTGCAAGCTTACAGGTTTAGGCCTCAGGGGGGCCTTGCCTCTGTGGGCAGCTGTCCTCTGTTTATTTCTCTCATCTATACCAGTATTTCTGCTGTCCTTTACTAATAGTATTGTAGTTATACTGTACTAGGAGTAGGACACTCACTGACTGTCACTGTTTATAGGCTACTAGCTAGCTCCTGCGTGTGTGCACTCACTCACTGTCTGTGTGTACACACACTCTATTTCCTTCTGATTACTGATAGATTATTGTTAGTTAGTTGTACTTACTGTTACTACTTACTCTTACTGTACTAGGAGTCTAGGACACTCAGTCAGACAGTCACTGTGTTCATAGGCTACTAGCTCCTGCGTGCGGTCACTCACTGTCTGAGTGTACACACACCACCCACACTCCATTTCCTTCTGATCGCTGATTGATTATTGTAATTAGTTAGTTCTACTTACTGTTACTACTTACTCTTACTGTACTAGGAGTCTAGGACACTCAGTCACTGTGTTCATAGGCTACTAGCTCCTGCGTGCGGTCACTCAC
The DNA here is from genome assembly GCF_040937935.1 of Hyperolius riggenbachi. Classification (NCBI taxonomy): domain Eukaryota; kingdom Metazoa; phylum Chordata; class Amphibia; order Anura; family Hyperoliidae; genus Hyperolius; species Hyperolius riggenbachi. The sequence goes on along the minus strand of NC_090646.1, from coordinate 67,839,049 downwards.
TGTCTGAGTGTACACACACCACCCACACTCCATTTCCTTCTGATCGCTGATTGATTATTGTAATTAGTTAGTTCTACTTACTGTTACTATTTACTCTTACTGTACTAGGAGTCTAGGACACTCAGTCACTGTGTTCATAGGCTACTAGCTCCTGCGTGCGGTCACTCACTGTCTGAGTGTACACACACCACCCACACTCCATTTCCTTCTGATCGCTGATTGATTATTGTAATTAGTTAGTTCTACTTACTGTTACTACTTACTCTTACTGTACTAGGAGTCTAGGACACTCAGTCACTGTGTTCATAGGCTACTAGCTCCTGCGTGCGGTCACTCACTGTCTGAGTGTACACACACCACCCACACTCCATTTCCTTCTGATCGCTGATTGATTATTGTAATTAGTTAGTTCTACTTACTGTTACTACTTACTCTTACTGTACTAGGAGTCTAGGACACTCAGTCACTGTGTGTTCATAGGCTACTAGCTCCTGCGTGCGGTCACTCACTGTCTGAGTGTACACACACCACCCACACTCCATTTCCTTCTGATCGCTGATTGATTATTGTAATTAGTTAGTTCTACTTACTGTTACTACTTACTCTTACTGTACTAGGAGTCTAGGACACTCAGTCACTGTGTTCATAGGCTACTAGCTCCTGCGTGCGTGCACTCACTGTCTGAGTGTACACACACCCACACTCCATTTCCTTCTGATCGCTGATTGATTATCGTAATTAGTTAGTTCTACTTACTGTTACTACTTACTCTTACTGTACTAGGAGTCTAGGACACTCAGTCACTGTGTTCATAGGCTACTAGCTCCTGCGTGCGTGCACTCACTGTCTGAGTGTACACACACCCACACTCCATTTCCTTCTGATCGCTGATTGATTATTGTAATTAGTTAGTTCTACTTACTGTTACTACTTACTCTTACTGTACTAGGAGTCTAGGACACTCAGTCACTGTGTGTTCATAGGCTACTAGCTCCTGCGTGCGGTCACTCACTGTCTGAGTGTACACACACCACCCACACTCCATTTCCTTCTGATCGCTGATTGATTATTGTAATTAGTTAGTTCTACTTACTGTTACTACTTACTCTTACTGTACTAGGAGTCTAGGACACTCAGTCACTGTGTTCATAGGCTACTAGCTCCTGCGTGCGTGCACTCACTGTCTGAGTGTACACACACCCACACTCCATTTCTTTCTGATCGCTGATTGATTATCGTAATTAGTTAGTTCTACTTACTGTTACTACTTACTCTTACTGTACTAGGAGTCTAGGACACTCAGTCACTGTGTTCATAGGCTACTAGCTCCTGCGTGCGTGCACTCACTGTCTGAGTGTACACACACCCACACTCCATTTCCTTCTGATCGCTGATTGATTATTGTAATTAGTTAGTTCTACTTACTGTTACTACTTACTCTTACTGTACTAGGAGTCTAGGACACTCAGTCACTGTGTTCATAGGCTACTAGCTCCTGCGTGCGTGCACTCACTGTCTGAGTGTACACACACCCACACTCCATTTCCTTCTGATCGCTGATTGATTATTGTAATTAGTTAGTTCTACTTACTGTTACTACTTACTCTTACTGTACTAGGAGTCTAGGACACTCAGTCACTGTGTTCATAGGCTACTAGCTCCTGCGTGCGTGCACTCACTGTCTGAGTGTACACACACCCACACTCCATTTCCTTCTGATCGCTGATTGATTATTGTAATTAGTTAGTTCTACTTACTGTTACTACTTACTCTTACTGTACTAGGAGTCTAGGACACTCAGTCACTGTGTTCATAGGCTACTAGCTCCTGCGTGCGTGCACTCACTGTCTGAGTGTACACACACCCACACTCCATTTCCTTCTGATCGCTGATTGATTATCGTAATTAGTTAGTTCTACTTACTGTTACTACTTACTCTTACTGTACTAGGAGTCTAGGACACTCAGTCACTGTGTTCATAGGCTACTAGCTCCTGCGTGCGTGCACTCACTGTCTGAGTGTACACACACCCACACTCCATTTCCTTCTGATCGCTGATTGATTATCGTAATTAGTTAGTTCTACTTACTGTTACTACTTACTCTTACTGTACTAGGAGTCTAGGACACTCAGTCACTGTGTTCATAGGCTACTAGCTCCTGCGTGCGTGCACTCACTGTCTGAGTGTACACACACCCACACTCCATTTCCTTCTGATCGCTGATTGATTATCGTAATTAGTTAGTTCTACTTACTGTTACTACTTACTCTTACTGTACTAGGAGTCTAGGACACTCAGTCACTGTGTTCATAGGCTACTAGCTCCTGCGTGCGTGCACTCACTGTCTGAGTGTACACACACCCACACTCCATTTCCTTCTGATCGCTGATTGATTATCGTAATTAGTTAGTTGTACTTACTGTTACTACTTACTCTTACTGTACTAGGAGTCTAGGACACTCAGTCACTGTGTTCATAGGCTACTAGCTCCTGCGTGCGTGCACTCACTGTCTGAGTGTACACACACTAAATTTACTTGTGATTACTACTGATTATTGTAACTGCTAGTTGTACTTCCTGACTGTTACTACTTACTTACTGTACTAGGGGACACTCACTCAGTCACCTCACCAACCAACCCACTCCATTAAAGTACCCCACTTTCACCCGCCCTTTTACAAAACTTTTGTCTATACGCCCAAAACATTTAAGATGTCTGGAAGTGGCAGCCAGCGCGGTTTGGGCAAGGGGAAGGGCAGCAAGGGAATCAGGAGGAGAGGGAGCAGCATTGTGGCAAGCCGCGGCCGCGGGCGCGCCACCATGCACAGTTCCGCAGCAGCAGCAGCAGCGTCAGTGGCTAACATTCCTCCCATAGCCACTGGCCGTGGACGCCTTGGGCGCCGCCCAGCAGGAGCATCTGCAACTCACGCTGCAGAGACACAGCAGCAGCAGCGTGTAGCACCTGCTCCCATTTTCCTCCAGCCGGGTCGGAAACGTCCCATTGAGGAAAAGGATGCAGACACTGTGGTGCAACTCATGACGGAGGATGAGCAGCCCGCCATCAGCTCTGCATCCGAGGCCTCCACCCTCACCACCACCACCACCCCTGTTCGCAGCAGCCGCCCAGCAGGGTCTGGGGAGGAGGCCAGTTCACCGTCACTCGCCGACCTGTCATTCAGCAGTCTTTTGACCCCAGGCATCATGAGTAAATTGTCTGCTGTTGTTGGCGATCTTGAGGAGGAGATGCTGATGGGCACTTTGGGGGATGAGGGATTGGACAGCAAGACTGTGGCGACAGTCAAGCAGCCCATCCATGCATCAGGAGAGGAGTTTGGGGGGTCCTCATCCCAGCAGGACATGTTTCAGGAGGGGGAGGATGATGATGACCCGGTGACAGACAGAGACTGGGTGCCACCACCTCCAGGGGATGTCGTCCTCAGCAGCTCTGAGGAGGAGGAGGAGGATGCTCTTGTGGGCCTTGCAAGGAGGCGCATCATTGCAAGCATTGGCAGCAGCAGTAGGCAGGTCCCACAGCCTGCTGGTGTCTCAGGCTCAGCAGCAGCAGCATCTGCCAGTACCACCACCAGCCGCACCCAAGCCCCCCAAGCCCCCCCCCCCCCCCAACCACCACAGGGAGACAGGCAGCAGCGCTTCCATGCCGTAGGGGGATGTTTAAGTCACCAATCTGGCGATATTTCACCATGCCCACTGTGTACAGCAAGTACGCCACTTGCAACCACTGTCAGCGGAAGTTGAGCAGAGGTGCAGACCCCTTAAAGTTCTGCACCAGCTCGCTCATCAACCACCTTGCGGCTAAACATTTCCACCAGCATGAGGAGTTCCAGAGGCTGAAGGCATCTGGTGCTGGCAGTGGCACCACACCCATCACTGCACAGCCTTCAGCAGCAGCAGCAGCAACAGCAGCCACCCGCCCTCCTGCTCCTCCAGCAGCACCAGCAGGAGTGCGGAAACGCACTGCTCCTCCCCCCTCTGCAACTCCTGCCGCCGACACTGAGGCCTGTTCTGGCAGCCAGTCCTCAGTGGCCTCCTCTGCTGTGTCTGCTGATTCCCGTGTCAGCAAAAGGCCACGCCAGAGCCTTTTGAGCGAGTCCTTCCAGGGGGTGGTTAGGGCTCTGCCTCCCAGCAGCCGTCGCGTGCGGCAGCTGAACGGCTTGCTGGCACGGGCCATGTGCTCCCAACTCCTGCCGTACACGCTCGTGCAGGAGGGGAGCGACATTCGTGTGCTGCTTGCTTGCGCAGCCCCAGACTGGCAGCTCCCCAGCAGACACTTCTTTGCCCGCAAGGCCATTCCTGCACTGCACCGCTTTGTGATGGCCAATGTGGAGCGAGGGCTGGAGCACGCGGTTGGTGAAAGGGTCCACGTCACCATGGACTCCTGGAGCAGCCGCTTCGGGACAGGCCGCTACCTGTCCTTCACTGTCCACTGGGTCAGCTTGGTGGAAGGGGGTGAGGATGGGAGAGCAGCAGCGGGCACAGCAGCAGCAGCAACACAGTGGGTGGTGCCACCCCGCAGGCTCAGGGGAACTGCAGCAGGTTCCTCCGATCCTCTGCCATCCTCCGGCACACCTGGCCAAACCCCCCGCCTCAGCAGCAGCGTGAAGGCCCGCCACTGCCAAGCGCTGCTGCACTTGGTCAGCCTTGGGAAGACCAAGCTGACGGCAACCCATGTGTTGGCCAAACTCCAGGAGCAGGAGAGGATTTGGCTGACCCCCAGAGGCCTCAGAGTCGGAGAGGTGGTGGCCGACAATGGGGCCAATCTGGTTGCCGCAATAGACAGGGGAAACCTGACCCACATCCCCTGTCTTGCCCACGTGCTGAACCTGGTGGTGCAGAAGTTCCTGCGCACCTACCAGGGGATGGGCGAACTGCTGGAAACGGCAAGGAATGTTGTGCGTCACTTCCGGCGCTCGGCTGCAGCCTGTGCGAGCCTGGAAGACATGCAAAAGGAGCTGGATCTGCCACGCCATCGGCTGATCCTTGACGTTCCGACTCGCTGGAACTCCACCCTGGCGATGTTGGAGCGTCTGGTTGAACAGAGGCGCGCTGTCAAACAGTACCTTGCCCTGGCCACTGTTTCCGCAGCTCAGAGAAGGGACAAGACCAGCAACTTCCCGTCCATCGTCCCCGATGATGACTGGAGGCACATGCAGCAGGTGTGCTTAGTGCTGGCTCCATTCCTGCAGGCCACAAACATGGTGAGCAGGGACCATGCTATGGTCTGCGAGTGGGTGCCCCTGGTTTCTCTGCTGAACAGGGCCCTCGATGCTTTGCTGGAACAGGGAGCGGCAGCCTTGGACCAGCAGGAGCGGCAACCAGCTGCGCAGTCCACCTCTGAGGGGGAGGAGGAGGAGGACTTGGTGGAGGTCCCTGACCTGGCTGCTGATGAGGGGGATCAGCACAGCGCAGCTGAGTTGGTGCGGGGGTGGAGAGAGGATGAGGCGGCAGAGGAGGAGGATGAGGACAGCACTGACGTCGATGTGCCAGCAGACGTGGCCCGCCTCTTCCCAATGGCAGCGCACATGCTGACGTGCCTGCGCAGGGACCCCAGGGTGATCCAGATGAAGCAGAGGGAGGACATCTGGATCAGCATGATGTTGGACCCACGCCTCAAGGGGAAGTTGAGCCAGTTCCTGCCGCCTGCAGGAGGAGACCCAGCGCAACAAATAAGGAGCTTGCAGCAGGCCCTTGTTGAGCGCTTGGAGGAAGCCTTCCCCCAGCCTTCCACCCCCACTGTCCAGCAGCCAGCACAGAGGCAGCAGCAGGTGCCTGCATCCAGCAGCAGCAAGCGCCCCACAGACCTGCTGTCTCTCAGCCACGAGCTCTACAGGACTGTAGAGGCTCCGGCAGCAGTGACTAGAGAGGAGATGCATGCAGCAGCATCCTCCTCCGGTCACAGCCAGCGCCTGACCCGCATGGTGGCTGACTACATGGGGTCGTACAGCGGGCTTGACAGCGATGCCCCTGTTGATCCCATGGAGTATTGGGTCAAGCGCATGGAGATCTGGAGCGAGTTGGCGCAGTACGCCCTGGAAGTGCTGTCCTGCCCCCCTTCCAGCGTGCTGTCCGAGCGCTGCTTCAGTGCAGCTGGTGGCGTGGTCACCGAGAAACGCTCACGTCTGTCTCACAAGTCTGTGGACAGACTGACGTTTCTCAAGATGAACCAGGCGTGGGTGGAAGGCGAGTTCCTGGCCCCTGTTGTCGGCGAGAGGGGGACATGAACTGGCTGCCGGAACCATCGTTAATGTGCCTTACCACCCTTTACCACCTCCTGGCTCCTGCTCACTAAGCCAGCCTGGTTCACTTTGACTATTACGTCGCCTGCAGCCACACATTTTACACCTACAGTGGGCTGCTGTGTACTGCCCTTCTGCTGTCTGTCTGTGTTTCCCACTGCCAGGGTACACAGATGATTTACCTTCTGCTGCCACTCTGCCACCAGCTATTACGTCAAACAATAGCTATATTGGTTGCAAAACCAAAAACCAAAAAACCATAAAAAAAAAAAAAAGGTTTAATTTTTCTGAGGTGCCCGGGTTGAAAACTGTGTTGTCCCAGTTGTGTATTGGACACAATGTGGGCTGCACGACCGCTGTCTGGGACCTCCTGTTGTGTTTATTTACAGCCCTGGTATCACCGCTAGGTACCAGGGCTATTATGTCACGCTGCCTACCTGCTGCCACACTCACACTGCTCCTCCATACCTCCTCCTGCTGCTGCTGCTGCTGCTGTCTGTCTGTGTTTCCCACTGCCAGGGTACACAGATGATTTACCTACTGCTGCCACTCTGCCACCAGCTATTACGTCAAACAATAGCTGCTCGCCTACTCCTCCATTCCTCCTCCTGCTGCTGCTGTCTGTCTGTGTTTCCCACTGCCAGGGTACACAGATGATTTACCTTCTGCTGCCACTCTGCCACCAGCTATTACGTCAAACAATAGCTATATTGGTTGCAAAACCAAAAACCAAAAAACCATAAAAAAAAAAAAAAGGTTTAATTTTTCTGAGGTGCCCGGGTTGAAAACTGTGTTGTCCCAGTTGTGTATTGGACACAATGTGGGCTGCACGACCGCTGTCTGGGACCTCCTGTTGTGTTTATTTACAGCCCTGGTATCACCGCTAGGTACCAGGGCTATTATGTCACGCTGCCTACCTGCTGCCACACTCACACTGCTCCTCCATACCTCCTCCTGCTGCTGCTGCTGCTGTCTGTCTGTGTTTCCCACTGCCAGGGTACACAGATGATTTACCTTCTGCTGCCACTCTGCCACCAGCTATTACGTCAAACAATAGCTGCTCGCCTACTCCTCCATTCCTCCTCCTGCTGCTGCTGTCTGTCTGTGTTTCCCACTGCCAGGGTACACAGATGATTTACCTTCTGCTGCCACTCTGCCACCAGCTATTACGTCAAACAATAGCTATATTGGTTGCAAAACCAAAAAAACCATTAAAAAAAAAAAGGTTTAATTTTTCTGAGGTGCCCGGGTTGAAAACTGTGTTGTCCCAGTTGTGTATTGGACACAATGTGGGCTGCACGACCGCTGTCTGGGACCTCCTGTTGTGTTTATTTACAGCCCTGGTATCACCGCTAGGTACCAGGGCTATTATGTCACGGCGAGCTGCCTGCCTCATTGACTGCCTGCTGCCACACACTCATCCTCCTCCTCCTGCTGCTGAATTTACCTCCTGCTGTCTTTGTGTTTCCACTGCCAGGGAGCACATACAATGGCGCTTCCAACATGCGTGCGCCCACCAGCTATTTGTTACGCTCAAAAATAGCTGCATTTCTTTAAAAAAAAATTGAAAAGAGAAATACGTGAAGAAGAATAAGACTATATTGAAAAGGAAGGAGAAGATGAAGAAGAAGAAGAAGAAGAAGATGAAGAAGATGAAGAAGAAGAAGAAGAAGAAGAAGAAGAAGAAGAAGAAGAAGAAGAAGAAGAAGAAGAAGAAGAAGAAGAAGAAGAAGAAGAAGAAGAAGAAGAAGAAGAAGAAGAAGAAGAAGAAGAAGAAGAAGAAGAAGAAGAAGTATATACAGTAACACTACTGAACAAAATTAAGGACACAACTTCTCTTTCCACATTTTTTTTTAAAGGAACATCCCCACATAATCACTTGCTGTTGTTACTTGGAAAAAAAGAGGTTTCTTGCATCATTCACCCTCAAAACAAGTGTTGGAAGCTATTTAAGGCCAATTCGAATAGTCAGCTCGAATAGTTAGCTCGAATACCGACTCGAATAGTGAGCTCGAAGTCCGAGGTCGAATCGAATAGTAAAAATTATTCGACTCGAATATTCGAATGACCTCGAATAATTTACTATTCGAATTCGACCAAACTCGAATTTTAAAAAGGGGTATTTGAGCACCACTACACCTGATATGCGGCATGCTTGTTCAGGTTCTATGGCTAAAAGTATTAGAGGCAGAGGATCAGCAGGACAGCCAGGCAACTGGTATTGCTTAAAAGGAAATAAATATGGCAGCCTCTATATATCTGTCACTTTAGTTGTCCTTTAATTTAATTCCATTATTGCCTACAAGTATCATGAATGGAGGACAGGAGTTCTATTTCACATCTTCAAAGCAGTATAATAATGTTAATCAAACAAGAAGTACAATATAAATAGATACAATATAGAGAGAAGAGTTTGCTTGCCACACTAGTAGTTCCATTGCTCAATAAATATGACCTTTCCTTAGGTTAGTGATAAGTTAACGTGCACCTGTCACTCATGCGATTTCTGGTAATGCCAATTACCGATTCCGTAGATCTCTGATTTCCAAGACGTTTTTGGTTTTGTTTTTTTATAATTTTTTTTTTTTTGCATTCTAATTGGACCAATCAGTGAATGTACATTTTTTCTGAGGTAATCTGAATGCCACTGAAATGTTAGGTCAATCACAAGTCTTGTGGCTAAGTTCACAGTGGGAGGTTATAGTTCTGCGTTAATAAAGTCACATAACGCAGGTTACCGCACTGTAATGTTAAGCCTATGCAATGTTTACAGTGCGACGTTAAAGTTGCGTTGTAAATGTTGCATTATGGTAACGCACTGCTGCAGTGCATTACCTCTTAACGCAGATACATTTTCGTGATTTCACATTCGCTGCACATTTAATGCAAGGTAGTGGGAATTTTTGTGTCTGAATTCTGCAAAAGAAATGGCCTATACCAGTGATCTTCAAACTTAGCTCTCCAGCTGTTAAGGAACTACAAGTCCCACAATGCATTGCAGGAGTCCGACAGCCACAGTTGTGATTTATAAGGGAAATGCATTGTGGGACTTGTAGTTCCTTAACCCTCTGGGCGATACAATTATATCGCCCAGGAGGGGGCGCAGCACTATTTTTTAAAAATTTTTATTTTTTAAATCATGTAGCGAGCCCAGGGCTCGCTACATGATAGCCGCAGCGCAGCGGCATCCCCCCACCCACTCCGATCGCCTTCGGCAATCAGAGTAAGCAGGAAATACCGTTCAGAACGGGATTTCCTGCTGGGCTAACCCGGTCGCCATGGCGACGGGGCGGGATGACGTCACCGACGTCATGGACGTCGTGACGTCAGAGGGAGTCCCGATCCACCCCTCAGCGCTGCCTGGCACTGACTGGCCAGGCTGTGCAAGGGGTCGGGGAGGGGGGGGGGGGCTGCGCGGCACGACGGGTAGCGGCAGCTCGGCGGCGAGCGGCGGCGATCGGAAGTTACACGCAGCTAGAAAAGTGCTAGCTGCGTGTAACAAAAAAAATTATGCAAATCGGCCCACCAGGGCCTGAGAAATCCACCTGCGCGATATACCCCGAGCTCAGCTCGGGATTATCGCTCAGGAGGTTAACAGCTGGAGAGCCAAGTTTGCAGATCACTGGTATAGGCCATTTCTTTTGCAGAATTCAGACACAAAAATTCCCACTACCTTGCATTAAATGTGCAGCGAATGTGAAATCACAAAAATAGACATTGCACACAAGTTAACAGGTTGTCTATGACATTCTAATTAACCCAGATTACATACAAAAGGTGAGCATTATTATTATGTTGAAAAGAATTCCAGCAAAGAGGAAAGGCTTGTGAGGAGTCATGTAAATGCAAATGTGAGGAATAAATTCTAGTGCATAGCAAATTTATTTTTCAAAGATAATTACATACTAATTAGTGTAAATTAGCGTCACTAGTATGCATGGAAAAAGCAGAATGTAAAAATTCACTTTTATGAACAAAAAAAAAGAAACAATAAGATACAACAAAAAAATTATACAAAAATAATATCACACACTCGCAAATAAGAACACTCAGGACAAATTGCAGGGATAAGGGCACAATTCCACTAGCCTGCAACATCTGTTTCTGTAATGGATGTGGCACCTGTGCTAATGCAAATTCACATCCCTGCCATGCACTGCTATGGGGATTTGGATGCCTGCTGTGGAAAACTGCCTGCATGTGATTTCAGTGCAGCTTATTTACTCTATTAGGTTGCGATAACCCATCTGAAATTGCATGCGGAAAATGGTAGTGAATCGTGCTAATGGAAATAGGACTTTAGTGTGAAGACATCCGAAAAACAAATACTCTGTTCAGAAACACGCTCTACAATGTCATCATCAGTAGCCTAACATGTAGAAGAATCCCATCAATCTCAGTGCCGCATTGTGTCTGCCTTCTGCCCTCCGACCTCTCCAATCTCCGCTCTCCTCTTGTTCTGGTTTGGTAGACCTGAACACACAATATCACTGTCTAGCAGAGGCCAGGGAGAGATCTCCGGAGACCCCCCTGTGTGCAGACATTCTCTAGCTTGCCAAGCTGCCATCTGATGCAGCTCACACACACACAGAGGTAAAAGTGCTGCTTATTCTCGCAGTACAGATTCAGCTGCGCTCCTATGTGAGCCACGGACGCACAGAGGGCAGAGACTCCTGCAAGTGTCTGCAGATGGTCTGCGGTAAATCATACGAAGTGTGAACTGGCAGGGTTCCTGAGCACAGCTATTAACAGACGGCAAACATCAGGGAACTACAAATTCTATTTTTCACTTGCTTATGATTATAGTAAAGTTGATTACGAACAGCACAGAACTTCATTGGGTTGACCTCTGAATACAAAAATTATAATTTATAATCAATATATTTTAAACTAGCTGGACGCCCGGCGTTGCCCGGGTATGTATTTGGCTAGTGTTGGCTCTGCCCACTTTTCCTAACCCTAACACACAATTACTTAATGACCAAGTATGTGAGCGCTGCAGTCTTTGGCATCAATAATTTGCAATGAAATAAAATTAATCTGATTGGATGTGGCTCCACCCCTTTTCTGAATTTGAACCCCAATCAACCAATGGCCAACTGTACCAGGTACAGGTGATTAACAGTGCAAGAATGGCAGCAATTAAATATTCCCCTTAAAAATGAATAGGTGGATTTTGATTGGCTTTTATAGGTTCCACCTGCTTCTCTGAATATTAATCCCAGTCACCCAGTGACCAATTGTGCAAAGTTTGAGAACCCTACCATTAACAGTGTAAGAATTGCTGCAGTTTACATTTTCTCAGTGAAATTTTTCTCCACCCACTTATTTCCTAACATTATTCAGGTATGTATTTGGCTGGTGTTGGCTCTGCCTACTATCTCTAACCCTAACACACAATTACTCAATAACCAAGTTTGTGAGCTTTGCGGTTTTTGGCATCAATAATTTGCATTGAGATTAGACAAATCTGATTGGCTGCTTGTGGCTCCACCCCTTTGTCTGAATTTAACCCCAGTCACCCAATGACTAACTGTACCAGGTTTAAGGCTTGTGCCATTAACAGTGCAAGAATGGTAGCAATTACATATTCCCTCTTGAAAATCAATAGGTGAATTTTTATTGGCTTGTGTAGGCTCCACCCACTTCTCTGAATATTAATCCCAGTCACCCAGTGACCAATTGTGCAAAGTTTGAGAACCCTACCATTAAAAGTGTAAGAATTGCTGCAGTTTACATTTTCTCAGTGAAATTTGCATTTGTCTCCGCCTACTGATGACCCGGCATTGCCTGCTTATGTATTTTGCAGGTGCTGGCTGCGCCCACTTTTCCTAAACCTAACACACAATTAATCAATAACTCAATGACCAAGTTTAACAAAAGTTTGCTTTCCTAAAACAGAAAGAATTTGCGATAATTCAGGTTGGAGTGAGCTCGAGATGTCTCCCAGGCACCACTGCTGAATATATGCAAATTAACCATTGTACCCTTAGAAGCTAAACACACCTCCAGAACCGCTGGAATGCAATGATGTGTCAGCTTGTAAATATGTACAGAGCCATAATAATCCAACATGCATACAGACTGTTTTCGGATTGTTTGATCCTCATCAGTGCATGGCATGGATTAATTTGGCTCTATGGAGTAGGGCTTGTAAATCCGAGAGGCACAGACTAACCAGCAAGCTCATGGTGACCCAGAACTCATTGGGGTGTGTAAGGGACTACAATGGTCCTAAAAGCCCCCTTACTAAGATGTTAAGAAAAACAAAAGTTTGCTTTCCTAAAACAGAAAGAATTTGCGATAATTCAGTAATGTCCAAGTTTGTGAGCTTTGCTGTCTTTGGCATTAATAACCTGCATTAAAATGAAACAATTCATATTGGCTGTTTGTGGCTTCACCCCCTTTTATAAATTTAAACCCCAGTCACCCAATGATCAACTGTACCAGGTTTGAGGCTTGTTCCATTAACAGTGCAAGAATGGCAGCAATGAAATATTCCCCTGAAAATCAATAGGTAATTTTTGATTGCCTTTTGTAGGCTCCACCCACTTTTCTGAATATTAACCCCAGTCACCCAGTAACCAACTGTGCAAAGTTTGAGAACCCTACCATTAACAGTGTAAGAATGGCTGCTGTTTACATTTTCCCAGTAAAAATTGTATTTGTCTCCGCCCACTTATTACCCGGAATTGCCCATTTGTGTATTTGTCTGGTGTTGGCTGTGCCTACTTTTCTAACCCTAACACACAATTAATCAATTACCAAGTTTGTGATCTTTGCGGTGTTTGGCATCAATAATTTGCATTGGAATATAACAAATCTAATTGGCTGTTTGTGGCTCCACCCCCTGTCTGAAATTGAACCCTAGTCACCCAATGATCAACTGTACCAGGTTTGAGGCTTGTGCCATTAACAGTGCAAGAATGGCAGCAATGTAAATATTCCCCTTGAAAATCAATAGGTTAATTTTGATTGGCTTTTATAGACTCCACCCACCTTTCTGAATATTAATCCCAGTCACCCAACAACCAACTGTGCAAAGTTTGAGAACGCTACCATTAACAGTGTAAGAATGGCTGCAGTTTACATTTTCCAGTGAAATGTGTATTTGTCTCCGCCCCCTTTTTGGTTATGGGAATAAAAAGTATCCTATACTTTATTCCAGGTAGTGTACTATGTGTGTGCCAAATTTCATTCAAATCCGTTCAGCCATTTTTGCGTGATCGAGTAACAAACATCCAAACATCCGAACTTTCCCATTTATTATATTAGTAGGATTAGTAGGATGTTGCACCCTGGAAAAGTAATTGATGGCAAAAGCTTCTGATGTTCCATGAAATGGTCCATGGAGTCAAGTTCTCCTGCATGAGCCTCTTGGCACCTCTCATCACATTAATGGGCCACCCATGTGTGGCACTGTTCGCCATACAGCAGTCCCCTCTGTGATGCCCTGAAGGCGGCCCTGCAGGAAATTTAGCCACTGGAGTGCTGGAGGCAGGTAGCGGGTGCCGAGGTTGCCCACTATACAAACTTCAGTTAAAGCGCCCGCTAGTTAGGCGCAGTTTGTACAGCAGGTAGTCCTAAAACCCACTATTACAGTTCATAGCCGATACTGACATGGGTGGTTCTGGAGCCCCCCAACTTCTGCAGCAGCTGATGTTTATCTTGTTTAGCGCCCAAAGTGGCATGGTTATCGGTGGGCTTTGTATGTAGAACAGAGGTGCCAGCAGGATAAAAGTCAATAACATTTTTAAAAATTGCTTGGAGGAAGTGGTGGGCTTGCCTCCCAAAAGCAGACACGAGATCCTGTCTTCTTATAAATCAATACATTTATTATACGGTACCCCAAAAACAGTGCAACGCGTTTCGCAGGCCCAGCCCGCTTCATCAGGCAAAAAAAATGGGGACAAAACAGAATTTCGTCAATAGCAGGTGTAGCGCCTCACCTGCTATTGACGAAATTCTGTTTTGTCCCCACTTTTATTGCCTGATGAAGCGGGCTGGGCCTGCGAAACGCGTTGCACTGTTTTTGGGGTACTGTATAATAATTGTATTGATTTATATGAAGACAGGATCTCGTGTCTGCTTTTGGGAGGCAAGCCCACCACTTCCTCCAAGCAATTTTTAAAAATTGTATTGACTTTTATCCTGCTGGCGCCTCTGTTCTACATACAAATACTCTGTGTCCACTCCTGGTGGAGGGGAGTGCTACCCCGTTTCTTGTTTCTTTACTACAGAGAGCGACTTCTTAATCCTGAGTGAGGACAGGTCTCATCTCCTCACCTGCCTATTGAGTGGTTGCCTGAATGGTAACCCATGTTTGTGAGTATAAATTCTCTCACTAAACCACTTACCAATTGTCTTTAACATACTACACCATATTGGGCTCTCGTTTTTTTTTTTTTATTTTATGGTTATCGGTGGGTTTTCGATACGGTAGAACAGTTAAGGTCAGGTGTGGGTGGGGTGTCAGTAGCGCATCGTCGGGGACGGGGGTAGGTGAGGATTAGGCAGGCAATGTTGAGGAAATTTGATCAGGATTAGGCATCAGTGGGGGGGGGGGGGGGGGTTGGTTAGGATTAGGCATCAATAGGGGGATGTCAGCATCGCTGGGGGGGGGTGTACTGTTAAGGTTAGGCATCGGTCAGGGGTGGGTCAGGTAGGATTAGAAATCAGAAGAAGGAGGGAACAGTAAAATTTAAAAATACTTTGCTATCGGAATTACCACTGTCCAATAGTACGATATTGATAATTTTACCAATATTCTATTAGTGGCCAGAGGTGCTCGGATACCGGCAATCACGTATTCGAGTGATCACGAATTTGACTCCGCCCACTTACCAATTGACTCATTATCACGAATAGAAACAGATATCCAACTCGAGTGCGGTTTTGAATTCGAATAACTGCATGTAATCACGAATCACGAGTTGGTATTGGTGATTAAAAACCCGCTGACTTTAGTGGTTAATAGCAAAGCCCTTACATGCTAGAAACACCAGGGGCCTGATTCACAAAGTGGTGATAACTCAGTTATCACGCCTAAAAGACTTTAGGCGTGATAACCTTTGCACCAGCAAAGTTATCACCGCTTTGTGCTCTAACTCGCGCGAACTTACCGCGCGCACGCGCGCGCGCAAAGTCCCATAGGGCTTAATGGGCACTTCGCGCGAAGCACGGTGCGCTGCGCTACCGCGCGCAAAACTTTGCGCGCGGGAGTTCGCACGAATTCCTTCAGATCACGCCTAAACTAAGTTTAGGCGTGATAAAGGGCTTTTCACAGGCGTGCAAAGTGTTTGCACCGCTTTGTGAATCAGGCCCCAGATATGTTAAGAAGAACAGTGGGAACAAGAGGAAAAACTATTTTTCAAAAAGACTTTATAGTTTTTGAGAAAATCAATTTTAAAGTTGAAAAGGAAAAAAAGTATACATTTAAATGCGGTAAATTACATTAACTGTCGGCGGGGTTTTTAGTCACAAATGCCGACTAGTGATCACGATTCTGGTAACGAGTGCAATTACAAGTGCATTCGTGATCGGCATTCATGATCGATAATGCCGATTACAACCTTGTGATCGCAGAAAATAGCTTGTGATCAAGAACTCGTGATGAGCACCACTGTAAGCGGCTATTTCCAAGGCCTACACTTCCTTGTTGTCCATTTTGCATTTACGACCAGAAACAACAGAAGAGCAAATTTAGAGCGGGAGAAAAATGTTTATTACTCTCAATGCTACTTATGTAAATTACAGAAGCAAAAAATATCTGTTCGCGTATAAGCCATGATTTTTTTTTGGGGGGGGGGGGGGGGGGGGGGGGGGGCTTATGCCAATTCTAAATGTGTATTTGAGTCAGTGCAGAGCGCACGTCAGTACTGTGCTGGAGAGGGATTCTACGATTACCTCAGCAGGGTCAGCTGTCATGTCTCCTCACTTCGGCCCACTGCTTGCCCACGTCTCCTCCATATCCTCTGATTCTGACGCTGTGTCTTCTGGGTCCATCCGCAGCTGACACCTTCCAGTCACTCTCTGAGTTGCGGCAGTGAAGCTGAATATCAGCAGTGAAGAGAAATTGATGGCGACAGCAGAGGGGCCTAGAAGAGGACACCTGGGCCGGCAGTGGATCCATTATTTAGACATTTTTCCAGCTCACCAGCCAACAATCTGATACAGGGTAGAGCAAACATACTCAAAAATAAAAATAATTACTGTGTATTTGGCTACTCATGCAGCACATATTCAAACTGTGATATTAAATAGGAGCTGAATATAATTTAAATTGTGTATTCTTTACAATATTCATCGGGTAATTATTCAGTTAGCATTTGCATTATAAAATCACACCTCACTTAGATTTACATTCGTAAATTAATAGTAGTGCCGCCATCTTTACTGCTGGCAGGTGCATCACTGTGGAATACTTTATATTCCCCTCCCCTATGTGTGGTGTGAGCAGGAATGTCATTTGATGATCTAGAGTGCTCTGGCGCAGAAGGCTGCATGACATCATAGCAAAGTCAGATTAAAGAGAACCTGAGGAGGGTTCGAAAAATCCTATAGGATACAAGGGCACATTCTGCATACAATGGCCAGTCTCTGTGTCCCAAAATCCCCCCCCCCCCCCCCCGTGCTCTGCTGTCCCCATAAAAAAACAAAAACGCCAGGCTAGTGACTGTTGCTAGCTGGCTGTTTACTTAAGGCTGTCTGTCACTGCCACTCCCCCAACTCCTCTACTATAGCACCGCTCCCCTGCCTGTGTCCCCTCCCTCCCCGCCTGCGTAAGCCGATTGGAGGAAGCTTACCAAGGCAGGGAGGAAGGGACACAGGCGGGGAGCCACGCTATAGAGGAGGCTAAGGGGACACTATAGGGACACAGAGGCTGGGCATTGTATGCAGAATGCACCTTTGTTTCCTAATAGGATTTTTCAAACCCACCTCAGGTTCCCTTTAAGGCCACATGGGGCCCTTAGCAAAGTAGCCTGTTTGCCCCCCCCCCCCCCCACACACACACACTTTCCCCCTATAGTCAGATTTTCCCCCCTTTCAACCAGTACCCCCCTCCCTCCCTCTCCATGTGGGACAGTGCGGTTACAAGAAGATACTCACCAGCTTCAACATTCCTGCGCTGACAGCTCTCTTCCGCAGTACCCCCTGCATCCTCCTCATGGATACTGTAGCACCATGTGACTGCACGCGTCTCTTGTCATGTAATGCAGCGGGAACGTACGGGTAACATGCTGTTGCTGTAACCATGGAGAGGACTCCAGGGTGTGCTGCGGAAGAGAGCTGTCAGTTCCTGTGTACCCGCCGTCCAGCAAGGAGAAGGAGGGCAAGTAGGATAGCACTTAGGGCAGCCTCCTCTCACAGCAAGGCTTCCAGTAGCCACACCGTACCTACCTTGCCTGGGGCCCTTAGACTGTGACTGCGGCCCCAAGCAAGTGCTTTAGTTGCCTGGTCGAAGATCCGGCCCTGCATCATAACCTTGGTTAAGCATCACTGAGAGGGCTACATACAGTAATATATACTGTTATAAGAATAGTTTTTGATGCTGAAACCAAGATACAGTAAAACCATGAATTACAAGTAACTTGGTTGGCAAGCACTAAGCAAGACGAGCAAAAAGTTTCATTACATTTTGACTTCATTACATTTTGTACCAGCAGTCTCTGGTCCTGACATGTGACATGATGAGATAGACATGTACAGTGGGGTGCAAAAGTATTCGGTCCCCTTGAAGTTTTCCACATTTTGTCACATTACTGCCACAAACATGCATCAATTTTATTGGAATTCCACGTGAAAGTCCAATACAAAGTGGTGTACAAATAACTGCAAACTGGGGTGTGCGTAATTATTCGGCCCCCTGAGTCAATACTTTGTAGAACCACCTTTTGCTGCAATTACAGCTGCCAGTCTTTTAGGGTATGTCTCTACCAGCTTTGCACATCTAGAGACTGAAATCCTTGCCCATTCTTCTTTGCAAAACAGCTCCAGCTCAGTCAGATTAGATGGACAGCGTTTGTGAACAGCAGTTTTCAGGTCTTGCCACAGATTCTCGATTGGATTTAGATCTGGACTTTGATTGGGCCATCCTAACACATAGATATGTTTTGTTTTAAACCATTCCATTGTTGCCCTGGCTTTATGTTTAGGGTCATTGTCCTGCTGGAAAGTGAACCTCCGCCCCAGTCTCAAGTCTTTTGCAATCTCCAAGAGGTTTTCTTTCAAGCTTGCCCTGTATTTGGCTCCATCCATCTTCCCATCAACTCTGACCAGCTTCCCTGTCCCTGCTGAAGAGTTGCACTCCCCGAGCATGATGCTGCCACCACCATATTGGACAGTGGGGATGGTGTGTTCAGAGTGATGTGCAGTGTTAGTTTTCTGCCACACATAGCGTTTTGCATTTTGGCCAAAAAGTTCCATTTTGGTCTCATCTGACCAGAGCACCTTCTTCCACATGGTTGCTGTGTACCCCACATGGCTTGTGGCAAACTGCAAACGGGACTTCTTATGCTTTCTGTTAACAATGCTTTTCTTCTTGCCACTCTTCCATAAAGGCCAACTTTGTACAATGCATGACTAATAGTTGTCCTATGGACAGAGTCTCCCACCTAAGCTGTAGATCTCTGCAGCTCGTCCAGAGTCACCATGGACCTCTTGACTGCATTTCTGATCAGCGCTCTCCTTGTTCGGCCTGTGAGTTTAGGTAGACGGTCTTGTCTTGGTAGGTTTACAGTTGTGCCATACTCCTTCCATTTCTGAATGATCGCTTGAACAGTGCTTCGTGGGATGTTCAAGGCTTTGGAAATCTTTTGTAGCCTAAGCCTGCTTTAAATCTCTCAATAAGTTGATCACTGACCTGTCTGATCTTGTGTGTTCTTTGGACTTCACGGTGTTGTTGCTCCCAATATTCTTTTAGACAACCTCTGAGGCCCTCACAGAAGAGCTGTATTTGTACTGACATTGGAATACACACAGGTGCACTCTATTTAGTCATTAGCACTTATCAGGCAATGTCTATAGGCAACTGACTGCACTCAGATCAAAGGGGGCCAACTAATTATGCACACACCACTTTGAAGTTATTGATTTGTAAAAAATGTTTGGAATCCTGTATGATTTCTGTTCCACTTCTCATGTGTACACCACTTTGTGTTGGTCTTTCATGTGAAATTCCAATAAAATTGATTCATGTTTGTGGCAGTAATATGACAAAATGTGGAAAACATCAAGGGGGTCGAATACTTTTGCACCCCACTGTATATGTACAGTGCCTAGCACACTAATAACTAGGCTGTGTTCCTTTTTTTCTTTCTCTGCCTGAAAGAGTTAAAAAAATATCAGGTATGTAAGTGGCTGACTCAGTCCTGACTCAGACAGGAAGTGACTACAGTGTGACCCTCACTGATAAGAAATTCCAACTACAAAACCCTTTTCTATCAGAAAATGGCGAGAGCAAGAAAGAGATAAAAAGGTGAATTTCTTATCATTGAGGGTCACACTGTAGTCACTTCCTGTCTGAGTCAGGACTGAGTCAGCCACTTACATACCTGATATTTAACTCTTTCAGGCAGATAAATAAAAAAAAAGATCACAGCATAGTTATTTGTGTGCTAGGCACTGTACATACACATGTCTATCTCATCATGTCACATGTCACTTTAGGTATCCTTTAAAGTGACCCAGAGATGAAAATAACAAAAGATTTGATACTTACCCGGGGCTTCCTCTAGCCCCATAAGATCGTCTGAATCCCACGCTGTCCTCCCGCGGTCTGCTGTTCAGCTGCAATTAGCACTGGTAACTGGCAGTCTGGTCCAGTCTGGGTCTTCTGCGCATGTAATCTCAAACGCTAAGTGTTTTTTAAAGCTACTTTTCAATGAGATTTCAGGCATGTGCCTAGCAATTTTCTAGGTATGCCTAGGGGTCTACATGAAAAGGGCGCCGGTAAAAAAGGGCGCCTGGTGGAGCCCATATATATACCAACTTCGGCTACAAAAAAGGCGCCTGGTGTAGCCCATATAAAAACTTCGGCTACAAAAAAACTCCGGGATGTGTTAATTACTATTCCCCCTCCAGGCCGCCATGGATAGTGGGGGAATGAAATAATTCGGCTTACAGTGCTTGTAGCCCATATAAAAACTTCGGCTACAAAAAAAAGTCAATAATATGGGCTACAGAGGGGCACCTTACTGTAGCCGAAAAAAATATGGGCTACAAAGGGGAGCCCGCTTGTAGCCGAAAACCTTGTAGCCGAAAAAATATGGGCTACAAAGGGGAGCCCACTTGTAGCCTATATCAAAACTCGGGCGCCCTTTTCTGCACCTTGTAGCCCATATTTCCAGAAATAACATTGATGTCTATGGCGGCGCCCCTTTCATACAGGCAGCTCGGGCGCCCTTTTCAACCGATCCCATGCCTAGTGATTTTTGGAGCATTTTAGTGCAGAGATTTTTTTTTGTACAGTAGAGCTGGAAGTGTACAGCTTTTGTGAAAAAAAAAAAACGCTTGGAAAAAAGCTCAGTTCTATCACTTTTTAGAGCGATTTTCCACTTTTCTATACCTATCATTGAGGCTGAATCAGCTCGGAAATGCTACAGGACCCACGTTTGCGTTTTAGAAAAAAATCACATGGCTCTGGTGTGATCCATCCCATTCAAATACATTAGCCAATGCACTAGCGTTTTAAAAAGCAATCAGAAGTGCTCTAGGTGTGCACCAGCCTTAAACAGAATTCTCCATTGTATTGGTAGCCAGTGGACCGAGCGAAGAGTTCGTGTTATGTGTTATGATCAGGGCAGTTTCTAGGCTAAATTGCACCCAGGGCGAGGGTGTAAAAATTGTGCCCCCTCCCCCCACCCCCGTGGACTTGTGAACCCTTAATCTTTAGGGACAGTCACACTTGCACAGGTCACAAGTAGATCTGCCTACTTACTAGTGACCAGCCGCTCATCCAGGAGGAAGCAGGAACCAGGAAAACACACAGGTGAAGAGAGCCTGGAAAGCCGACTCCTCCATGGGCACCATGCACTGACAGCCTGCAGTACCGCTACAGGACATCAGGTGTCATCACGCGGTGGTGACGTGATGATGAATTGGCATCTGACGCAGGCAGCCCAGGAGAAGTCAAGGAAGGTGATCATGCTGGTAATCTTCCTTCTTCTTCCATTTGGCCGCACCGCACGTCACCAGCTCCCTAGCGGTTATGTACTTCTGCCTGTGCATCCCTTCTTCTACTTGCCGGTCTGTGCCCAGGGCGATTGCCCTGCCCGTACTGCCCAAGAAACGGCCCTGGTTATGTTTTGTTGGTGTTATGTGGCAATAGTGGGGTTGACTAGGTTGACCTTACAGCGGCATTCTGTACTAGTTGCAGGCGGTACAGGTCCTTGTTTGGAAGGCCTGTACACAGAGCATTGCAGTAGTCCAGCCGAGATGTGATGAAGGCATGAACTAGGGTTGGAAGATCTGCTGGAGGTATGAGGTGTTTAATCCTTGCAATGTTCTTTAGGTGAAAGAAGCATGCGCACCCACACTTCTGCACTGACTCCAGCGCCCAAATTTCCTGTCACTGTGTCAGCTGGCCAAGCTTTTTACAGGAAGAAAAAAAAACACAAGATACAATTCTTTCCAAAACCCCCATAGATCTTAGTAACTGCTCATTTATGGCTTAGCACTGAAGCTCCCGTGAAACACAAGATATCAGCCGATGCCTCGGCCCCAGGTCATCTGCTCGTAAATAATACCTTCATTAGGTGGACTAACCACTTCAAGTGGAACTAAAATTTTCTAAATTAAATCGCACCCCAGGTAGTCAGTCTTCACTTAAAGCAGGCTGTAAGAAAACATTCAACAATAACATTTTTCAGCAGAAAATCTCACACGAGTGTAATTACATTCTCAGTGGCTGAAATGAAACCTGCATTACGGAGGCCCCAAAACAACCAACAGAGTGTTCAGCGAGGGTAAATAATGGACCGTATGCAATAGTTTGTGTCGCAAAATACAAGAGACCTATCCCTAACCCTTTAGAAGCCCCCTGTGTCTCCCCAAGCCTGGCAGCAGATTCAGAATGGGCTCAGGGTGCAGTCTCTTATTTACCTGAGAGAAGAGTCTCTCAGGTGATGGTCCAGGTAGTTACCTGACACGTTTTATGGTCAGAGACCATCTACTTCAAAGAACACGTAAAAGTCTCATGGCAGGGTCCAGGATAAAGTAAAATCTGCCATTGCCTTTCCTCTCCCTGATTCACATTGTGAAATGTATCACAGTTGGCACCTTCTTTAGTGCTGGTAGGGGCATCAGTCCAGGGCCGGATTTAGGCCAAGGCCACCTAGGCCATGGTCTAGGGCACTACAGGAGGAAGGGCTCCAAAGCAGCAGGCTAAACTGGTGCAGCATTGGCAAGCTTGCAAATGCTGCAATGCAAGGAGATCAGGCAAGCACCTGACCACGGTACTCTGCTGCTAGCCGCCTGTGCAGCAGCCACCTTGCTCTCTGGGCACGTTTGCATTATGGCCGGCGGCTATGGACTTGGGCAGCATTGGAGACGGAAAGGAAGAGGAAGCTTCTGCACTGGAGACGAGCGGAGAAATGAGTGACACAGATGGCTGCTGTGGTGTGAAGGCGAGATGGCTACCTATACTGAAAGGTGGGGGGGGGGGGGGTGGGAAAAGGAGGGATTAAGGAAGTCATCTGACTATCTATACTGGAGGGAAAGGGAGAGGAGTCATCTGGCTACATATACTAGAGGGAAGGGGGAGGGGTCATCTGGCTACCTGTACTGAAGGGAAAGCAGGGAGGAGTCATCTCGCTACCTATACTGAAGGGGGCCAACTGATGATAGTGGCCTAGGGCGGTAAAGAGTACAAATCCGGCCCTGGGCATCACTGTGAAATGTTTGTATAGTCAGTGTCCTGAAGCCAATAGAAATAATTCTTGGTCTTCCAAATGCTCTGGGAGGAGAATTCTGCACACTGAGGCTGTGATATCGCTGGCTGGTCAGGGTTACATGCCAATATACAGTACAACAATATAAATACTGTATATTCCTGCAAATAAGACTACTTTTTAACCCTTGAAAATCTTCTGAAAAGTCAGGGGTCGTCTTATACGCCGAGTGTCATTGATGTCGGGTGATACGCCCTATCCTGTTACCGATTCTCAGATCTTGCTTCTGAGGGCTGTAGCTAAGCAGCACAGGCGCATATGTGCAAGATCTGAGAGGCAGAGGAGGTAAATAAGATACAAGGGCGGGGCCAGATGGGTGAAAGAGGCGTGTTTTATGGGCACAGCACAATCTATTCTTCCATACCGCTCCAATAAACAGGGAGACAGGGAGAGCTGACCAATCCATTTAGGGAGAGTTGACCAATCCAACCAGTCAATCACCTGTATACTGTTCTATACTGGGTACCACATACAGTACAGCACCAGTATCTGTTCATACATAGCACCAGTATATGAAGTTTTTTTTTGTGAATTTTTATTTGGTGTGCGTTAGACAAGGAGCAGTCTTATATGGCGAGTATATCCCAAACTCTATATTTTAACTGTAAAAGTTGGGGGGGGGTACTCGTCTTATACGCCCAGTCGTCCTATACGCCGGAATATACGGTAGTTAGTTTTTCTGATGCTGAAAAATGTACGTGGTTAACTGTAAATAAAACGGTTGGTAAGGCTACATACTATGCCATAGAAGTCATTATAATTGCTTGAACAGCAGTTTATGTGTTGTCCAAACTCCTCCCCCTATTCCATCATCACCCACACAAGTTAGTTAGAAAGAAGCTGATGGACCATCCAATCTATTACTGTGACCACCTCCTTCTTATCATCCCCAGGAGGAAATAGAGGGAGGGGGTAAGTGGGGTCACATGATCACTCTGTGCTGAGTAAGAAACCCTACTCTGCTGGCAGCTCTATATGTTGGGCACACGTCTTTGGGACATGTGACTGTTTTTTGTTGTTGTTTTGTTTTTTGTTTTTTAACCACTTGCCGACCGCACGCTTATACCGTGCGTCGGCAAAGTGGCAGCTGCAGGACCAGCGACGCAGTACTGCGTCGCCAGCTGCAGGCTGATTAATCAGGAAGCAGCCGCTCGTGCGAGCGGCTGCTTCCTGTCAAATCACGGCGGGGGGCTCCGTGAATAGCCTGCGGGCCGCCGATGGCGGCTCGCAAGCTAAATGTAAACACAAGCGGAAATAATCCGCTTTGTTTACATTTGTACGGCGCTGCTGCGCAGCAGCGCCGTAAGGCAGATCGGCGATCCCCGGCCAATCAGCGGCCGGGGATCGCCGCCATGTGACAGGGGACGTCCTGTCACTGGCTGCACAGGACGGATAGCGTCCTGTGCAGCCCAGATCTCCCGGGGGAGAAGGTAGGAGAGGGAGGGGGGAGAATGTCGCCGCGGAGGGGGGCTTTGAGGTGCCCCCCCCGCAAAATGCCTGCAAGTAGGAGCGATCAGACCCCCCCTGCACATCATCCCCATAGGGGGGAAAAAAGGGGGGCGATCTGATCGCTCTGTGTGGCCGCGGATCTGTGCTGGGGGCTGCAGAGCCCACCCAGCACAGATCCAAACAAACAGCGCTGGTCCTTAAGGGGGGGTAAAGGGTGGGTCCTCAAGTGGTTAAATCTCTGGGTCATGTGATTCACTAAATTTGTCCGGAATAGATGCATCAAATATGAGAAAAATAGCATAGTTCTCTATTCAGCCACACTAAGAAAGAAAAATCCTAGAGTGTTAAAATAGAGCTTTAAAGTTTGTCTGCTATTTTAAAATATGATACCAAAAAAAAAAAAAAAATGTATTGCTTTTAAACAATTGTCACTTTAGCATAGCAAAAACAATGAACAAGCAAATTAATATCTCCTTTCAAAAGCTTAAAAAAGCCAGCAGCAATTAAATAGGATAAATTACTCACAGACAGTCTCCACATCGCAGTGCTGACATACAGACAACGGCGACTTTCAAGTTGGCACAATCGTTTGTCTTTGTTTATCATGAAAAATGCTGTAGCATTGGTCACCTCCTGATTCCTCCAAGATTTTTTGGATGTGATGGAAATACATTTTTCAAACAGCAAATCATTAGTCAGTGGGTGAGAGAGAGACAACCCTTCTAGATATCCCTTTCTTGTGCTGCCTGTGTGATGGATTCAGCAAGGAGGCTGACTGCTGATATAAAACAATACTGAAGTAGCAAAAAAAAAATAAGGAAAGGCTCTGGATCGCGTAGAGCATACATCTCAAACTCTGGCACGCGGGCCAAATCTGGCCCTTAGAGCAATCAAATTTGGCCCCATATGGTTTCCCCACTTTGCATTATGTTTGGCCCAATCTAGACCACCAGGGAAGCTATAATGAAGGTAAAGCCCTAATTAACCTGGTAAGCCATAGGGGGGAGGTAGGGGGAACATCCCAGGGAACTGTATAGGGAAGGAAGGGTGGTCACTAGACTCCAGGAAACTGTATAGGGGAGGGAGGAGGCCATTAGACAACAGGAAACTGTATAGGGGAGGGAGGAGGCCATTAGACAACAGGGAATTGTATATGGGAGGGAGGACCACTTAACACCAGGGAACTGTATAGGGCAGGGAGGACCACTAGACACCAGGGAACTGTATAGGGCAAGGAGGACCACTAGACACCAGGGAACTGTATAGGGCAAGGAGGACCACTAGACACCAGGGAACTGTATAGGGGAGGGAGGAGGGCAACTAGACACCAGGGAACTGTGTACAAGAAGAGATTACCCAGGCTTGGAGCAAGTGCCCTGGGTTAGAAACTGTCCGGTATCGCCAGAAGTGGTAAGACTTGCTAAGAAGTTTTGCTAAGAAGTTCGCTGTACATGTTATCATCTGTGGTGGGACTTGCTAAGATGTCCGTGGTGCATGCAACCATTTGTTTGTTCTTAGTACTGAGGAATCAATCATTAGACGTAGAGCTATATAGCTTATGTGATCTTTTATCCTATTCCAATAGGGGTTTTTTTTAGCAAAAATTGTTTACAACCACCTTTGTGGATCTGATGGATACACACTAATTAATAAATTTTTTAAAGGGGAACCAGCATGCTCCTTGTGTGAATGTATGTGTGGATGAGTATACACATATGTATGAGATATAGCATTTACTAATTGGTATATTAACTGCAATAAATACGGTTTTAAATTTTAAAATTATATTTTTGTATTAATTTAAGTCCAGCGCACCTTCTACTGTATTGTATATCTTATTCCTATTGGAGGTGTGGTAGGGGGGTAACCACACTTTGGATGGTTGCAGCTAGAGATGAGCGTAATGACTTAATTACGATTTCGCGAAATTTCGCGTAATTAGTGTAATTACGATTATGGCCGTAAGTACATAATCGTAATGAAGAAAGATTTCGCGAAATTCTGCGTAAGCGTAATTTTCGCATTACAGTGGGTATCGTGAAATTACGTTTGCCTTGCATGCAACTGTTTGTAAGCGTAGTTACATAACGTAATTTTGCGATAGTTCATATTACTGTAAGCGTTAATTTTCACGTCGTTTTCGCGTTACGGAATGCTATTTCGCATATAAAATTCGCCATGTAGTGATATTTCACATCAAAATTCGCCATACAGACGAAAATGCCTTTGGCGAAAATTCGCGAGCAACCCTGCTAACAAGTAATTACGAAATTCGCGAAATTACGAAGAAATGCGAAATTACGTTATGGTTTAACGCGAAATTACGTTATGAACGCAACGCAAAATTACGCGTTGAAAATTACGCTTACGATATTTTCAATTACGATTTTAATGGCAATTACGCTACCATAATTTCGCATCGTAATAGCAAATTTCGCATGCGTAATTATAGTAACGCGAAATTTCGAAAATTTCGGCTCAACACTAGTTGCAGCAGGAGGAAGTTTCTTTTTTAGGAGAATTGGCTAATTTTATATAATTTTGGGCAGCGCCCTCCAGTGTGTGTATTTTATTGAGACCAGGGAACTGTATAGGGGAGGGAGGACGACTAGACACCAAGGAACTGTATAGGGCAGGGAGGACCACTTAATACCAGGGAACTGTATAGGTGAGGGAGGAGGGCCACTAGACACCAAGGAACATTATAAGGGAGGGAGATGGCCACTCGACATTGAGGTTGGCCCACGACTTGGTCCCAGTGTTCAATTTCAGCCCACTTTATATTTCAGTTTGACACCCCTGGCGTAGAGCCTTATAGGTCCTCCCTCTCTCTGTGCCTTCATTCCCTTGAAACTGACCTCCATGACAGCCCCTGCTGTGGAATATGTGTGAACTATTATGAGTTAATATACAGCATCATTTTAAACACGTGAACCTGACATTTAGGGTGGAGGTTGTCCTAGGTAAGTGCAGATTTTCATTTTAAAGCGCCTCTTAGGGTCAGTTTAACCACTTGCCGACCGCGTCACGCAGATGGGCATGAATGTGGCGGAAGCCATAGGACCGCCTAAGGCTCCCTGCACACTGCAAATTTGTTTTGCGATTCCGTTTCCGATTTTCAATTCCGATTTTCCCTGAATGCAACCAATGGAAAAATGGATACAAAAACACAGCATGCAGTAACGATTCAAAATCGGAATCACATTCAGTGTGCAGGGAGCCTAACGGCGATCGGCGTAAGGTCCTTGGGGTGTGGTTTGCGGGAATTCGCACTCGCCGATGCGCATGCATCCCCACTCTGATGACGGAGCTCCGCCCTGCCTTCAGCTTCCCAGCGGCGATCGCTACTCGGAGACTGTTAGACGGCGAAACCGATGTCTTTTATTGCTGTACAGCACTGCGATCTAAGGCAGTCTCAAAGCTGCAGTGGCCCATTTAGAGGAAAATGGCCTGGTCTCTAGGGAGGTTTAACACTGCGGTCCTCAAGTGGTTAAGCAACCTTCCCTTGTAACCCCGTATGCTTAGACTTCAGAAAGGAAGTGGTTAATTACAGTCGTTAAAGATAATTGGGTTTTCAGTTGCCTGAAATCAACCTTTCTCCAATATCTGCTTACCTAAATCAGGTTACCCCGTCAATAAAGATTATTACGTTAAACTGCACCACCCGCGACATATCCCAGATAACCAGCTAATGGAATGATGCGCTGTGCTGCGAATACTACTCAGAGTATATATAAATACACATATTAACATCGATCTTTGCATATTATCCTTTCCAGCCAATCTAGTCTAGATCGATAGCTGCTTCTGTCAATCAGGCAGATGAACTCCCGAGCCATTCTCTGCGGGAATAGAACTGTAATTGCCGAGATCAGGGGTGTGCTTTGCAGAACTTCTGCCCTTTATGCCTACAGGTGGGCAAACAACTAGCGTGTGACTCTAATTGAGTCTGCTACTTTCTCGGTGCGCTGCTTCCTAGCTCCGGGTAGCGGTTTTGGCACGGAGAGGTTCCCTCACATTTATCATATTGGCAAAATATGAGCTGTGAAAGATGGGAAGCAGATGTTACAGTAAAAGCTGCTAACACAGACAGAAAGCATTTCTTGTGCAGCAGATGAGAGTGGTCACCATTCATGTGAACCTCAATGAAATTTATCTCTGCAGCTAAAGTTTCACGGGGATCTAACAACCAGGCTACTTAAGCCAAAACACATCCTACAAAACGCAAAACTCCAGGCTGGCATCGGGTTCAGGCATATTTTTGTTACAGAAGCATATTTTAAAATGGGAATTACACATAAATAGTTTACAGAACAATACTTCC
The DNA here is from genome assembly GCF_040937935.1 of Hyperolius riggenbachi. NCBI lineage: Eukaryota > Metazoa > Chordata > Amphibia > Anura > Hyperoliidae > Hyperolius > Hyperolius riggenbachi. The sequence continues at coordinate 67,810,072 of NC_090646.1, read as the reverse complement.
TGCATCCAGGATTGGCGCTTCCATAGAGGCAAAGGAAGCAATTGCCAGAGGGTCATAGAGCCCCCCCCCCCCCGAAGGGCATACAAGAGAAACAGCCACCGGGAGACTTTGACGCAGGATACAGACGATACACAGCTTATCCTGCTGCTGCACAAGTCCCGGCGGTGTTAATTACTATTCCCCCTCCAGGTCCATGTGAATGGTGGGGAATGATGTAATTCAGCTTCCAGCTATTGCTCGCGGCCGAATTACAGTGTTTTAAAAGTAATTTGAGCTCCGTCTTCCGGGGGCGCCAAAGTTTCTCACTGTGGGCCGCTACAGCTGTAATTCCTATTATGGCCTAGGGTGGCGCCGGCTGCGTCCAAATCTCCTGCGCTATAATCCATGTGCTCACCCCCAAGGTGCCCCTCCAGTTATGGTGACCCATGAGAGTGGGGATGCTGTTTGTTTAATCTGTATAGGAAAAGGAGAATGTGAATAATGGGAACCCCAAAAATTATTTTTAGAGGACGTATGATTGATGGACTCCTTATGATATTGTGTGAAGGGGGGGAAGAGTGGATTGAATTGGAACAGTCCTGGCAGCTGACTCAGGGGCCCTGGGGGTGATTTGGTTGGCAGGGTGCATTAGGGAGGCCCCCCCCCCTCCCCCCGAGTTGCTTTTGCCCCAGCGCCCCATAGTAGCTAGAACCGGCCCTGCCTGAACCAAATCATGGTGTCTGTCTCTTCAGTAATCACCTTCTGCCTGCTTATGTCCTCCCCTGTAAGGGTAGGGGACTCTCTCCTATTGTCCTATACTATCTCTTATATCGCTGTATTTATACAGACTATTCATGGGAGTATAAAGGGTTGATTGAAATTATACAGTTTAACATTTTTCTTCTGTATCATTTCTGTAGACCTCAGACGGGGATTCTTCCAGCCCCCCATAGCCTTGCAGGTCCCTCGGTTGTGTCCCTGTGCCCTTCTGACTGGACCAGACATGGGTTACTGCACATGTACATTCACCCCAGCCTGCGCACCTCCACGACTGCCCACCCAGGAGGTGCGTGGCTCGGGCCACACATGCGCAGTCGCACGCTGCTGACAACTTTTTAGAGGGGCACAGAAGAACAAACAGAGTGGTCTGGGAGGAAACCATGGGACCTCTAAGGCTACGGAGGCTAGAAGAAGCCTCAGGTAAGCAGAACTTGTTTGCTCTGTCTCAGGCTTACTTAAGGGTCCTTTTACAATGACTTGCATGCGGCAAAATGGCTGCTGTGCCATTATACACAATTTAGTATATGCAGCAGACTGTGTTGACTGGGATATTGGAAGCAACCTGCCCTCAATAAGTTACACCCTTTAGTCACATTTATACTGCTGGACAGGAAGCACGTTATCTGAAAAAAATCTGCATCTGCGCATGCGCACCACACACGAGCCAAGAATTCTATTTTTGCACGTAACCATTGACTTCCATTGCTTCTGGTGCTGCGCAGGGTGCATGATAACTGATAATGCACTGCTGGTTTTGTGTCATCTAGAGCACTTTAGATGCATCGCATTGCAAGAAGTGTAACATGTTTCATTGACTTCAATGGTCAATGCGATGAAGTGCATTAAGTGGAAGCAAACAAGCTAATGAAAAATAAGTAAACATAAACAGAATAGCCAAACAAAGTAGTGAAGAAGAGAATAATTGTTTCATAGGATAGAAGGTGGGACTTGTGGTTCTCAGGAAGTTGTTGCGACCAATTTTAAGACCTGAGCTCTGGTAGCAGGAAATAAAAGGCTAGTGAGGTCTTAAGTCTGCATGGATGGTGTGATGTCACAGGAAACATTGCTGTGCAAACATTTTTCAATTTTAAAAGTTCAGATGCAAATGTAATATTTAGAATTTACACTAATCAACATGACCAGAATCTGGGTATATAGAGGGTGCAGTTCTCTGGAGCTGTACCCCAGTTTGACCAAACTTTTAATAAATATATTTTTGGGATTCAGTTTTAATACAATAAAACCCAAGTAAACCTTTAATGAAATATACCAAAAAAAACAAAAAAAAAAAAACCTTCAGTAAACGTTCAATGAAAACAAAATGTAACACAAACTTTGTCATTTCCATTTAAATGATAATTATTTTAAACAAAAAACATCTGTTAGTCATTCTCAGCAACAATACTGTATAATCTGCCTTCCACATTAACACACTCATGATGAGTCTGTCCATTAGACAACAGCCACCACTGGCAACCAACAGGCACACTAAAACTCTCCATTACCGAGCTGCAGACCCAAGCCTAACTAAGGCCAGTTTATTCCTCTGTTGTCTCTTCTAGGGTCTCCTCTAAGTTGTGTGCGTGTTTCAAGTCTCAGGAACCCTTCATGAGTTACCTAAAGCACAGCAAATGCCATCTACTAGTTCAAAGGAACAAGGACAACACCAAATTCTCAACAATATAGAGCAGGATATCAGACCAATATACTCCAACAGCAGCAGATATAAAAACATAAAACATTACATTCAATGGACAACTAGAGTTCTGGCTCAAGAGGAACTATAGGGTCACTGGGGATGATTTATCAAGATAGTACAACAAAATGGGCCACTAATGGAGGTAAAGAAATGGGAGAAGCCACCCCAATTTTAATAAAATACTCTAAAAACACTTTCAACTGTAAAGGTTGTCCAACCTTAAGACAGTCAACTAACAGCAAGGACTGAAAATATATTTTTTTTTAATTGGAAACACAGCAGACAATGCATTTCACAAGGTGAATCTCACTTCCTCGGGTCTTTCTGCAGCGAGTAAAATAGCATTGAGCGCTCCAATAGAGTATTGTAGTGTTTCCAATAAAAATTGTTATTTTCAACTTCCAATAAAAATTGTTATTTTCAACTTTCTTAAGGTAAGCCAACCTTTATGTTTAAAAGTTTTTAGAGTATTTTATTACAATTGGTGCTCCTCCTCCTATTCCTTTATGTCCTTCCCCCTTAAAGGGACAGTGCAAAATTAGGAACTAATCAAGTAGCATCTATTTAGTAATTTATTTATTTTTTTGGGTGGGAGGGTAACCGTCAAGATCCTAGGATCATCTATGCTTCAAGTGGAAAGGGACTAAAACTATCCACAAGTGCGTTAACATGTTTGTCGCCTGGACTGAGTATATTCTTATACCATACTTACCCACGTCAATTTCACTTACTACTTTATATAGTGATCCTGAGGTCCCTCTGTTTTTGTTCCTTCTCTGGAAGGCACATCATGACCTCCAGGACCTCCCTTTCCACTAATGGGGGTGTTTTCATTGGTGTTCTATCACCATTCTTGTTTTGTCTAACTTCAGAAACAATATTGTTTGCTTTGAGCAAGTGCATCACTTTCCCTTTAGTTTTTGTTGCCCCTGTCTTAATAAATCAATCCTGCTATATTAGTTCCAACATTGTCTCATCGTAGAGTCTTACCTGGGTCACCAGGGGTTCCAGAAGCCCCTCCACCGTGAGTGTTCTGATCTCCAGGCTTTTAGGGTCCCATTTCAGAATAATTGGTGATGTTGCTGATGTCATTTTTCTAAAAAAAACCAAATTATTTTAATATTTAGTAAACATATTCTGTATATACTGCATAAGTCCACCTATGTCTTAAGAAGTGTTATTAATCATGTAAACATTAAACTTATAGTTTCCAAAACTGAGAGTGAGCTAAAATTGGTCTCTTTAGCAACCTTTGGAGTAGAGTTGCAATGAGACTAGCCAGAATTTCCTACCTTACTGTAAGAGTAGCTGCACAGAGTAGGAGGCATTGCTGTTAATTTTCAACACCTACACTAATCCACTGACTGGCTGCAAACTCAAGCACTACTATCTGCTGTTTCCATCAGGCATTTTTCAGATGAATCGGAGAACTGCATGCTTGTCATTCAATTCAGTCTCTTGTCTGCCAGCCATGAGCCACTTTCAGCTACAATTTAATGTTATCATCTGTAACCCCACAGATATTAGTGTTTGCCATGCAGTGGAATCACCTGTTGCAAAACAGTGATTTGTTGAGTCTGAGCATACCCATAGCCACAGTTCTGACTTGGGTTGCGGTTCTGTAAGTCGACTTGTTGATCCTATGTTATGGGATGTGTTGTAAATAATCTGTTATCAGTGTATACTGTCTGTTGCGCTTCCTGACAAAGCGTAACAGAGGTGAAACATGAAGAAGCTACAAATAACTGTTGTTTGGGTGCTGTGATTAGAGTTAGGTATTACGAAAGGAAGGTTAGTGGGAAGGTGACGGTTGGTGTTGGGCACTAGGAGGGGTGGTTTGTGTTAGTCATTAGAATAAGGGGTTAGTGTTAGGCTTTAGGAGTAGAGGGTCAGGGTGACATTGGGGGTAATGTTAGTCTATTTCAAATATTAGTAATATAAACAAAGTTTTCACCGAGCACCCAACTCTCATGTTGGCAGGGCTAAAGCTATAAATAAACACTAGATAAAAACTAAGCACTGAAGATGAAATAATGCTTGCTGCGATCAAGGTCAGATTTATACTTTTTTTTACCCCCAGGCCAAGTTGTGGGTACAGTTTCTTGCGCAGCAGCCCCTTTCTTCAATGAAAAGCTCCCCTGAGCATCAGTTTTCCTTTTCATGTGTTCTGCGACATACGTGGCAACCCCTATTTCATGTCCAGGTGCCTCACGGACTGCAACCACCCAAGGCCCAGGCCTATGTGGCCTTTCCCGAAACCCGTCCCTGGCTACGATCTCATGCTCTGTATATGCAAAGCTAAACTTACAGCAGAACCAAAAATGCTGAGTTTTTTTCTCAACAAAAAGAAGACCTTGTACATTGGGATGGAGTAATATTTGCAACAGCATTTAAAAATGAAATGATGATGATATTTCCAACCTAACAACAAAAATCTGCATAAGACAGCAAGTAGCACAAAACCATTCATAAGACATTGCGACATTTAATGCACTAGTGAATTGTGAAAGACATGCAGGCCTTTTAATTGGAATTCTGGATTTTGTTTTTTGTTTATTAAGCATAACATTTTAATTGCTGAACAACAAACTTTCCGCCCTGCACAGACAAGGTGGGGAAATAAAGCACTTGCTGACTCAGTATCAAGACAGTTGGCCAGATTTAAGTACAGTTGGTGTTTGATACAGAAATGAGTCCATTGCTGCAGATTTCCGGACATGCTGCTGTCTGACTGTGACAGTCCGCCACTGTCTGATGAGCGGGCGTTCTGCTCGCTGTTACCGCGAAGCTGCAGTATTTTAAACGGTAGAAACGAGGTGACTGATTGTTCTGACCTAGAGAGAGTTAGGAAAGTCTCTGAAGATTTGATGTGAAGAATTTAGCTGTCTGAGTGAGGTCAGCGTGTTACTTTATAACACAGACAAACTGACACCACCTGATGGGAGCTCCTCAGTGCGAGAGCATTACGGAAAACACAAACTGACAGTTTACAAGAGGCTGGATTCTCTGTATCTTACTCACCCGCTGAGCTGGCAAACTATTAAAAAATACTGAAAACATACACTGATCAGCCGAAACATTGAAACCACCTGCCCGAGAATGATGTTGGCTCCCCTTCTACCATAAAAATAGCTCTTACTCTCCGAGGCATGGTGGCCACAAGCAGAACAAGTGAAAAAAGGGGCAAGACTCATACTATTGAAAAGGACGCCCGCTAAATTGGTGTGCGCTGGGGCCGCCCACTATGCAAACTGTGGCTACAAATAGCCGGTGCCCATTTCTACAAAACTCCGGTAGGACATAATAGGCAGGGGCGTAACTATAATCTATGTGCCCCCAAATGTTCACACCCCTTGTTTTACCTCCCCTTGGTGACCCTCACAGCCTGGGGGCCCATCTCACAAGGGCCATAAAACAAGTGTGGACATCATAACCTTCACACCCATAACAAGTGTAGCCACAAAACACCTGATCTGAAGGATGGGCCGCTTTATTGGAGAAAGGGAGGGTTAGTAGTCGGGGTCCCTCTCACAGCTCTGGGACCCACAGCGTTTGCAGAGTCTGCTCCTCTGTAGTTACGCCCCTATTAGGGGGGTAGTTAAGGTCAGTTGACCACATGGGGGGGTTAAGACTAGGGACCACGAGGGGGGAGGGGATTCTCTGTGAGAGTAGGGAGGGGTTAGGTCATAGTAACATATTGGTAATTATTAGCAATATTTTACTATATGAATATTGTACTGCCGATGATTTCCTGTGCGCCTTTAGGGGGGTGTCTTGTGGTGCTTAGCACCAACATGTCAGCAACAGGTCCTACAGAGTCTCGTACACTCGTTCAGTCACTGTTGCCCTTAGCAATCATTAATCTAGGCAACAGGTGATGCCTACTTTCGATGCAGCAGTCTTGCCTATACCATCAGTGAGTGGTGTGGAGCTGGTGGCGGAGCAAGCAGGCGGACTCAAAACTGTTTTTTAAGGCTCATACACACGAGGCACAACTGTCGCCACAAACACGTGGCACGCGCATGTCTGGGTGACAGTTGCCTCGTGTGTATGAGGCACGCACCCCGAACTGTCGCTGGAGACAGCAGTTGCCGTGCGTTAAAAAGTTAAATCGCTGGCAACTTCTGTCTCTGCAACTGTTGCTAGTCCAACACGCGTATTGCGTGTGTATGCGGACTAGCAGCAGCTACCCACACACTGAGAACGGAGCTTCCAGCAGGGGCTCCGAACCTTCGGCGACAGCTTCTGCCGCATCTCTGCCTGTTGGGCAGAGATGTGTAGACAGCTGTCACTTAGGCAGAGCTCTCACCGAGCTGTTGCGCACACGTCTCCTGTGTGCTAGCAACAGCAACGACCGTAGCCCGTGTGTATGTACCATTAGGGTGAGAGTTCTGTACACGAGAACTGTACAGAACAGTTCTTTTATGGAAATGGGAGGAAGGACAATGACGATGAGCATCCCGTGGCTCAGCAGACAAAAGGTCACAATGTCCTTGTTTGTCTTCATTGCTTAGCGAAAGGAATTGGTAGGCAAGCTGTACACACTCAGCTGAGATAGCCCAAAATGATTGTCATGGCCAAAAATTAACCAGACCTAACCTGCCAAATCGGGCCTCCATGCATCAGACTTCCTTTTTCAGAATATGTCACAGACAGGGGTGTACTGGTATCCCAGCGGGGCCCCCAACTAAACTCAGCCAGCTGGACCAAACCTCTGCCTAAGCCCCCTCCTCACATGACAAGCAGAGATGGTAGCTGAAGGGAAATAGACTGTACAGTGACTACTGTAAAGACAGGAGTTAGGACTTGGAGCTCTGGTGGATGAAGGTAATGTTTGGACTGGACCCCTATAGCTCTCGGACCTCCCCCAGGATGGCAGGGGTCACAGGGGCTATTTTTATGCCCCTGGCCACAATGTTCTAATGCTCAAAGACCCTTTGGAGGCACTTTGAGTGGTGGACAAAGATCAGCATGGGCACCCTGACTGGTTTGAGGTGACACAATACATGTACAGCAAAGTGCAATGCACTGTATGTTCTGACACCATTCTCTTATGGCCATGATTAAGTTTTTCAGCAGTTTTCACTGTTGCTACCTGATACCCACAAACCTACATCTGTAACACTGGAACATTTTTTGTCAATTTTTCTGGGTTGTTGCAAAATGCAAAAACTGACAGTAAATGAATCCTATGTTATTCTACAGGATTCATTCAAACTTGTCAGTCCGTAGCAGATCCATTTGATCCCCTCTGGTAGACACAAAGCAAAATCCTTATTTTTACAAGTTTCCAGACAACAGATGCTTCTTCCAGCTCTCCGCAGTCTATCAGGCCCCTTGCTTTAGTTCTGGTCCACTCCATGGTCCCGCTAGCCCCTTTGAGCGGCACTCAGTGTCCGAGGCTATTGCACATGTGCATGCTTGTCTGCACACCTCTTCGATCCCACTGCTGCTACCAGGACCTTTCTTCACTTGCGCAGCTCACAAATACTTAAACAGCGCATGCGCCAAATGCATTTTGGGCATGGGAGGGTGATAAAGTGGACAGCAACACTTCCCCAGTGGCGTAGCTACAAACCTCTGGGCCCCGATGCAGAATCTGGATGTGGGCCCCCCCCCCCGGCAACAATAGCCCCCCCCAGCAACAACAGCCCCCCCTCCCCCGGCAACACCCGACACACACACATATCCGAATCCCTATAGCCAGCTATAGGTCCCCCCAGTATAGGTAGCCAGGCATAGGTAAGTCAGTATAGTTGCCCCCGGTATAGGTTAGGCAGGTAGGTGCCTCCAGCATAGGTAGCCAGTATAGTTGCCCCCAGTACAGGTTAGATAGGCAGGCGCCGCCGGTATAAGTTAGATAAGTTAGACAGGTGCCCCCAGTATAGGTTAGTTAGGTAGGTGCCTCCAATATAGGTAGCCAGTATAGTTGCCACCTGTATAGGCTAGCTAGGTGCCCCCAATACAGGTTAGATAAGTAAGTGCCCCCAGTATAGTTTAGATAGGTAGGTGCCCCCCAGTATAGGTTAGATTAGGTAGCTGTCCCCCAGTATAGGTTAGATGAGGTAGGTGCCCCCCAGTATAGGTTAGATAGGTAGGTGCCCCCCAGTATAGGATAGATTAGGTAGGTGCCCCCCAGTATAAGGTTAGATTAGGTAGGTGCCCCCCAGTATAGGTTAGATTAGGTAGGTGCCCCCCAGTATAGGTTAGATTAGGTAGCTGCCGCCAGTATAGGTTAGATTAGGTAGAAGCCCCCCAGGATAGATTAGGTAGCTGCCCCCCAGGATAGATTAGGTAGCTGCCCCCCAGGATAGATTAGGTAGCTGCCCCCTAGGATAGATTAGGTAGCTGCCCCCCCCCAGGATAGATTAGGTAGGTAGCTGCCCCCCAGGATAGGGTAGAGTAGGTAGCTGCCCCCCCAGGATAGATTAGGTAGGTAGCTGCCCCCCCCCCAGGAAAGATTAGGTAGGTAGCTGCCCCCCAGGAAAGATTAGGTAGGTAGCTGCCCCCCCCCCAGGATAGATTAGGTAGGTAGCTGCCCCCCCAGGATAGATTAGGTAGGTAGCTGCCCCCCCCCCCCAGGATAGATTAGGTAGGTAGCTGCCCCCCAGGATAGATTAGGTAGGTAGCTGCCCCCCCAGGATACATTAGGTAGGTAGCTGCCCCCCAGGATAGATTAGGTAGCTGCCCCCCTGACTGCACACTGACTGTGACAGACTGGCAGCTCTCTCGAGTCTCTCGACAGTCACAGCTCTCTAGGAAGATGGGAGGAGCTAGGCCTGCCGCTGCCAGCCAGAGATCAGTGAGTGAGGGCTGAGGGAGGGGGGCAGGGGGCTGTACAGGCTGCGGAGAGTGATGTCTCAGACAGTCGTCTCACTCACCGCAGTAGATTAGAGGCCAGCCAGCACCAGGGGGGAGAGAGCGAGTGACGTCATTAGTCACAGACAGTGACATGAGTCATCTCGCCAGACGCTCCGCCGGCCGCCGCTAATGACTGTGCTGTTGTCACTGCTGTGACTGTCTCTGCTGCTGACGCTGGGGAGGAGGGAGGCGGAGCCAGCCGAGGGAGAGAATCTTCTGCACTCTGCTCTGCCGCAATTAGTAAGGAATGGATGCTGGCGGCCCGGCAGCACCCACACAATCTAGTACCATACATTATGCAAACAGGGAGGGGGGCCCGGCGGCCGGGCCCCCCCTCAAGGCTTCAGACGGCGGGCCCGGTCGCCAATGCGACCTCTGCGACCTCTATTGCTACGCCCCTGCACTCCCCCCCCCCCCCCCCTTGGTATTCCTTTAAAAGGTATATTGTTCCTGTGAAGCAACATATATATGCTGTAATGCCTCCTCTATCTATAATTTTTTTTTTGGTACATGCAGCTATAACTTTGCTAGCTGTGTGTACTGCCCGATCGCCGCCGCACCACGCCGATTCGCCGCTACCTGCCGCGCCACCCCCCCCCAGACCCCATGCACTGCCTGGCCAATAAGTGCCAGGCAGCGCTGAGGGGTGGATCAGGACTCCCTTTGATGTCACGACGTCACCCCGCCCATCGCCATAGTGCCGGGGGAAGCCCTAATGGAATTCCCATTCAGAACGGGATTTCCGGACAGGCCTGATCGCTGGAGGCGATTGAAGAGGGTGGGGGGATGCCGCTGCACAGCTAGGCTAGCTACATGATTTAAAAAAAAAAATAGTGCTGCACTGCCCCCTGGTGGTTTAAATTGACCACCAGGAGGGTTAATAAATAAACAGATGGAGACGCTAGCTATTTCTGGCTTTGAGCTTACCGTAGTTAAGTTGCTCCTAAAGAAGTGGATTAAAGCTTGCGAAACGCGTAGTCTGTTTAAAGCTGTTTTGATTAAAGTCTAATTTATGCTGATTTTGACTTTCTGAGTCTATATTGTGGGAGGTAAGTTCACTACTACCTTCTATATTTAAACTGTTTTTAGTCTTTTTTTATCCTATGTTGGTGCCTCCATAGCCCGCTGCTCAATCACTTTATAAATAAAGTTAAATAATAGTAGTTAATTGACTTTGGCCAGTCGGTATGTGTATTTGTTACAGGAGGATGTTGAGGACCATAGTTCCTGGATAGAATCCAACATAGCAATATGGATCATGGTGGAATCTCAAAGCTGATTTTATATCCAGTTGGGGATCTCTCAGTTGGGGACTGGCATTTTAAATAATCTGTATTTGCACTCCTAATCAGTGCAAGAGTCAAACTAGCCCCCCTCCCCCAAACCTCCCTATTGCTCCTTCCTTTGATGTATGGCTTCACTGACCACAGGAAGCTTCTGAGATCCATTGGCTTTGTTCTGAGATGCAGGACTCACAGAAGTTCCTCCTGGCTGCTTATTTTTCAATGTGATTGCATCTTATTGTCCAGGCTCATAGAAGGTTTGCTTTAACCACCCTGGCGTTCTATTAAGATCACCAGGGCGGCTGCGGGAGGGTTTTTTTTAAATAAAAAAAAAACTATTTCATGCAGCCAACTGAAAGTTGGCTGCATGAAAGCCCACTAGAGGGCGCTCCGGAGGCATTCTTCCGATCGCCTCCGGCGGCCAGAATAAACAAGGAAGGCCGCAATGAGCGGCCTTCCTTGTTTTGCTTACATCGTCGCCATAGCGACGAGCGGAGTGACGTCATGGACGTCAGCCGACGTCCTGACGTCAGCCGCCTCCGATCCAGCCCTTAGCGCTGGCCGGAACTTTTTGTTCCGGCTACGCTGGGCTCAGGCGGCTGGGGGGACCCTCTTTCGCCGCTGCTCGCGGCGGATCGCCGCAGAGCGGCGGCGATCAGGCAGCACACGTGGCTGGCAAAGTGTGCTGCTTTTTATTTCACTAAAATCGGCCCAGCAGGGCCTGAGCGGCAGCCTCCGGCGGTGATGGACGAGCTGAGCTCGTTCATACCGTCCGGCTGGTTAATGTGGCTGTCTCATGTGGTAGCTGAGGTCAGTGCTGCTAACATTGCCTCCCCCCCCATGCTCTTTTTCTCTTCATACTGTCATCTTACAAAGCCCTGAGCTTTGATACAAAAATATGTGACAGCACCTGTGATCTTTGGCAGACCGGTCGCTGCGACTTATCATTAATGAGCCCAGGCGGGATACAGGGCAGCGTCATTAGGAACTACAGAGCCCCATGTGCTGGACTGATAACACACAAAGCATAATGCAAGCAGAGAAAACACACAAACAGGAATTAACAAATGCCAGGTCCATGACAGGTGTGTTTAATTTCTCGTCTCATTTATTTATTTTTCAACTGTTTGTATTGAGAATTATAAACGTACAAAAAAAAATCACAAGATATGGTAAGTGATCTTTTTCATCTGTAATACTCATTGCAGTAGGACCATTTAGAACAGTAAGAGTCAATTATATGAGCATATAATAACAACATATTAACTGTGAGAAAGGAAACATATAAACTTCTACTATGTTCTCAAGAAGGCTTGGAATGTTGAATGATATTAAACTTGCGTCAAAGAAATCTTAAAGCAGTAGTGTAGTGGAGCGCTATCCAAACCTGTCTGGGTTTTTGCCCTACACAGTGACAGATGGGATTGCATCAATTAAAGTGACAATGAAGCAAAAAAACAAAAACAAAAACAAAAACTTATAATATAATGAATTGTATTTGTAATATGGATAATTAATAGATCATTAGTATTAAAGAAAATAGTCTTGCATTTTTATTTTCAGTAATATACCTTTTTTTTTAATAACATTGCATCATTCTGTCATATTTGCAATTATAAACACTCTGTATTTTAAACTATGAAACAGAGCAGAGCTAATTACTGTACCGTTTAAACTCCACTGCAATAAAACCTTATCTGAGGTCGCCTCTTACTGTTTCTTTGATGTATAAGTGCTTTAGAAATAAGGACCGTCTCCAACCCAAGTTGGGTCAGAAAGCTCAGTGAAGCTCTTTTGCGTAGATAACAACTGGAGTTTCTTAACTCTTCCTGTGCTGGAAACAATATTAGACTTTCCTATGCAAATTTCCTATTAAATATTAGACTTTTCCTACGCGAATTTCCTATTCAATACATTGTATGCGATTTGCATAGCGGTATGCGAATTCTGATGGCTCTGCCGTGCAGATTTTATTCTGCACAGAAAAACGCTCAGAAATCCTGACAAGTGGAAACAGTCCTATCCACTTGTATTACCCATACGAATTTGCATGCGGGATGCGCATGCGCATTTGCGATAGTGGAAACGACCCTAACAGTGTAAGAATGGCAGCACTTTACATTTTCCCCAGTGAAATTTGCATTTGTCTCCGCCCACTTTTTGGGAATAAAAAGTATCCTATATGTTATTCCAGGTAATGTACTATGTGTGTGCCAAATTTCATTCAAATCCATTCAGCCATTGTTGCGTGATCGAGTAACAAGCATCCAAACTTTCACATTTACAATATTAGTAAGATGATTTATTTATGATTTTTGTAACCAGACTTTATTGCACATGGCTTTAGCCAGGCTCCACAGCACCTGTTTACAGTACAATCATCTCCCCCATCAGAGCAGCGCAATAAGTGGCAGGGCTGGAAGTGCCAAGCAAATGTGCGCATGGCCCACAACGGATGCATTGAAAAGAGCTTTAGCCGCGCAATTGTCGTAAGGACTATTATTAAAACGCTCTGAATGCTGCACTAACAGCCTCTATGACCCAGCCATATAATACAACTGGAAATGGCTCAGTGGTACAGAGACAATATCTCCTTGTACAGAGCACAGCGAAGAGTGCTTGTAAAAGCTATTGAATCCTTGATCTAGAGACCTAAAACACATCTGCACTTCTCTCTGTACTTTTAAGGAGAATACAAGTCTATTTTTTCACTTAACCACTGTGCATGTCAGGTATAAATTGTTAAGGGATAAGCGTTTGAACGTTTAGCTTGCGTGCTTACTCAGTTATTTTTTACTTTTGAGAAAAGTGTTAAGAAAACTACAAATATCAAGTGTAAAGCAAGAGCCAGAGCTTTGAGCAGCATGATGGCAGTTCAAAGCGAGGAAACCATCTGCACAGAGTTTGTATGTGCTTCCCATGTCTGCGTGAGTTTTCACTGATTTCCTACCACGTCCAAATAACAGTTAGGCCCAGTGCACACCAAAACCGCTAGCAGATCCACAATAAGCTAGCGGTTTTGGGAGCAGATTTCAGAGCGATTCTAGACATGTTTAGAGAGGTTTTTTAAACATACCTAGCGGTTTTGGGAGCGTTTTTGTGTAGCAGATTACTTATACTGTTACAGTAAAAGCTGTTACTGAACAGCTTCTGTAACAAAAACGCCTGGAAAACTGCTCTGATGTAGCGTTTTTCAGAGCGGTTTGCGTTTTTCCTATACTTTACATTGAGGCAGAAACGCTTCTGCAAACCACAAATGTGCAGCAGGAGGCACGTTTGCGGTTTGCTACAAACCTCAAACCGCCGGTGTGCTCCTTCCCATTGAAATACATTAGCCAAGCGGATTTACAGGCGGATGCGGCCGGCGGATCGCATCAAAAACCGCTTGGTGTGCACTGGGCCTGCAAGTGGACCTGAACTTTTGCACAGGACAGAAGGAAAATAGAGAGAAGTGCATCCTGTATGTATTTAGAGAGTTTAGCCTGTCTAATTCCCCCTCATCTGTCTAATTCCCCCTCAGTCTGTGTGTGGCGATCGCTTCGTCATTAAAGCAGGGATGCACGCGCATCAGCACGAGCAATCCCCTGCAAACCACTCCCCCAGGACTTGACGCCAATTGGAGATAGGCGGTCCTAGGGGAGCTGCTGCACTCACGCCATTCAATGTGATGCGGTTGTTTAGTGGCTAAATACAGTCTTCAATTAATGCATCTTTATCATCCACTGTCCTTTTCTAGCGGAGGTAAGTTATTCTCTAGTGTTTATCTACATTATGCTACAGGGGTGCTTCTTGACATTATTATTGGTATATTCTCCTTCTCATGTCCCCAAATAAACCTTTCCTCTCTGCAAAATAATTGCACAGAGTTTATCACAACACATGCCTGGGAACCCGTTTATTGAGCTATGTAAGGACGCATTAGACTAAACGCACTTGTTTGTCTATGAAGTCACATTTCAGCGCTCTTCCTTCAGCTCCTTCCCGGAGACAATAACATTTTTATTTATAAACCAGAAATCTATCCAAGCGAGGAGGGAAAAGTTTAACGTAAACAATGTGGGACCGAGCGTTAAACGCAGCATCACAAATAATGTATGAACAAATAGAGCAGGCTGTTGATGTCTTCTTTTCGCTGATATAAAAAGATCGAGAAGTCGCAAAAGTAAAAGTTCAGCCAGGAAAGTCTAAACAAAAAAAGTTGTCTCATGCTGTGTTTCTCAGCAGCGTTCAATCTATATTTAAAGAGATAAAAATATTTAAAGACAAGAACTTAATTCCCAACCAAAACTTTTCTTCTGTGTTTGCATACAGCAAGAAAAAGTTAGATTCTCTGCTAAGGTTTTATAACTAGACTCACAGTGTAGAGGATTTTCCAAGCAATGTCCTCAATAGGAACACAGACCACAATAAAAAAGGCTGTGCCTGGCTGTCCAGCTGATCCTCTGCCTCTAATACTTTTAGCCATAGCCCCTGAACAAGCATGCAGATCAGGTGTTTGACTGAAATTTAAATGGATTTGTCACATGCTTGTTTCGGGTGGGTTATGCAGACGCTACTGATGCCAGAATGATCAGGAGGACAGCCAGGCGATTGATAATGTTTAAAAGGAAATACATATGACAGCCTCCATATCCTTATCACTTCAGGTGTCCTTTAATCCAGTGTCTGTGGGATGTGCTACTAGTCTTGTCCATCGAGTCCCCACCTCACATGATCTGCTGCTACTGTTGTGGTGAGAGGTCCACAGGACATGCTCAGAGGTCTCACGGGGTCTATGTCTTGACTAGAGGTGAGGGGAATCCCCAATTTCCTGAAAGCTAATCCTCAATCTGAATCCTAAAAGATCCCTGAAACTCTCAAATCTCTCGAATACACAATATTAAAGTGTTTCTAGCAAAGGTACGTAAATTAAGATGTTTACTTAAGAAAACGAGCATTCAAACTCACTTTAGGTCCAACCTACTTTGTTTTTTTTTAATCAACTAAGATAGGTAGGTAATGCCCCTTTAGTATATATTGTATCTTAGCATAGAGAGGTAATGCCCCCTTAGTATATATAGTGCCCCCTGGCATAGATAGGCACGCCTCTCTTAGTATATAGTGCCCCTTAGCATAGGTAAGTAGTGCCCCCCCAGTATATAGTGCCCATTAGCATAGGTAGGTAGTGCCACCCTTCGTATGTATATAGTGCCCCTTAGCATAGGTAGGTAATGCCCCCCTTAGTTTGTAGTGCCCCCTAGTACTGCATAGATAGGTAATGCACCATTAGTAGTTAGTGCTCCTAAGTATAGGTAGGAAATGCCCCCTTAGTATATTGTGCCCCTTAGTGTAGGTAGGTAGTGCCCCCCTCCTTAGTATATAGTGCCCCTTAGCATAGGTAGGTTGTGCCCCCCCAGTATATAGTGCCCATTAGCATAGGTAGGTGGTGCCACCCTCCTTATGTATATAGTGCCCTTAGCATAGGTAGGTAATGCCCCCCTTAGTTTGTAGTGCCCCTTAGTACTGCATAGATAGGTAATGCACCATTAGTAGTTAGTGCTCCTAAGTATAGGTAGGAAATGCCCCCTTAGTATATTGTGCCCCTTAGTGTAGGTAGGTAGTGCCCCCCTCCTTAGTATATAGTGCCCCTTAGCATAGGTAGGTAGTGCCCCCCCAGTATATAGTGCCCATTACCATAGGTAGGTAGTGCCACCCTCCTTATGTATAAAGTACCCCTTAGCATAGGTAGGTAATGCCCCCCTTAGTTTGTAGTGCCCCTTAGTACTGCATAGATACTGCATAGGTAGGTAATGCCCCCTTAGTATATTGTGCCCCTTAGTGTAGGTAGGTAATGCCCCCTCAGTCTATAGTGCCCCTTAGTATAGATAGACAATGCCTGCTTAGTATAAAGTGCCTCTTAGTAACCACTGGGCAATGATCAACTAGTTTTTCCCCAGTACAGGGTTTTCTCAAGAAGTTGCTATAGTGGTAAGTTAACCCTCTCACCGCCACACTGTATGGCTGTGACGTTAGATGACCGTGGGGAGATGATCGCCGCAGCAATGCATTGGTATAGAAGAGGGGGGGGGGGGGGAGGAAGGGACAGGATTCACATAATTCAAGGTAGGTAAAAAAAAGGGTATTTTTCAAATCCCAAATATTTCCCAGGATTCCAAGGATTAGTGGATTTGCTGCCCACAACCCCCCCCCCCCCCCCTCTCGACTTGACATATAAAAGTTGTTCTCAAGATTAACCTCCATAATATTAGTCATATATATGTGAGGTGCTCTTGAGATAATGATACTCAGCGCAGAGGGATACCTCGTAAACACATTCATTGATAGAGGGGCACACACTGCAGTAATGATAAGAAACACTGCTCTTTATCATAAGGTCTCAGCATGTGATAACTACACACCAAAGAACTCTTCAGATGCCTTCAGGGAGGGTTTCTGCTTGTCAGAGTCGGTTTGCTAGTTTGCCATTACAAGGTTTAAAATGTAGAAATTAATAATAAATCAGTAAATTACAGATTGAAAAAATGAAGATGAAAACAAAGCTAGCAGATTTCCTAATCTTTTTTCATTGGTCACTCAAACTACCAATCAGATTAAAGGGAATCTGAAGTGAAAATAAACTTATGATATAATGATTTTTATTTGTAGTACAGCTAAGAAATAAAGCATAAGTAGCAGAGATATGAGTCTAATTGTTTCCAGTACAGGAAGAGTTAAGAAACTCCAGTTGTTATCTAAGCAAAAGAGCTTCACTGAGCTCTCCCACTTTCAAAGTCACAGAGAGCTCTGTCTTCTGAAGCTTATTATCTCAAGTGTCTGTCACTGTGTTTTGTTTTTTTTTCTGCAGAGAAAACTTCAAAATGTCATTAGCCTGCTCTGTGAAATCATTTAGAATGCTGAGTGTAGTGTATAAACTGCAAATATGAGAGAATGATGCAATGTAAAAAAAACGATATAACTAAAAATAAACATATGAGCATATTATCTTTGCTACAAATTTTCTATTAATTACCCATACTACACAACCAATTCATTATATCATATTTTTTCCGCTTCAGTGGTACTTTAACACTATCATAAAAAGCTCTACATAAGCTATCCCTTCCATACATTTTTTTTCCATTAATCTCCAGCTAGCATCCCATCTAGAAACTTTCGCTCCTCCCAAGAGAGCCTCTTGTTGTCCAGCTTGGTCACCTCCTCCCACTCTGGCATCCAGAACTTCCCATAAGTGTCACCTGTGGAAAAGCAAGTGAAGTATTGTCCAGACTCTATCCTACAGACTGTTCGTTGTACTCCAAACCTGGAAATGTACAAACGTATCCTCAAGAAACACCTTATTAGACAAGCTTATACCGGTAATTTGCTATAGTTACAGTTTAAAGGCGCATATACACGCCTGATTTATTCAAACGATGGGTCGTCAGATCCACCCGCGGGGCGGCTGTTTTAGAGACAGTTTCTGTGTGTGTATAGTATGTCGGCAGACTGATAAGGCTGGTTTTGACAGATCCACTCAGCGGATCAGTCAAAACCAGCCTTATCAGCCTGCCAACAGACTGTACACACACAGAAACGGCCGCCCTGTCTCTAGAATGGCCGCCCCGCGGGCGGGTCTGATGACCCATCGTTTGAATAAATCAGGTGTGTGTACGCGCCTTAGCACTCACTGCCTCATCTGCTAACCCCTTTGTCTACTCCCCCAGTGTCTCTACCTAACTATAGATTGTAAGCTTGCATGGGCAGGGACCTCTACCTTGTGTTTCCTGTTTCTGTGCAATTTATCAAATGACAATCTATTAGTATTGGCAATGTTTTCAAACTACACATCAATGGTATGTATCTGGTGTTGTTCAATTCAAGAAATAGAAGATAAAATACTCAGGAACTCTTACCCCAGCTTTTACCTGTAGCGCTGACTTCAGGAGATGCAAGCCTTTTTTATGCTCCACCCCCTAGCTGTAAAAGTAACATGATAAGCAGGAACAGCAGGACATCTCACTGCTGTTACCTCCTTCCTTTGGGCTGCTCCAGGTGACATGGGTACAGGACATTAACACTGTATAAAACATGGGACCCCTACATCATTAACACTCCATATCCCCTCCTTCCCTTGTGAATCCCACAGCCAAGAGGCCCAAAGCTCATGGGTCTTATAATAAGTGTGTCTACCATGATTCCCACCCCCATAATAGTGTTGTCGCTATGACTGCGTCCACTCTTAACCCTTCCCAGTCCTGCAACAGACTATGTTCGACATGGGCATTTTCCAGTTCAGGCCTGATATGGGACATATTCTGACACAAGAAACCATGACTGCCTCTAGGACAGTGATGGCTAACCTTGGCACTCCAGCTGTGGTGGAACTACAAGTCCCATGAGGCATTGCAAAACTCTGACAGCTCTAAGCATAACTCGGGGAGGCAGAGTCATGATGGGATTTGTAGTTTTCTCACAGCTGGAGTGCCAAGGTTAGCTATCACTGCTCTAGGAGAACTATTGCTGGTTCCATCCACTGCCGCTGCCACATAATTTAAATATTCCTGCTTTTGGGCTGGCCACTAGGGGATCTACTGCCAGATCTAGTCAGGCTATGTCAGGGGTGTCCAAACTTTTTATGCTAAGGACCATATATTATTGGAAGTGTTAGGGGGTCGACCTAGCGAAATTAAACAATGTTTGATTGCAGTTAGATACACTGATGCCTGTGACATTTTGTCCACAGGAAATAACCTATATACCCTGTGCAGTTAGCACAGTGGCAGCTGCTAATCACTGGCTGTTACTTCTACAGTGGTGGCTGATAACCTACTTTGGGGGCCACCAGAAACGTCTTGGAGTGTGGAACAAAGTCCAACACTTAAAGAGGAACTGCAGTGAAAATAGCATAATGAACAGAAGTGCTTAATTTTTACAATAATTATGCATAAACTATTTAGTCAGTGTTTGCCCATTGGTAAATCTTTCCTCTCCCTGATTTACATTCTTACATTTATCACATGGTGACATGTTTACTGCTGGCAGGTGATGTCAGTGTAAGTAGATGCTGCATGCTTTTTTTGGCAGTTGGAAACAGCTGTTATTTCCCACAAAGACTCCCACAGTGTGATGTCAGTACCATGCTCCTGACATCACACTGTGGGAGGGGTTTCACCACAATATCAGCCATACAGAGCCCACTGATGATCCATTAGACAACAGGTAAAGATTTCTCATGGGAAAGGGATTATCAGCAACTGATTGGGATCAAGTTCCATCCTTGGTCAGGAGGTTTCTCTTTAAATCTCCGCTGGCTCCATACTGCACTGCGTTATACTGAAATTATGCTGATGGGCATGCAGTGGGAGGCAGAGCTACAGAAAGGGAGCTGGTGCACCTCTCCACCCATCTGCTGCCGGGTGCCCTCGTCACTCTAGTGTGAGAAGATAGAGACTCCACCAGCACCCATTGTGCACAGTAGTGATCACCCACAAGACCAACCTCCCCCTCCCCCCCACACACAGCAGAAAAAAAAGTATGTGCTGGAGGAAGTGAGTGATCAATGACATGGATTGGAAATGGTTAACAAGTGTGGCTGAGCACCTGCTCTGGAGGGAGGCCTGTATCAGAGGATGGCAGGGAAGCCTTTAGAAGCCTTGTGTGAAACTTAAAAGGTTACTTTTTGCACTAAGGCCAGATAATGTATTTTTAGCCCCAGCTGGATCCGGCCTTTTCTATTTCTATTCCAAAATGCAGCTTATGAAACGGGTATACTTCAGGTTTAGTGGTAATTCATAGCCGGATTTGGCTCTGCAACCTGGGCTGGATTTCTGGAAAGGCCGCAAAGTCCCGGGTCTTGGGCGACTGCAGCCTATGGGGCGGCAGGACACGGAAGAGGAGTGGCTGGACATTGAAGAAGGGTTACTGCATGTCAAGGAGGAGGCTGCAAAGTGAAAAGGGAAGCTGTGAGAGAGCTATACATAAAAGAGAGGCTGCTGCACATGTATCTGAGTGTAGGAACCCACTAGGGCGTTTTTGGTAGCGTTTTGGGATAGCTGACGATGGCCAGTGATTTCCAAAAATGCCTTGCATTAGAGAAGCACCTATGACCTCTTCCGTTAGGGGGCGGGGCTATGGATGTAAGAAGAATGACTGTGAGGTATAATAAAGCTTTATATATAAAGAAAAAAGATGGCAAATCGGAAACGCTGTACAGTTTACTGTACACCGCTTCCAATTGTCGGTAAACACCCTAGCAATCTGTGCTGCGTCGATTTTAAAGCGCTGCATTGATTCCTAGTGGGTTCCAGGCCTGATGCGGAAAAAGGGGCTGCACATGGGATGGGACGGGGGCACTGCTGCCCATGGAAGGAGGGCAAAAAGACATTTGGCCTAGGGGCGCTAAAATTATAAATCCGCCCTTGCCTGCCACGCCCGATGTCGGGTCACACAAAGCGAAAGCCTTCTACTGACCGAGAAGGGCTGATTAAAAGGGCGGCCGCTCGCAAAGACCGCCCAGCACAAAGCGTTCCGTCGCCTGCTCGGCATCACAAGCAAGAAACACTTCCTGATTTTTTTTTTCATTACCGTCGAGACTATTAAAGGTCACTTTTCACAGTCTTAATTACAGATCGCAGACACAATTGAACACGGGTCGCCAATTTCTAACAAGTTAAACTGTGCCGTCTCATAACAACTCTCCTCACTTCTTAAAATGAAGAGGTAATTCAGTGATTATCATTATCGGCACGGCTGTGAGATGTTATGCGCTGTGAGACTATACAAGGAAAATGGATATTGGTGTTAATACATTATGCAGATCCACAGTTGCTTTTTTTTACAGCGGCCAGGAGCTGCTCTGCTTGTATCTGCTATATGCAGCGATGTCCTGTCTGTGTGCAGAATAGAATGAATGTGAGGTATGGAAATCCCCTGGGTGCGATCAGGCCTAATAGTCCAATGTCATGCTGCTCAGGCTTCTCCAGAAGAAGTCCACTGAAAATAAACACACAAAGAAAAAAGGGTGCTCTGAGACTCGCTAAAAACCAGGGATGTTCCCTTCCAGGACAGGTCTCACCTGCTAGTGTTGCGGCTGGCAGATTGTACACAACCGGGAAGCGCCACGTGATGCAGGCGGCGTCACTGGAGGGCTCGTCATCGGCGTCCGTGCAGCGCTACGGTGAATGAGTGCTCCGCCCATCACTAGGTGGCTGTGTACAATCTGCCAGCCGCAACACTAGCAGGTGTGACCTGTCCTGGAACGGAAAACCCTGGAGCAAGAGTCTCAGAACACCCTTTTTTCTTTGTCTGTCTGTGTGCAGGCTTTGAATAAGTACCAAAAAACGGCCAGGGACCGATTTCTAGAAAGGCCACAAAGGCCCGGGCCTTTCATACATATGAAAGGGGAGGCTGCAAATAGGCAGCATCACAGGAAAAGGGGAAGCTTATGTACATGTGAGCTGTTTAAAGAGAGTCTGAAGCGAGAATAAATCTCACTTCAGACCTCATAGATAGCAGGGGCATGTGTGCCCCTGCTAAACCGCCGCTATCACGCCGCTAAACGGGGATCCCTTCACCCCCAAATCCCCCTCCGTGCAGCGCATCCCCTCTTCCTGGTTGGGGCAGGGCTAACTGCCGCAGCCCTGCCCCACGCACGTCTGTCAGCGTGTATCTCCGCCTCTCCCCCGCCCCTCTCAGTCTTCCTTCACTGAGAGGGGCCGGGGAGAGGCGTAGATGCGCCGCTGATAGACGCGACTCCAGGAACGATCAAGTCTACGACCAAGGTTTGCGGGGGTGGGTTTGGTGGTGAAGGGACCCCCGTTTAGCCGCGGGATAGCGGCGTTTTAGCAGGGGCACACATGCCCCTGCTAACTATGAGCTCTGAAGCGAGATTTATTCTCGCTTCAGAGTCTCTTTAAGCAAGAGAGGGGCTGCAGTACATGGAAGAGGGGCTGCACATGGAATGGATGGGGCACTGCTGCACAAGGAAGGGGAGTCACAATACATTTGGCCTAGAAGCAGAATAAGTATACATTCAGCCTTTTAAACTGGAGGACAATGCTAGACATGTAAGGATAATACATATATATATATACCAAACCATATACCACACATATTACAACCGCATAGCTTCACAGCAAAAGAATCAAGGTTCTAAACTGGCCTGCCTGCAGCCCAGACCTATCATCCATTGAAAACGTTTGGCACATCATGAAATGAAAAATACTACAAGACTATGGATTTTTTTTTTTTTTTAAACTACAACAACTAATCTCAGTTTCCAAGTATTTTCTCAGCCTTATTAAAAGGAGAGGTCAAGCAACACAGTGGTATGTGCTTGTCATAAACTTTCTGAAATATGTTATCTTTCAAAAAGAATGTAAAAAACAAACAACATTTCACACTATTAAAAATTGCCATAGTAATGCAAATTAATTGAGGCCTTGCACAGATGAGGGATGATTTAGCCAGAAACAGCTGTCTGACAGTTGGATTAATATGTACAATAATAGGCTATAAAGAAAGCAGTAATCAGTGTACATTTGGCTTTTCAGGAACAGAAAGGAACTAAACTGGTAAAAAAAATAAAAAATTGCGCAAAAGGTGGATCAGCGCATCACCAGGCCGCCTGTGAATGGCCTACAACCAAAGGTGCGCTGAGCCCCCCCCAGAAACTGCAAACGCATACCTTGAACCCAAACAGAAGCTCTGCATATACACCAAAAGCAAGGCTGCTAAGTAGGAGCAGCTGACCAAAAACGAATTAAATTAGTACATAGCAAAGAAATGAACAGCTCTACTTAAAAACAGATAAGTGCCTACCTGCAAGAGAGTGCAAGCCCCACTTGTGGGATAAAATACACACCTAGCATACACATAACCTTTGCTAGGTGTGTATTTGCACAATTTTCAATTTTCGATTTTACTTGGTAGCGCACCCAGGCTATGCATATGCATAGGTTAGGATTTAGTTAGTGTTAGGTCCCCTCCCATAGGGGGATGACTTCTCTGCAGTGGGAGGGACGAATACTTAACAAGTTGCATGCAGACTGTTACAGGAAACCAACATCTTCCAGTGGTAGACAGGTTATGTGTATGCTAGGTGTGTATTTGATCCCACAAGTGGGGCTTGCACTCTCTTGCAGGTAGGCACTTATCTGTTTTAAGTAGCGCTGTTCATTTCTTTGCTATGTACTAATTTAATTCATTTTTGGTCAGCTGCACCCACTTAGCAGCCTTGCTTTTGGTGTATATGCAGAGCTTCTGTTGGGGTTCAAGGTGCGTTTGCAGTTTCTGGGGGGGCTCTGATTGTAGGCCATTCGGAGGCGGCCTGGTGATGCGCTGATCCACCTTTTGCGCAATTTTCAATTTTACTTGGTAGCGCACCCAGACTATGCATATGCATAGGTAGAATTTAGTTAGTGTTAGGTCCCCTCCCATAGGGGGATGACTTCTCCACAGTGGGAGGGACGAGTACTTAACAAGTTGCATGCAAGCTGTTACAGAAAACCAACATCTTCCAGTGGTAAACAGGTTATGTGTATGCTAGGTGTGTATTTTATCCCACAAGTGGGGCTTGCACTCTTTTGCAGGTAGGCACTTATCTGTTTTTAAGTAGCGCTGTTCATTTCTTTGCTATGATAAAAAAAATAGGTGGCCATTCCTGGGGCTTCTTCCGTGCCTCAATAAACATTGTAGCTCCTCAGCTTTGGCACCTATCCCTCCCCCAGTCTTCTGTGAACGACGCATGCTCTGTCCACTCATGCATCTTCTACATGACGAGTGTCCCCCGTGGCTGTGCACAGCAGCTGTGGCAGGGAGTCCTGAGCATGCCCAGGTACAAATGTTTTTGATGCGCATGCTTAGAATGTTCTCGGTCTCAAATGTTGAGAGTGCAGAACATGCACCCTTGTAACCAGTAACAGTTTTCCACTGGTGGGAGGTGGGGAGCAACAAGACGGAGGGGAGGCTGGCTAAGCTGGGAGACCACATTTCTTTTATTAGGTGCTCTTTAAATAACTGAAAAAACCTTCAGATTTAAGAAAACACATTTATATTTCACAAGGATGTCTCAGTACATTCCTTCTAGATGCTTAAATAATCCTAGTGCTTCTGGTTAAATAGGACTTAACCAGAATTTCATCCTTTGACATGTTCTCTTAGCTCCTGTATTATCAAGCTCCATAATTACTGTTAAAGAGGAACTCCAGTGAAAATAATGTAATAAAAAGGTGCTTAATTTTTTACTGTAATTATGTATAAATGATTTAGTCAGAATTTGCTCATTGTAAAATCTTTCCTCTCCCTGATTTACATTCTGACATTTATCACATGGTGACATTTTTACTGCCGGCAGTTGATGTCACAGGAAGGAGATGCTGCTTGATTTTTTGGCAGTTGGAAACAGCTGTTATTTCCCACAATGCAACAAGGCTCCCACAGTGTAATGTCAGTACCTCAGTGCTGTGAGGTGCTGACATCACACTCTGGGAGGAGTTTGACCACAAAATCAGCCATACAGAGTCCCCTGATAATCCATTTGGAAAGGGGGTATCAGCTACTGATTGGGATGAAGTTTAGTACTTGGTTACGGTTTCTCTTTAACTGCAACAAACTGTGGCTTTTACTTTTGCCGCCTGTGGCAGCAGCAGGGTAGTTTACGGGGTTAAGGCTAGGCAGCGGTGGTGTAAAGGTGGCCACACACGATACAATAAAATTATCAAATTTTACGGCAATTCGATAAAAACGATCGGATCTCCCTAAAAATCTAAAGCTTTTTTTTCATTCGACTGAAAAATCCGATCGGATTCCCCGTTTTCTATGATTGTTATCGATCTAGAATGCCATATATTTTTCTTCAATCTTGCTAAAGATTGTATGGTGTGTGGTAGATAGCCAATTTATTAATATACACAATTTTCTCAGCGTTTCCAATCATTTTTATCATAATTGGGGGAAAAATTGAACATAGGTGTGTGGTACATTGGTCATATTTTTGAAATGTTGCAATCAGTCAGAAAAATTGATTGCAACTCTTAAATTGAACAGATATTTAAAAAATGGTATGGTGTGTGGCCACCTTTAGGGTTAGGCATAAGGTGGCCACACACGATACAATAAAATGATCCGATTTTACAGTAATTCGATAAAAACGATTGTATCCATCGAAAAAAATCAAAAGCTTTTTTTTTTCTTCCGACTGAAAAATCAGATCGGATTTCCTGTTTTTTTTTTTTTTTTAAATTGATCCGGAATGCCAGATATTTCTCTTCAATTTCTACTAAAGATTGTATGGTGTGTGTTGGATTGTTAATTTATTAACCTCCTTGGCGGTCTGATTCTTTCCAGATTTTAGGGTCTAAAAGCGGTGCAATTTTTTTCCACTCTTTCAGACCCTAAAGCCTGAAAAAAATCATTCTGGCAGGGAGATCTGCAGCAAAATAAAAAAAAAATGTACCTTCCTGGGCTCCTGTGCTGCAGTTTTCTCTTTGCCCACAAGATGGCGCTAATATACATATAAACGAACTTCTCTATATTTCTCTAATATAGAGAAGTTTGTTTTCAATATTAGCCCCGCCCCTGATGACGTCACGCTGACACCACCGCTCTACTGCCACCACCACGGCTGCGCTGCTCCAACTGGCTGCCGGGTCCCCGGAAGAATAGCGGGGACATGCGGGATCCCGGCGGCCAGGGAAAGACCCCACACTGCCGGGGAGAGAGGCTGGAGTCCCGCTGCGCAGCGAGATCGCGCGCGGGACTCCACAACTACAAGTAAAGCTCTGCAATGCCTACCCCGACCTGAGCTCGGGATCACCGCTAATAGCTTATTTTTTCTACCCCGAGCTCAGGTCGGGAAAACCGGCAAGGAGGTTAATATACACACCCTAGCAATTTTCTCTGCGTTTCCAATCATTTTTATCATAATTGAGGGAAAAAATGAACATAGGTGTGTGGTACATTGGTCATATTTTTGAAATGTTGCAATCAGTCAGAAAAATGGATTGCAATGCCTTAAATTGAACAGATATTTAAAAAATTGTATGGTGTTTGGCCACACATAGTTAAAGGAAGGGTTCAGTGTGAGAGTCGGCAGTGCCTCTATTAAACACTACCTGCCCATGGCAATCGCATCTCCTCTACTTCCTGGTTAGTTTGCAGGTGTCCTGCAGTCAGCCTGTAGTACCCACCAGAGATGAATTAAGATGTAATGGGGCTCTAGGCAATGTATTAGATTTGTGGCCCTGTTGTGGTCCTTTTGGTGAGCTGAAGTGGAGAAAGGTCAAAGAAGGAGGCGGGTGGTCCCCTTGATACCCACTAGGCCCAAAGCACCCGTCTAGGTTATAGTAAAGTCAGTATAGCGCTCAACATATACCAGTGCTAAAGACACTTGTGCATACAGATTCAGAACAGTACTTCAAACATAAACAGCATAACAGTTCTTATATCTCTCAGTGTCAGTTCACAGTCATTGATTTCATAAAATGCCCTTATCCCGGCTTCCAATTATCAGGTAAAATTCAATACTCTCACCAGGTCTGATGGCTGATTGGTTAGAATCAGCAAATAGCGTTTTAATGGTCTAGTCAGTCCCCACGAGCTTCTTCCTGGTAATAACTCAAAAACAAACAAGGGGAGCAAACATAGCATAAACCAGTTTTGGAAGTGGGTGGTATCCTTGTTCCTACCCCAACGTCAAGCACCGTGCACACACTGTGTTAATCCCACACCCTGATGAATATAAGCATATCTGCACGCTCACCAGATTCCTAGGATGACCTAACAGGAGACCAGGAAATTCACTTGGTGGGAATGATCACAGTTTCCATTTAGTTCACAGACTTTTTCTCCCTTTAAAAACTCCAAACAGAATCTCTATAGCGTAATACCGTTTATTACAATGTAAACGATACATAAAGTGCACTCACATTCCGTAAAATATAATGTGCATATAGTAAAATCCAGGAAGTCCTCACCGCCGCCGCTCTGAGTTCAGCGTCTCCAGCCCCACGACTGAGGCCCCGACCAACCGGTTTCGTCATCAATGACTCATCATATATAGATTTTATGGGTGGAGATACCCACTCACAGTGTAGCGAACCAGTTTTATCAGTGTGATTCTAGTGACTCGAGTGATTTTAGTATACCATTCTTTAGAGGAGCGCACATACCACTATTTTTTCTCACCTGCCAAGGTTGTCTGGTGGATAGTCCTGCTCTGGTCCTCACATGGTGATTGGCTAGCTGCTGGGCACATGACAACTAACCAGGAAGTGGAGAAGACGCAATCACCAGAAGCAGATAATACAAAAATAATGCTAGATGCCAGTAATGAAATCCTGTTACTAATGTTATTTGACATTTTAGAAATGTCCTGAAACATTAAAGAGCGTCTGAAGCCAAATTAATTTTCTATTTTTAATGTCCACATATGTTAAGCATTAATACCAGAGCTGATTCGCCGCAACAGCGTGGCAGAACAAGGTTTTATCACCCCGAAATCCCCGGGGCAAAATTCTCCCCTAATTTCCTGGAGGAGGCAGAGCTTTGCGCTGTAGCTCTGCCTCCAGTCGCGTCAATCATCAGCTTGTATCACTCCCACACTGCCGTCCTCAGTCTTCCCACAGCTTTGGTACCGGGTCCCCGGCCCGCACTTCCATCAGTCGGAGCCAGTCTGGCATAAGTGAAGTGCGCTGTTTGCGTGTCTCTCCAGCAGCCGCTGGAGAGATACGTAGAGGGCGCACTTCTCCTACGTAGATTGGCCCGACTGACGGAATTTGCGGGGACCCGGTACTGAAGCTGCGGGAAGACTGAGGACAGCGGTGTGGGAGCGATCCGTGCGTATGATGCTGGAGGAAGCCCCAGGTATGTATAAAAAGTTTTCTTTAGAACAGCTCTGGTACACTTTAAATGTACGCTTGAGAAATGTTTGCAAACCTCACACTGGCCATGAGAGGGGGTGGAAAAAAGGTTCTTTAAACTTGAGTGAAGCAGAATTGATTCATCCATAGTTTCCTGATGAGCTGCTCTGTGAGCGATATGAAGTAATCCTTCTAATACAGAGACTTGCTGAGCAAACAGCGGCGCACACCATGGAAAATCTGCTGACCTCAATACGTCCTGAAGCGCGCTGTGCTGGGTACAAATGTAAGAGATTTGGCTACATCATAACAGGGATGGACTCAGCTGTATTAACACATGCAAACATATCTGGATTAGTTAGCTTAAAGGAAAACTACATTAAACTGGTTTTAATAATTCTTTGTGAACATTTACAAGCTTACATTTTTGCTTATGTATTATCATTTTGTATTATGTTGTCATCTGCAAGCACAAACAAAAGGTTGGCCTGCTAGAGGAGGAAGGGGGGGGGAGGGGGTGACAAGAAAAATAGTCTGGGCAAGTGAATGCAGCCCAGAGGGCTCATCTGGCCCCCGGGCCACATCTGGCCCCCGGGCCGCATTCACTGTGGGCTGCCAGTTGGACAGCCCTGCTCCAGAGGATTCCCTTTCCCAGATCTCTTCTACTTTGTGGGCATGCTCTCATTCAAATATGAGCATCTTCATACTGGGCATGCATGAAGATGGTCCGCACATGCCCAGTAGAATGAATCCGCCACCAGCGGTTCTGGATGTAAGCCTGGATTCAGGGGCATAATTAGATAGTTTGCATATTCAGTAGTGGGGCATTGTGAGTAACCACAGATGTTCACTTAAAGCGGATCCGAGATGAAAAACTAACTATAACAAATAACGGTACTTATCCGTTAGCCGGGCGCATCCGGCAGGTGGCGCTGTTGTAGCGAATTTCAATGCGCTGGGTTGAATCTAATTCCATTCATACTTAGTTAATGTAGTACTGTGTGAATGGAAGCACTGCAGGTGGCGCTAATTACATTGATACGTTGATAACAATACAGTGTTAATGGCAAGGAATACATTGTATTTGAAGTGGCCGGCACTGGCACTTAATGGAATTCAGATGAAGGCGGCGGCAATGTAACAGATGAAGCCGCCGCCTTCGTCTGTTCTTCTTCTCCCCCTTTGCCCTCTCTCAACTATACAACCCTGCCAGCTGGGGGGGGGGGGGGGGGCACGCCTGTCCCCCCAGAGTCGTTCGTCGCAAGGAAACAAGCAGGATTCCCTGCCGCGACGAACGACTCTGGGGGGAGACGCATGTCCCCGCAGGCTGCCAGCATTGTAGAAGCGAGAGGAGGGCAAAGGGGGAGAAGAACAGAGGAAGGCGGCGGCTTCATCTGCATTGCCGCCGCCTTCATTTGAATTCCATGTAAAAGTGCCAGCCACTTCAAACACAATGTATTCCTTGCCATTAACACTGTATTGTTATCAACGTATCAATGTAATTAGCGCCACCTGCGGCGCTTCCATTCACACAGTACTACGTTGAAGTATGAATGGAATTAGATACAACCCAGCACATCGAAATTCGCTACAACAGCGCCACCTGCCGGATGCGCCCGGCTAACGGATAAGTACCCAAATAACTTGTCTATATATCTTGTCTAAAGTTTAGATAGTTTACACAGCATATCTAGCTGCAAACAGCTTCAAAAGTTTATGATTATTTATTCCTGTGATACAATGAGGGCAGTCATGTTCTGTTTGTCACATTGTCACATGCTGAGGGCTGGAGATTCTATCAGCTTGCCTGTTTGTAAATTCAGTCCCCTCTCCTCCTCCCTCTTCCCCTCTTCCTCTGAAATCAATGGCTAGTAACCTTCTCCTCCTCCTCCTGTCAAGACTGAGCTCCCATAAGCCCTTGCTACAGTGCCAAGGCACGGAAAGAGCTGTGGGCGAGGCTTGTTTAGTTTATAAGAAATTAGAGTGTTTGGCTTGAGGAATAAACTATATGAAACACAATTATGCAATGAATAAAAGTTTATCTAGGATCCACTTTAACGCTGAATTATCATAAATAACTTCTGTTTTAAGAGGGCAAAACACACTAATAAAAACTTTGAAACACAAAACGTGTAATGGTGCGGCTATTTTATTGCAGCTGAGGGGAAATCAACTGTAGTTCCCCTTCTGAATTCCCCCAGTATTATTATCCCCAAATGTCTTCTTGTTGGTTTTACATTAGCCATAAAACAACAACAAAAAAATGCACCAACCATGATAAAATATGCTGTTACTAGTGTTGGGCGAACAGTGTTCGCCACTGTTCGGGTTCTGCAGAACATCACCCTGTTCGGGTGATGTTCGAGTTCGGCCGAACACCTGACGGTGCTCGGCCAAACCGTTCGGCCATATGGCCGAACTAAGAGCGCATG
This sequence comes from Hyperolius riggenbachi, assembly GCF_040937935.1. Taxonomy (NCBI): domain Eukaryota; kingdom Metazoa; phylum Chordata; class Amphibia; order Anura; family Hyperoliidae; genus Hyperolius; species Hyperolius riggenbachi. The sequence continues at coordinate 67,779,201 of NC_090646.1, read as the reverse complement.
GCCGAACGTTCCCCGAACGTTCGGCTAGCGCTGTGATTGGCCGAACGGGTCACGTGGTTCGGACCCGAACGCGCTCTGATTGGCCGAACTGTCACGTGGTTCGGGTAAATAAATACCCGAACCACGTCATATCTCCGCCATTTGTCTGTGGGTTTAGCTTTGGGTAGGCAGGCAGGGTAGTTCGCGCTCCAGCCACGCTAGCCAGGGTCCCCCCCAGTCATTGTGTGTCGCTGCTGGGAATAGTAGTACACCGCTCGCTCAGCATTCTGTTTACTGCCACTCTGTGTACCTCGCTCAGCCACACTATATAGCATTCTGTTTACTGCCACTCTGTGTCTGCTGGGAATAGTAGTACACCGCTTGCACAGCCACACTATATAGCATTCTGTTTACTGCCACTCTGTGTACCTCGCTCAGCCACACTATATAGCATTCTGTTTACTGCCACTCTGTGTCTGCTGGGAATAGTGGTACACCGCTCGCTCAGCCACACTATATAGCATTCTGTTCACTGTTCTGTGTCTGCTTGGAATAGTGGTACACCGCTCGTTCAGCCACACTATATAGCATTCTGTGTACTGTTCTGTGTCTGCTGGGAACAGTAGTACACCGCTCGTTCAGCCACACTATATAGCATTCTGTGTACTGTTCTGTGTCTGCTGGGAACAGTAGTACACCGCTCGCTCAGCCACACTATATAGCATTCTGTTCACTGTTCTGTGTCTGCTGGGAATAGTGGTACACCGCTCGCTCAGCCACACTATATAGCATTCTGTTCACTGTTCTGTGTCTGCTGGGAATAGTGGTACACCGCTCGCTCAGCCACACTATATAGCATTCTGTTTACTGTTCTGTGTCTGCTGGGAATAGTGGTACACCGCTCGCTCATCCACACTATATAGCATTCTGTTCACTGTTCTGTGTCTGCTGGGAATAGTGGTACACCGCTCGCTCAGCCACACTATATAGCATTCTGTTCACTGTTCTGTGTCTGCTGGGAATAGTGGTACACCGCTCGCTCAGCCACACTATATAGCATTCTGTTTACTGCCACTCTGTGTACCTCGCTCAGCCACACTATATAGCATTCTGTTTACTGCCACTCTGTGTCTGCTGGGAATAGTGGTACACCGCTCGCTCAGCCACACTATATAGCATTCTGTTCACTGTTCTGTGTCTGCTTGGAATAGTGGTACACCGCTCGCTCAGCCACACTATATAGCATTCTGTTTACTGTTCTGTGTCTGCTGGGAATAGTGGTACACCGCTCGCTCAGCCACACTATATAGCATTCTGTTCACTGTTCTGTGTCTGCTGGGAATAGTGGTACACCGCTCGCTCAGCCACACTATATAGCATTCTGTTTACTGTTCTGTGTCTGCTGGGAACAGTAGTACACCGCTCGCTCAGCCAGAGTATATAGCATTGTGTTTACTGCCACTCTGTGTACACCGCTCAGCCAGACTATATACCATTGTTTACTGACACTCTGTGTACACCACTCAGCCACACTATATACCATTGTTTACTGACACTCTGTGTACACCGCTCAGCCAGACTATATACCATTGTTTACTGCCACTCTGATTCTGCTGGGAACAGTAGTACACCGCTCGCTCAGCCAGACTATATACCATTGTTTACTGACACTCTGTGTACACCGCTCAGCCAGACTATATACCATTGTTTACTGACACTCTGTGTACACCACTCAGCCACACTATATACCATTGTTTACTGACACTCTGTGTACACCGCTCAGCCAGACTATATACCATTGTTTACTGCCACTCTGATTCTGCTGGGAACAGTAGTACACCGCTCGCTCAGCCAGACTATATACCATTGTTTACTGACACTATATAGCAGACTATATAGCATTGTGTGTACACCGCTCAGCCAGACTATATACCATTGTTTACTGACACTCTGTGTACACCGCTCAGCCAGACTATATACCATTGTTTACTGCCACTCTGATTCTGCTGGGAACAGTAGTACACCGCTCGCTCAGCCAGACTATATACCATTGTTTACTGACACTCTGTGTACACCGCTCAGCCAGACTATATACCATTGTTTACTGACACTATATAGCAGACTATATAGCATTGTGTGTACACCGCTCAGCCAGACTATATACCATTGTTTACTGACACTCTGTGTACACCGCTCAGCCAGACTATATACCATTGTTTACTGCCACTCTGATTCTGCTGGGAACAGTAGTACACCGCTCGCTCAGCCAGACTATATACCATTGTTTACTGACACTCTATGTACACCGCTCAGCCAGACTATATACCATTGTTTACTGCCACTCTGATTCTGCTGGGAACAGTAGTACACCGCTCGCTCAGCCAGACTATATACCATTGTTTACTGACACTCTATGTACACCGCTCAGCCAGACTATATACCATTGTTTACTGCCACTCTGATTCTGCTGGGAACAGTAGTACACCGCTCGCTCAGCCAGACTATATAGCATTGTGTTTACTGCCACTCTGTGTACACCGCTCAGCCACACTATATAGCATTGCGTACTCTGCCAGTCAGTGTGTATATTGCTGGGATCAGTAATACTCCACTCACCGTCAACCACTATATGAGCTCAACATGAGTTCCCCAGAGACCTCCGCTGTGAGCAGCACTCCCAACAACAGCAACAGCCAACGCCCCACGCAAGCTATAACATCCACCCCAGCAGCCAGTGGTCAGCAGCAGCCCTCCCCGGAGGAGAACGTTGTGTCCATCAGTCCGTCGCCAGAGCGATTAATGAGGGCTGCCATTGAGGAGATGATGGGGCCTGATGTGGAGGAGGAGGTCTGGCTCAGGCCAGCATCCCAAGTTAATGTTGAGGACGATGAGGGGTCTGTGTCTGGGGATGTTGGGGTGGCAGAGGTGGTGGGTGGGTCAGACTCAGGAGAAGAGTTGTATGATGAGGATGATGATCGGGACCATCTGTATGTGCCTCAGAGTCCGACCCCGGAAAACATGTTGTATCGTGTGTTTAGGTACTAAAATCTGCGTTCCCTCCCAGTAGTGTTGGGCGAACAGTGTTTGCCACTGTTCGGGTTCTGCAGAACATCACCCTGTTCGGGGTGACTATATAGCAGACTATATAGCATTGTGTTTAATGCCACTCTGTGTACACGGCTCAGCCACACTATATAGCATTGTGTTTACTTCCACTCTGTGTCTGCTGGGAACAGTAGTACACCGCTCACCCGCCACTGTATAGCATTGTGCTCTGTGTCACTGCTGACAATAGTGGTACACCGCTCACCCACCACTGTATAGCATTTCTGTACTGCCACTGTACTGCTGCCAGTCAGCGTGTACTTTAAGGATAAGTGAAATGAGGAAGAAATCCGGTGAAAGAGGGAGGGGCAAGGGAAGAGGTGTTTCCCCTGACGGTTCACGTACAGGCCACAGGGGAGCACCCAAGAAAACCCACTCAATACTGCCCATGTTGTCCAGGACAACAACCCTCACAGATCCAAAAGAACAGGACCAGATAATTACTTGGATGACCTCTCAAGCGTCCAGCAGTGGGTTAAGCAGCACCAGCACATCACGCACGAGGTCCGAGTCCTCAGCCAGTTAAAGTCTGGGCTTTCTTTGAAGACTGCACTGAGGATGTTACCATGGCGATTTGCAAGGTGTGCAAGACCCGCCTGAGCAGGGGGAAAAGTATTAACAACCTCTCCACCACCAGCATGAGCCGCCACATTCTATCCAAACATCCCACTCTGTGGGCAAACGCGGCAGGACAGGGTACCACCAGCAACACTGCCTCCCTTGGGTTCACCAGACTCACCACCAGACCCGCCTCAGCAGCAGCAGTAGCCCAGCCATTGCGTGGTTCACAACATTCACAAACATCAGACGATGCTGACACTGTCACTTTCCGGACTAGTGCTCTTGAGGTCTCCCAGTGTTCATCAAACACAACAACCAACAGCCCTTCGGTGTGCAGCGCTACGGTTGAGTTGTCTGTTTCTGAGATGTTTGAGCACAAGAGGAAATTGCCAGCAAATGACCCCCGGGCCGTGGCAGTAACAGCCAGCCAGCATAGCCAAGCTTCTGGCCTGCGAAATGCTGCCATATCGAGTGGTGGAGACAAACAGCTTCAAGGGCATGATGTCAGTGGCCATCCCACGTTACGTGGTTCCCAGCCGCTACCACTTTGCGCGCTCTGCAGTGCCTGAGTTGCATGAGCACGTGGTCAGCTAAATAACCCGAAGCTTGAAGAATGCCGTTGCCTGCAAGGTTCACCTCACCACTGACACCTGGACGAGTGCGTTCGGCCAGGGTCGATACATCTCCCTTACCGCGCACTGGGTGAACCTTGTGGAGCCTGGCAGCGATTCCTCACCTGCTACGGCGCGGGTGTTGCCCACGCCGCAAACAGCTGGATAACAACAGCAGCACCTACCTCTCTGACTCCTTCTCCTCCAACGCATCTCAAAGCTGTACCTCATCCGGAAATGCTAACCCAGCACCAGCAGCAGTAGGATCGTGGAAGCAGTGCAGCACAGCTGTTGGCATGCGTCAGCAAGCGTTGCTGAAGCTGATCTGCCTTGGGGATAAGCAGCACACAGGGGAGGAAATTTGGAGGGGAATAAAGGAACAGACGGATTTGTGGCTGGCACCGCTGGACCTGAAACCGGGCATGAAGCTAGACACCTGGCACGAACTGGCAATGTACGCAATAGAGGTGCTGGCTTGCCCGGCAGCCAGCGTTATGTCGGAACGCTGTTTCAGTGCTGCCGGAGGCATCATCACAGATCGGCGTATCCGCCTCTCCACAGAAAATGCAGACCGTCTGACTCAAATTAAAATGAATCAATCCTGGATTGGAAACGACTACGCAACACTCCTGGACCCCAACCAAGTAACATGACCGATGAACATCTGGGATGGTTTAGCGTTTCCGGTCCCTGTTTATTGAACCTCTCATCTGTATTACATTTATGACTGCATGGCGGCAAAAAGCATTGCTGCTATATCCGCACGCTTTTTGTCCTCATGCAAGGCCTGGGTTGTTGTGTCTCACAAAGCGTGGCCTTCTCCTCCTGCGCCTCCTCCTGTTCCATCACGTGTGCTGCTGCTGCTGCTGGGTTACCGTTGCCGCGTGGTCCCTGTTTATTGAACCTCTTATCTTTATTACATTTATGACTACATGGCGGTACAAAGCATGCTATCCGCACGCTTTTTGTCCTCATGCAAGGCCTGGGTTGTTGTGTCTCACAAAGCGTGGCCTTCTCCTCCTGCGCCTCCTCCTGTTCCATCACGTGTGCTGCTGCTGCTGCTGCTGCTGGGTTAGCGTTGCCGCGTGGTCCCTGTTTATTGAACCTCTTATCTTTATTACATTTATGACTACATGGCGGTACAAAGCATGCTATCCGCACGCTTTTTGTCCTCATGCAAGGCCTGGGTTGTTGTGTCTCACAAAGCGTGGCCTTCTCCTCCTGCGCCTCCTCCTGTTCCATCACGTGTGCTGCTGCTGCTGCTGCTGCTGCTGGGTTACCGTTGCCGCGTGGTCCCTGTTTATTGAACCTCTTATCTTTATTACATTTATGACTACATGGCGGTACAAAGCATGCTATCCGCACGCTTTTTGTCCTCATGCAAGGCCTGGGTTGTTGTGTCTCACAAAGCGTGGCCTTCTCCTCCTGCGCCTCCTCCTGTTCCATCACGTGTGCTGCTGCTGCTGCTGGGTTACCGTTGCCGCGTGGTCACTGTTTATTGAACCTCTTATCTTTATTACATTTATGACTACATGGCGGTACAAAGCATGCTATCCGCACGCTTTTTGTCCTCATGCAAGGCCTGGGTTGTTGTGTCTCACAAAGCGTGGCCTTCTCCTCCTGCGCCTCCTCCTGTTCCATCACGTGTGCTGCTGCTGCTGCTGCTGCTGGGTTAGCGTTGCCGCGTGGTCCCTGTTTATTGAACCTCTTATCTTTATTACATTTATGACTACATGGCGGTACAAAGCATGCTATCCGCACGCTTTTTGTCCTCATGCAAGGCCTGGGTTGTTGTGTCTCACAAAGCGTGGCCTTCTCCTCCTGCGCCTCCTCCTGTTCCATCACGTGTGCTGCTGCTGGGTTAGCGTTGCCGCGTGGTCCCTGTTTATTGAACCACTTATCTTTATTACATTTATGACTGCATGGTGGTACAAAGCATGCTATCCGCACGCTTCTTGTCCTCATGCAAGGCCTGGGTTGTTGTGTCTCAAAGCGTGGCCTTCTCCTCCTGCGCCACCCTCCTCCTGTTCCATCACGTGTGCTGCTGCTGGGTTAGCATTACCGGTCCCTTTTCCTGGAACCTCTTATATGTATTACATTTATGACTGCATGCCGACAAAAAGCATGTTACCTGTGCAAAGAAAACAGACATTTCCCGCATTTAAAAGACAGTTTTCCCTTTGAAACTTTAAAATCGATTTTCTCAAAAACTATAAGCTCTTTTTGCTAAATTTTTTTTTCCTCTTGTACCCACTCCCAAGGTGCACATACCCTGTAAATTTGGGGTATGTAGCATATAAGGAGGCTTTACAAAGCACAAAAGTTCGGGTCCCCATTGACTTCCATTATGTTCGGAGTTCGGGTCGAACACCCGAACATCGCGGCCATGTTCGGCCTGTTCGGCCCGAACCCGAACATCTAGATGTTCGCCCAACACTAGCTGTTACCTATAAGCTAATTGATCCCTGCTTTGATCTACAAAGCAGATATCTCATTACAGAAGGCAAATGCAATAATTCAACTCACCGTAACCAATATACATCAATCTAATTAAAATCCAATACAATTTAGTAAGAAAGTAATTGCATCAGCAAAATAATTTGCAAAGTGGGTCCAATGTGATACTAGTAGATTTTAGTACAAGAGTAGATAGATAGAACGATAAACACCACAAGTACTATGAGTTTTTATGAGTTTATATGTTCAGGTGCTTTGCAGCTACTAATTTTGTAAGATTCTTATGATGTGGAGGTGTCTACATAGAGCTGAAACAACAATACACATATTATTAGTATGTGTTTCATGCTCATTTATGCATAGATTTAATCTCAGTAGATGAAAATTTATGGTAACTGATAACTGAAATTAAAACAGGTCTTAAGGTGGCCATACATTAGAAGATTATGGGCAGATTCGACCAAGAGACAAATTTATCTCTAATCAAATCTGATTAGAGATACATTTGTCTCTTGGTCGAATCTGCCCATACACTACAGGCCGATTCCCATCTGATTTCAGCATGAAATTATCAGGGACAGGGAATCGGCTGAGCCGTCGCGTCCACCCGGCTGCTGCCCCCAAAATGTATAAATGTATGTAATGTGGGCATTTTTAAATTACCTGTTCTGTAGCAGCTTCTGCACGCCGTCCGTCCATCTCGCCGGGTAAGCCGCACACACGCTAGCGGCGCATAGCGTCTGATGTCAGACGCTATGCGCCTTCGTGACGTCAAAGGCTATACGCTGCCGGGTTCAGATGGACGGAAACCACGCGGAGGCTGACACCGGACAGGTAATTTATAAATGCACACACTACATACATTTATACATTGCAGCGGCTGCAGCGGGGGTTTCACCGTCTCGTTGCTCATTCGCAAATCGGCCACCGTACCGCCGCACACCCGACCAACCAACTTCAGCCCGACATCTTGCAGCATGCGCGATCGACTGTGCAGCCAATTTCTGTCCCTACAATTGGTCGCTTTGTCGGTCGAGCATGCACTTGGCAGCACCAATTTTCATCCAATTCGATTATAATAATCGAATTGGATGGTCCATTGGTTGGTTGGTCGGCTAATGTATGGCCACCTTTGTTACTTGGACAGATAAAGCGTCCAGATAATTATTGGAGACAGGATTAAAGAAGAACATTGGTGACTATAACTTAATAAGTACAATTCCTTATTTTAACAATATTACTTTACAAATTATTTAGTCAGTGTTTGTCTACTGTAAACTTTTTTTCTCTCCTTGATTTACATTCTTACATTTATTAAAGTGAACATGTAACTGGAACACGTGGGCCCATATGCAAATATTTCTCCTGAACAACATAATGCCTTTTCAACCATCAGCAAGCAAGAAAATAATATTGACAGTACTTTACTTTTTCATCTACTTTTTGATACATTTTCAATTGAAAAGTGCTAGAGAGTTATTTTAAAGAGGAGATGAAAAATTATCTCCTAGGAGAAAACGTGTAGAAATAGTTAATTGCATATGGGCCCAGGTCTACAACAATGCTCTGGGAGGCAAGGAGAAAGTTCAAAAACACTCAAACCCCTCAACCATACCAGTAGGTACAGGATCAGGCAAGCCAGGCCAAATCATAGGTAACATAAAAAGGGATCCTGTAATGCTTGGGGGTCATACTTTTACCACCCAGAGCAACAAGGCTGGTAGGTGAATAATGGAAGAGGCTACACAGGTTGCCCAGAGCAACTGCAGCTCTGGGCTTCCGATATGGCTACAAATAAAACACAATGGCAGCGCAGTGCGATGTTGCGCTGCCTTAGCGAAAGCAAGCGTTCAGACAGGTACAAGACAGGACTATAGATTGGAGCGTAACTAGTAGCAACTGCAGCTCACAATCACGTCCACAGAAGCAGAGCAAGCAGGCTAACAACAGTCACCAGCAAGTATCCACCCAGGCAAGACTACAGGATAGAATGTAACTACTAGCAACTGCAGCCTATAGTAACGGCAGCACGGTGGCGTAGTGGTTAGCTCTCTCGCCTTGCAGCGCTGGGTCCCTGGTTCGAATCCCAGCCAGGGCACTATCTGCAAAGAGTTTGTATGTTCTCTCTGTGTTTGTGTGGGTTTCCTCCGGGCATTCCGGTTTCCTCCCACATTCCAAAAACATACAGATAAGTTAATTGGCTCCCCCTAAAAAATTGGCCCTAGACTACAGTACTTACACTACATAATATAGACATATGGCAATGGTAGGGATTAGATTGTGAGCTCCTTTGAGGGACAGTTAGTGACAAGATATATATATATATATACACTGTACAGCGCTGCGTAATAAGTTGGCGCTATATAAATACTAAATAATAATAATAATAATAATAATAATAGTTACATTCCCAGAAACTAGAGTAGCAGGAATACTACAGTCACCAACGTGGTGATGGCAGAATCCAAGCTATCAGGATAATGGACTTCACTGACCCACCGCGGATGCAGCGAATGTCCATCAAGCATGGAACTAGGCAATACACAATAATACAGAAAAATAGCAAAAGTCTCAACTAACGGATAAATATATATTGGCAAGTCTGCATATATATATATCAAGAAACTAGCTAAAGCACAAGTAATAAGGTCACATTGAACTACAATAACAGAACTATACAGAGTAACAAGGTGCCCAGCAGACCAGCGTACTGACCGCTATGACGGGCAGGGTCTAAAACTGGAGGCAGACTTTTAAGCCGGCATCAGCCAATGGATGCAAGCATGCACATTTCCACACCGCTGGATGGTAATCACTCAATCCTGAGCTGGCTTGATTACCATTTGCTAGCTGGCTGTGAATGCAAAGGACTCCCATAAGAAATACATGCAGTATTACGTAACAACATGCATGCAGGAAATCCAGGGCTATCAGGCCGCTGCTCAGCTGCAACAAGCAATTGGTGGAATGATAAAAGCATCCTGAGCTGCCCAGAACCGCAGAGTGATTGCAAATGACAATGAGACTTATTGCGAATGCACAACTGAATGCAAGCAGATAAGCCAGAACTGTCCGTTTGCAGCTTCACCGCAATGGACAGAATACGCTACAGGAGGGATCCTTACAGATCCGCAGCCAAACGAGGTCGGTGCAAAAAGCTGGTTTTCTTTATTGGAAACTCCACATACAAAGTGCAATAAAATGACAAGATTAACTGACGCGTATCGGGCCTACAATCTGCCCTTAGTCATAGTTGTGGTTTTGACTAAGGGCAGATTGTAGGCCCGATACGTATCAGTTGAACCTGTCGTTGTATTGCACTTTGTATGTTGAGTTTCCAATAAAGAAAACCAGCTTTTTGCACCAACCTCGTTTGGCTGCAGATTCCTTTTTATTCCACCAATGCTCTGGGAGGAGAACTCTGCATGATAAATTGCCTAGGCTAAACATTACTGGGAGGGCAGGGTTAAATACTAATTAACAGAGATAGATAGATAGATAGATAGATAGATAGATAGATAGATAGATAGATAGATAGATAGATAGATAGATAGATGAAGTGTTTCTGATGCAGACACAAGGATAATTACACAAAAGTGAAGTGAACATCCAGAATAATTTACTACATTGTAATATATGTCACTATGGTGCCTCTTTAAGAATACCAACAACTGTTCATGGAGACTGAATAATTGCATAAATAATAACCCAGAAACAGTTGTGAAAGTTAACAAAGGACTTTGCAATTAATGATCTTTCAGACACAAATTCCCCTTCCAAAAGACACATAAGGCACACATCAAGGGACTATTTCTTTCCTGGCTTCAAAATACAAAAAAATAAAAAGATAGAAATGAATAAATTATTAATGCAAATGAAAGATTTGGAAATAATAACAAAACATCCCCCTGAGAAGCAAATACTGCCAAATAAAAACACTTACAAATGAACTACGTAGCCTTTTCTTATACACAAGAAAAACCTGAGTAAACTAAAGCTAAACTGTTATATATTAGGAAATAAAGCTAGCACATTATTTGCTAAATTGTCAAAAAGCAACATTATTAAAACTAAAACAGTGAGTGTATCTTATTTATAAGAAGAAAAAGAAAAACTTAAATGTTGTAAATATTGCACTTTGCAACTTAACGTGAACTTGAGGTGAAAATAAACCGATGAGTTAAACAATTGTATTTATTCTCCTACACCTAAAAATTGCTTTTTTTTTTTAGATATCCCAGGGTTGTATTTTATATTTAAGCATTTACAAAGTAGATTGAATGATTTATTATCTCTGCTCAATAGCAGGCTATGAAGTATCCCAGAGTTAACCACTTGCGTACCAGCAGGCTCTGTCCCCTTAAGGACCAGAGACTGCGGGTACCAGAAAACGTGGGTTAGTGACAAATTGCCACACGAACCTGTCGCTCTTGGCGGTCACACCGCTTACCCATTGCCACATGCCCCTCGCTCTGCCATCGCTATGACGGCGGAGCTACACACCGCTCACCCATCGCCACATGCCCCTCGCTCTGCCATCGCTATGACTGCGGAGCTACACACCGCTCACCCATCGCCACATGCCCCTCGCTCTGCCATCGCTATGACGGCAGAGCTCTGTGAGCTGATCAGGAGCCGATAGCAGCGGCAGAGCGAAGGGCTCGGGGCGAGGGAGAGATCAGCGGGAGCAGCCTGTCAGTGTGGCGCAGTAATTGAAATCTACGTCCTGGCAGACGCAAACAGGACATAGATTTCAATTACTGCGGTGCGGAAACGGTTAAAATACATGAACTATTGACATTTTTCTATCTCTTTCCAATCTCAAAAGTTATATTCTGCCAAGAAAACCTATATGGCTGTACTTTGCTAAAGTGAGAATTACTATATTGCCGACAAGGTATCGACAAGACAACCTGGGAATGAACGCTTTCAGGCAGCAAAATAAAAAAGTTAAACAGCCTGGTTATTAATAGGTTTTGCACTTTACATACATGTCACCTCGGGTACACTTCAAAAGAAGACGAAATAACGCCAATAACCACAGACAAATATTCAAGAGTTCCGTAATAAAGACCAACCTCCCAAAAATTCCTGAATATAAATATTTTGATGAGAAATGATGTAACTAAATTCAAAGCTTAAAAAAATAAATCACAGGGACCACATGGACTAATACATGGAAATTATAAAATCTTTCACAACATTCTAGTTTTTCACATTGTTTACATATTCAGTAAAAGCAATGCAACTCCTCATAGGAAATACTGATAACTTTAACCAGCCGGACGGTATGGACGAGCTCAGCTCGTCCATCACCGCCGGAGGCTGCCGCTCAGGCCCTGCTGGGCCGATTTTCATGAAATAAAAAGCAGCACATGCAGCCGGCACTTTGCCGCCTGCGTGTGGTACCTGATCGCCGCTGCTCTGCAGCGGCGAAAGAGGGTCCCCCCAGCCGCCCGAGCCCAGCGTAGCCGGAAAAAACAGTTCCGGCCAGCGCTAAGGGCTGGATCTGAGGCAGGTGACGTCCATGACGTCACTCCGCGCGTCGCCATGGCGACGAGGTAAGCAAAACAAGGAAGGCCGCTCATTGCGGTCTTCCTTGTTAATTCTGATCGCCGGAAGCGATCAGAATGACGCGTCCGGAGCACCCTCTAGTGGGCTTTCATGCAGCCAACTTTCAGTTGGCTGCATGGAATAGTTTTTTTTAATTAAAAAAAACCCCACCCGCAGCCGCCCTGGCGATCTTAATAGAAAGCCAGGGTGGTTAAAAGTCACAATTATTATTATTATTATTTATTATTATTTAGTATTTATATAGCGCCGACATATTATGCAGCGCTGTACAGTATATATAGTATATATATATATTGTCTTGTCACTAGCTGTCCCTCAATGGAGCTCACAATCTAATTCCTACCATTGCCATATGTCTATATTATGTAGACAATGCCCAAAAGTATTAAAAATACCTACTACAGTAATGGAAGCTTTAACCCAGTTTCCTTAACAAAATCGATTTTTTTAAGTTACCCTAAGTGGAATATAGAGGCTGACATGTATTTCCTTTTAAACAATACAGATTGCCTGGATGTCCTTCTTAGCCTCTCGTTCCAATAATCTTAGGGATAGACCCTGAATAAGCATGTAGATCAGATATTTCTGACTGAAGTCTGACTAGATTAGCTGCATGCTTGTTTCAGGTGTGTGATTCAAGCACTACTGCTGCTAAAGCAGGATAGCCAGGCAGCAGGTATTGTTTAAAAGGAAACAAATATGACAGTCTCCATATCCCTCTAAGTTCAGGTATCCTATAAATATTGGTCACTAGACTTTTGGAGAATTTCCCTTCATTTTTCTCTGGTAATCCAGTTTTATTATAAAAAAAAATAGCCAAATGGAATGAGTTGAATCCCAGGTCTAATCTAATAAGTGGAAAGGGATCAAATGCCCTTTCTGCTTCTTGCACTGGACAGGACCTTCTGGGAGTACCTAGATAAAGTCCTTCAAAAACTTGGGTTTACTGGGTTAGTTCAAAGATGATGCTGTTATGACTTTCTACATTATTATTATTATTATTATTACTATTTAGTATTTATATAGCGCCGACAAATTACGCAGCACTGTACAGTGTATATATATATTTTCTTGTCACTAACTGTCCCTCAAAGGAGCTCACAATCTACTCCCTACCATTGCCATATGTCTATATTATGTAGTGTAAGTACTGTAGTCTAGGGCAAAATTTTAGGGGGAGCCAATTAACTTATCTGTATGTTTTTGGAATGTGTGAGGAAACCAGAGTGCCCGGAGGAAACCCACACAGACACGAAGAGAACATACAAACTCTTTGCAGATAGTGCCCTGGCTGGGATTCAAACCGGGGACCCAGCGCAACAAGGCAAGAGAGCTAACCAGTATGCCACCGTGCTGCCCACATGAATGTAAACCTCAGGAACGTTATCTGAGAAACCTCCGCTCTCAAGACGGCTGCTCTCTGACCCTGCCAACCCAATATTTTCTTTAGAAATGGAATCTCTTCCACAAGCCATCAAAGAAAACACAAATATAGGGTCTAAAGGTTAGGGATGCTCGCTGAATTCCGCGGAATTGTAAATTCCGTAATTCCAGCCGGAATTAGGTAATTTCCGATTCTGGTAGTCGGAACGGAATTGCTAAACCTCTGAAACGGAATTCCGCAGAAATGTTATTATTTCCGCGTATTTCCGGGATAACACAAAAAAATCTCTCCCTCTCTCTCCAGGTATCTGTCTTACCCTCTAGACCACCAACCACACTACATGCTAAAGCTGGCCTTTAATGTACCATTATGATCAATTCAATAGAAAAAGTAGCATGATTAAGGATTTGTACTTTTTAAAAGCCAGCTTACATACCTTTGCCAGGATTTGAACCCAGGTATCAGTGTGTAGTAGGTATCTGTCTTACCCTCTACACCACCAACCACACTACATGCTAAAGCTGGCCTAGCATGTACCATTATGATCAATTCAATAGAAAAAGTAGCATGATTAAGGATTTGTACTTTTTTAAAAGACAACTTTGAACCCAGGTATCAGTGTGTAGTAGGTATCTGTCTTACCCTCTAGACCACCAACCACACTACATGCTAAAGCTGGCCTTTAATGTACCATTATGATCAATTCAATAGAAAAAGCAGCATGATTAAGGATTTTTAGTGTGGTTGGTGGTCTAGAGGGTGACACAGTGTAAAAAAAATCAAACAATTGTCATTTACAGAGATATTTCTCCCACCCAGCATGGGTATGTGTAAAAATACACCCCAAAACACATTATACTACTTCTCTTGAGTACGGCGGTACCACATGTGTGGCACTTTTTTTACACCCTAAGTGCGCTAAGGGGCCCAAAGTCCAATGAGTACCTTTAGGATTTCACAGGTCATTTTGCGACATTTGGTTTCAAGACTACTCCTCACGGTTTAGGACCCCTAAAATGCCAGGGCAGTATAGGAACCCCACAAATGACCCCATTCTAGAAAGAAGACACCCAAAGGTATTCCATTAGGAATATGGGGAGTTCATAGAAGATTTTATTTTTTGTCACAAGTTAGCAGAAAATGACACTTTGTGAAAAAAAAAACAATTAAAATCAATTTCCGCTAACTTGTGACAAAAAATAAAATCTTCTATGAACTCACTATACTCCTAACGGAATACCTTGGGGTGTCTTCTTCCTAAAATGGGGTCATTAGTGGGGCTCCCATACTGCCCTGGCATTTTAGGGGCCCTAAACCGTGAGGAGTAGTCTTGAAACAAAAACGACCTGTGAAATCTTAAAGGTACTCATTGGACTTTGGGCCCCTTAGCGCAGTTAGGGTGCTAAAAAGGGCCACACATGTGGTATCGCCGTACTCAGGAGAAGTAGTATAATGTGTTTTGGGGTGTATTTTTACACATACCCATGCTGAGCGGGATAAATCTCTCTGTAAATGGACAATTGTGTGTAAAAAAAATCAAACAATTGTCATTTACAGAGATATTTCTCCCACCCAGCATGGGTATGTGTAAAAATACACCCCAAAACACATTATACTACTTCTCCTGAGTACGGCAATACCACATGTGTGGCACTTTTTTGCAGCCTAACTGCGCTAAGGGGCCCAAAGTCCAATGAGCACCTTTGGGCTTTACAGGGGTGCTTACAATTAGGCACCCCCCAAAATACCAGGACAGTAAACACACCCCACAAATTACCCCATTTTGCAAAGTAGACACTTCAAGGTATTCATAGAGGGGCATAGTGAGTCCGTGGCAGATTTCATTTTTTTTTTTTTTTTGTCGCAAGTTAGCAGAAATTGAAACTTTTTTTTTTCTTTTTTGTCACAAAGTGTCATTTTCCGCTAACTTGTGACAAAAAATAAAATCTTCTATGAACTCACCATGCCTCTCAGTGAATACTTTGGGATGTCTTCTTTCCAAAATGGGGTCATTTGGGGGGTATTTATACTATCCTGGAATTCTAGCCCCTCATGAAACATGACAGGTGGTCAGAAAAGTCATAGATGCTTCAAAATGGGAAAAATCACTTTTTGCACCATAGTTTGTAAACGCTATAATTTTTACCCAAACCAATCAATATAGGCTGAATGGGTTTGTTTTTTTAATTAAAAACATGTTTGTCCACATTTTTCATGCTGCATGTATACAGAAATGTTACTTTATTTGAAAAATGTCAGCACAGAAAGTTAAAAAAAACATTTTTTTGACAAAATTCATGTATTTTTTGATGAATATAATAAAAAGTAAAAATCACAATCAAATAGCACCAAAAGAAAGCTTTATTAGTGACAAGAAAAGGAGCCAAAATTCATTTAGGTGGTAGGTTGTATGAGCGAGCAATAAACCGTGAAAGCTGCAGTGGTCTGAATGGAAAAAAAGGGTCTGGTCCTTAAGGGGGGTAAAGCCCACGGTCCTCAAGTGGTTAATATTAGTTAGTGAAGACACACAGAATGCTACTGTTACGTGTCATTGCATTGCATGAGAGACGTAACAGCTACATAACTTTCAGGAGGTATCATACTATAAAGTTAAAATCCCTAATACTAAAATTAACAACAGATGATAAGATAAAGAATATATTACAAGACACTTTTCTTTTCCAAGGAATAACAAATCATACTAATTATGTGTCAACCTTATCTTTCCAAGTCATTTAACTTTCATAATTACCTTCCTGTTCTCAAACATGTGGCAGAACAGTGAACGTAAATTTAAAGAGGAACTGTAAAGATAGATAGGTTATCAGGATGTCCAATTTTATGTTAATTATCCAAGTTTTAGAAACACTTATTTAGTCCTTTATATTGCTGTACAAAGCACCCCCCCCCCCCCCCCCCGAGCAATGTTTACCATAGGCAGAGCTGAGCCCATATGAAATTTCCTTTTTCTCCTAAGTTTTCTCCAAGAAGATAATCTTTCATCTTGTATTCAGAATATTTTTTCTGCACTTTGCAATTTAAAAAGTACCAAAAAGTAGGTGGAAAAGTACTATCAAAACTATTTTAAGGATTTTCTTGTTTGCTGGTGATTTAAACAGAATATTATTGAAAGGGTTAAAAACATCACTTAGGAGAAAAGTCATGAGAAAAAATGAATTGCATATGGGCCCAGGTGTCCTTCCTGATCATTTTACAGCAAACAACAAACAAGCATTCACAGTGATGCACATTGGAAGCAGTGATGATCATAATCAACAAATTACAATTTCGCTAAATTTGACTTATACCTAATTACGATGTGCAAATTCAATAGATTTTGTGAAGTCATTCGTAATTTCGCATAAAATTTTGCGTAATTTCTTGCCAAATTTAGCAGTGAATTGCAAAGCCCCCATACATGGTATTGACACCAAATTTGCTACATATGTTAAGGAGTGGAGTACAAGTAAAAGGAGGAGTGGGTACAAGTAAAAAAAAAAGACTTTGCAAAAAGACCTTATAGTTTTTGAGAAAATTGATTTTACAAATGCAAGTAATACATGGTTTTTAAACTTAGAAAAATTACAGTTTAAAACATTTTTCTTTGCATTTTCAAAATCGAATTTCTCAAAAACTACAGTCTTTTTGAAAAATTATTTTTGTGTCTTATACCCACTATTCTGCTTAAAGAGAATCTGTATTGTTAAAATCGCACAAAAAAAAACATACCAGTGCGTTAGGGGACATCTCCTATTACCCTCTGTCACAATTTCGCCGCTCCTCGCCGCATTAAAAGTGGTTAAAAACAGTTTTTAAAAGTTTGTTTATGAACAAACAAAATGGCCACCAAAACAGGAAGTAGGTTGATGTACAGTATATCCACACATAGAAAATACATCCATACACAAGCAGGCTGTATACATCCTTCCTTTTGTATCTCAAGAGATCATTTGTGTGTTTCTTTCCCCCTTCAGCTATCACCCACTGAATAGTGACAGGCTGTTTCTTCCTGCAGAGTGCAGACAGCTCTGCCTGTATGTAATCCCTCAGTATGTGAAAGCCCAGCCAGCTCAGAGGAGGATTTATCCAGCTTGTAAAAGATAAGAGAGAAGAGAGAAGCTGTCCTAATCTAAATAATACACAGACAGTGTGCAGAGAGGGGCCTGGAGGGGGGAGATGCATCACAGAACCACAACACTGAAGAACTTGGCAGCCTTCCAGACACAGGCTGACAAGTCTGACAAGAGAGAGATAAGTTGATTTATTACAGAGATGGTGATAGTAGAACGTGCTGCAGTAAGCCAGAACACATAAGAATAGCTTTTGGAACTTGTAGGATGATAAAAAACAGGATGCAATTTTTGTTACGGAGTCTCTTTAACATATGTAGCAATTTTGGTAGCAATATCATGTATGGGGGCATTGCTATTAACCTCTAAATTTAGCACAAAATTACATGAAATTTCACGAAAATTATGCGAAAAAATATGCAAAAATTTGAAATATTACTATTACATATGTAATAGTTACAATTTTCAATGCGAAATTAATTGCGAATTTCAATGCGAAATTTCGGCCCACCACTGAGTAAAAATACTGCCATTGGTGATACATTTAAGAATGTAAATCAGGGTGAGGAAAGATTTTACAATTAACATAAATGAGGTTGTCACTTTCATGCCTGAAAATTAACCACTTTACCCCTGCGCGTACGGATTTCTCCGCCCCTTTTTCCATCCTTTACCCCCAGGGACAGAGAAGTCCGTACTCTGCGCACTCCCGCCGCTGTCCGCGCTCCCGTTTGTAAACACGCCGCCCGCCGCTAATAAACACGCCGCCGCCCGCTCGCCCAGAGATCAACGAACGGGAAAATCCATTCCCGTTCGTTGATCTAAGCCCCGCAATGATCCGCTGCCGCTCGGCTGAGCAGCGCGATCATTGTGAAAAAATAACAAAGACCCAGCCTCTTTCTACTTCCTGCAAGCGTCCGGAAGGACGCTTGCAGGTCGCATGAAACAAATTGGTAATGTTGCCATCTTGTGGCCAAATAGTAAAACTACACCCTAACCATTTTTTACACACAAATAAACTTGTTTTACACAAAAAATTAACTCCTTACCTCCCACACTCCCCAATTTTTTTTTTTTTTTGTAATTAAAAAAAAAATAAAAAATTTAAATTTAAAAAAAATACATAAATAGTTACCTTAGGGACTGAATTTTTTAAATATTTATGTCAAGAGGGTATAACACTGTTACTTTATAAACTATGGGCTTGTAATTAGGGATGGACGCAAAACTGAAAAAAATGCACCTTTATTTCCAACTAAAATATTGGCGGCAAACATTGTGACAGGGACATAATTTAAACGGTTTTATAACCGGGATAAATAGGCATATACATTTAATGGGTTTTAATTACAGTAGCATGCATTATTTAAAAACTATAAAGGCCGAAAACTGAAAAATAATAAATTTTTTCCCACATTTTTTCCTATTTTCCCATTAAAACACATTTAGAATAAAATTATTCTTGGCATAATGTCCCTCCTAAAGAAAGCCTAATTGGTGGCGAAAAAAACAAGATATAGTTCATTTCATTGCAATAAGTAATGATTACATTATAGACGAATGAATGGAAGGAGCGCTGAAAGGTGAAAATTGCTCTGGTGGTCAGGGGGTAAAACCCCTCAGTTGGGAAGTGGTTAACTATTTCAGGCAGCAAAATGAAAAAAGAAAAGCAGCCTGGTTCTTGATATGTTTTCCACTGTACATACACAGGTTTATCTCATCATCATGTCACATGTCACCTCGGGTGCACTTTAAGTCTGGTGAGAAGGGTAGTCTCTAAGTTAATAAAAAAATTTGCTCAGCTACTATAATGGAATAGTTAGAACACTAGTGGATCGCAACACAGATTATATTTTGCTGACAATGGAAGAATCATGCACTAGACAAACTCGGCAAAGCATGAATTGGAATTGTTTTAAATAAGTTCAGTAATATACACTTAGGGCCGTTTTCCACTAGTGGCGTTTGCGATGCTGAATCGCAAAATTGCAAACCGCTAGTGATTTTGAAATCGCTACGGTTTGCTTTTTAACATAGGAATCGCGGTAGGTAATTTCCACTACCGCGATTCGTTTTTGACTCAAACGCGATCGCACCGCGGAGCGATCTTTGCCGCGATTTTGCTATGCAGTGCATTGCATAGCAAAATCGTGAACGCAATCGCCGGGAAGTTTCCTGCACTTGCGATTCAGCAATCGCTAGCGTTTAGCGCGAACGCTAGCGATTGCTAGTGGAAAAGGGCCCTTATTGAACTAAGCTTAATCTACCCTTGATATTTGGGACAAATACAGGAAGGTGAAAATACAAAGGACTGTAAAGATATTTATGGCTTATCGCTCAAACGGCTAGAGTATATACAGGTAATACCAGAATTTAACATAAACAACTGGCAAGAGCTGAGACCATGTGATGGATAACATCTGTTTAACAAGAAACTTCTGAGAACTTTCAAATAACTACAGTATCAGTTTGAAATATCAAACAAAGACATTTAAGAATATCACAGAATTAGACTCTTCCTTCAACAGATGAACCTTGAAAAAACAATCATCCATGGAGCAGTCTTTAACTTTCTCAAGGACCCAACAAAAACCATAAAGGCAGTTTATTTAGAAGTCTCAGGCAACTACAAACAAGAAGTATTGCTGTTTTAAAGCATGTGTAAGAGCACTAGAAACATAATCCACTTATAAATAATGACTAACAGCCTTTAGAAGGGCAAAAAACACAAAACAAAACACAATAAAAATGGTTTCGTTTACTAAGGCCTCTTCAGAGATCTCTATGGTATCTGCACTTGGTTGTGATTCAGCAAAAAAACTCAAAACCTTGAGTGACTAGTTAAAGGGAACCAGAGAGGAACGAAAAAAAGAAAAAGCTTTTATACATACCTGGGGCTTCTTCCAGCCCCATAAGCCTGGATCGCTCCCACGCCGCCATCCTCCGCTTCCTGGATTGGCGGTACCGGGTCCCGTCACTTCCGGCGGACGTGGCCAATTGTCCGCATCACAGGGGCTCCCTCCATGTATGTACGCGTGAGGCTGCGCAGTAGGCAGCCTCACTCGTACATACATGGAGGGAGCCCCATGTGATGCGGACAATTGGCCGCGTCTGCCGGCCGACTGGTGGCCATGGCGGGACCCGGTACCAGCGAATCCAGACAGCAGAGGACGGGGGCGTGGGAGCGATCCGTGCGTATGGGGCTGGAGGAAGCCCCAGGTATGTAAAAAAGCTTTTTTTGGAGCCCCCGGTTCCCTTTAATACTGTTCTTCTATTATGTAGTACTTTTTATGTAGTTATGTAACGATTGCAGTCCTAACATGAGTTGCATTGACTCATGGTGGGGGTTGCTAAAAGGTTTGAAAATGATCGGTTGCATAGTTGTGGTTTCATGTAAACACCTGCAGTGAGATATTAAAAAAAAACAAAAACTCTTAGGGCTGGGATACACTGGAGCTGTTTACAAAGCACTAGCCTAAAGAAAGTTCCAAAAGCACTAGGCTAATGAATGTCAGGGGAGGTGATTCCACTGGGGTGATTAAAATTTCCTCAATTTGCAAATACTGTTCCATTTTTTGAGTGATTACGCTCCAATACAAAATATAGGATTGCTGCAAAATCACTTTTCAGTCGTTCCTTTAAAGCAATTTTTGCAGCAATTTTACTATCCAAAAAGCAAAAGCAAAACGCAATCACTGTAAAATCACTAGCATTACATTAAAAATAGCTTCAAACGCAATGGAAATTGCTCTGAAAAACGTAGCCAAAATCACTACTGAAAGCACTCAGTGATTTTGCGGTTCATGCTTTCTAGTGGGCCATGGCCCTTAGGTTGTCCTGGATTGCTTAATCAAAAAGGGGAAATTCCATCTGTCAAGGCTGCATCTAAAGAGGAGCTGTCAGCCATACTATCTCAGAAAAAAACCACATATAAGTAGACAAATACTTGCTCTACTTACATAACATATGCATTGCACTGTCCACGTTTTGATTGTAGTGATTTTTCTATTGTAAAAAAAGAGAAAATCCTTCTTAGGATTCTCCATTTTAACTGTGTCTATCTTGAAGCCAATCCTGATGCCATCCCTTAAGATGGCCATACACTTATAGATTTGCAGCAGATTTGACTATGGAATGAAATGATCTATGGATGGCTGAAATCAACCAGTGTATGGGCCCCTTAACTCCCCTCTGCTTGATTGTGTATGCATTGCCCACCATCCTCCCAGTCCTCAGGCACTCCCACCCAGCTCTGCAATAGAAAGTGTATTGTCTCAGTATGAGAAACAATGGCCAGAGAGGAACAGAGGTGTGGGAGGGGAAAACCGGAGGGAAAGAGGCTTCAGTCAATCAGGCTGCATTAGTTAAGTCTGAGGGGAAAGTAAAGAGAAAAAAAGACAACCCAGCATGCCCTGTAACTTCCTTTGTGCGGCAGATGTACCAAATAAGAGCCAGGGAAACTGGGGAACGTTGTTTTATGGATAAGAAAAGTAAGAGTGATTTTTTTAACTTTTGGATTGCTTGGTTAGCATCCTTATTACTTGATTACCAAATAAAAATAAATAATTGATTTTTGATTTTATGTCCGACAGTTACACTTTAATGTAAATCACAAAACCACAAATTCACCAAAGCTGGCCACTGACCGTGCAATCTTGATTGTGCAATTTTACCACTAGTATGTAGTATAAAGGCCAACAGACTGAGAATTATCAGGCGGTTTAGGTAGATAGAATGAGATATAAAGAGACAGATAAAAAGTACTATAAAGTTTAAATAAGAAAAAGTATAATGAAATGTTTCAGTGTTCATATACACTTTTATACTCAATAAAAATGAAGAGAAAACTGAATTGCTCAAGCTTATGATATATGTACTGTATAAAAGCATAACGTGAATTGGAAATTAAGTGCACTTATCGGTCTGTTTTCTCTGTTCATATCCATGCTGTGTTTTCCCCTGAACACACAGTGCTATATAAAAATATCAGCCTCAATTTTTGCATTTTTCTCGCTTCAAATGGTTTCTGATATTTAAAGGGAAGGTTCAGGGAAACCTTTAAAAAAATAAAAATCCATATCCACTTACCTGGGGCTTCCTCCAGCCCGTGGCAGGCAGGAGGTGCCCTCGCCGCCGCTCCAGAGGCTTCCGGTCGTCTTCGGTGGCCGCCCCGACATGGCCATGCCGGCTGCCAGGTCGGGCTCTTCTGCGCTCCAAGGACGGGCTCTTCTGCGTCCCACGCGGGCGCGATGACGTCATCGGACGTCCTCCGGGCATGACGTCAGCGCGCCTGCGTGGGACGCAGAAGAGCCCGTCCTTGGAGCGCAGAAGTGCCCAACCTGGCAGCCGGCCTGGCCAGGTCGGGGCAGCCACCGAAGATGACCGGAAGCCTCTGGAGTGGCGGCGAGGGCACCTCCTGCCTGCCACGGGCTGGAGGAAGCCCCAGGTAAGTGGATATGGATTTTTATTTTTTTAAAAGTTTAAAGGTTTCCCTGAACCTTTCCCTTTAAAGGCAAAATGTGTTAGTGAGAAGTATCACCAATGCCCCATACATTTCAGCTGGATTCCAGCCTCCGGCCTTTTCCCTATCTCGAGTAGAGGTTCAACAGTTCACCAGTGGACAGTTCCAGGCGAATTTCCGCTGTTCGTGTTCTCCGAGAACTGCAAACATATGGCATATTCGACCCACTCCCCATACATCATCATGGAGGCAAATTTTGACCCCTTACCTCACAGCTAGCAGACACATGGCAGCCAATCAGCTAGCACCCCCTCCTGGACCACCCACCGCACCGACCATCAAAAAGCAGGTGCGGTGGCCATATTGGATTCATTTTCTGCTGGCTGCTGACTGTTAATGAGAGCGTGGTCAGACTTGCTGCAGATAGGTAGGGAAAGCATTAGCTAGGCTTGTGCCCTTGTTCCTCAGTTGCTGTGAAAGCATCCCAAACAACCCTTTTGTGGGCTAGCGAATCAGTCTCCTGTTGGTTTTTTTTGTGCGTGACACCCCACAGCCCACTGACACCCAAAGCTGTGTGCACACTACTGCTGTTACCTCATTAAGTTACAGGCACAGAACCACTCCAGTGCATTATATCACTGTATTCTGATAGTACTATTGCATTTCTCTGTGTGTGACACTCCACAGCCCACTGACACCCAGAGCTGTGCATAATGTGATTTCTGCCCTTTAGGGATTAAAATCCAACTTTGCGTTAACTCTGTAATATTTGGTGGGACTTTTGGCAGGGCTCCCCCTCCGGCATGCCCCTGTCCAGGTGTTAGACCCATTGAAACAACTTTTCCATCACTTTTATGGCCAGAAACAGTCTTTGTAGGTTTTAAAATTCGCCTGCCCATTGAAGTCTATGGTGGTTCACACGTTCGCGAACATTTGCAGAAGTTCACGTTTGCCGAACAGAAAATTCTATGTTTTCAACATCTCTAATCTCGAGTGTGAGA
This sequence comes from Hyperolius riggenbachi, assembly GCF_040937935.1. Classification (NCBI taxonomy): domain Eukaryota; kingdom Metazoa; phylum Chordata; class Amphibia; order Anura; family Hyperoliidae; genus Hyperolius; species Hyperolius riggenbachi. The sequence continues at coordinate 67,754,998 of NC_090646.1, read as the reverse complement.
TAAAGAAAAGGCTGGGACCTTTTTGTGCATGGGGCAGGGCTATGTGCCAGAACCCACATGATACTAGCACAATTATTATTATTGATTTATATAGCACCAAGGCATTATACATTAACATCAATAGTGTATCTCAGTTTATTGTATTCACTTGAGGTATGCTTGAATTGGTATTCAGTTTATCTATATATATAAAATCGGATGTATGTATGTATGTATGTGTGTGTGTGTGTGTGTATATGTGTATGTATGTATGTGTGTATGTGCCGCGATCACGCGAAAACGGCTTGACCGATTTGAACGAAACTTGGTACACAGATCCCTTACTACCTGAGAGGATACGTTCTGGGGGTCTAGGGCCCCCCTGCACACGTGGGCGGAGCTACAAACAGCAAACCCGATTTCACCCATTCAAGTCAATGGAAAAAATGTAAAAGGCTGCCATTCTCACAGTAATTGAGCCAGAGTCCCCACACTTGGCACAGTGGGTCACTTGGTGACCGAGGTTACAAATCCAGGAAAAGTGGGCGGAGCATAAAACAGCCAATCAAATTTCAGCCATTCATTTTAAATGGGAAAATAAAAACTGCAGCCATTCTTAGACTGTTAATCACAGAGTTCTCAAACTTGCCACAGTTGGTCACTGGGTGAATGCGATTAAGATTCAAGAAAGTGGGTGGAGCCTACAACAGCCAATCAAAATTCACCTATTGATTTTCAAGGGGAATATTTAAACTGCTGTCATTCTTACACTGTTAATGGCAGAGGCTTCAAACTTGCTACAGTCGGTCATTGGGTGACTGAGGTTCAAATTCACTAAAGGGGCGGGGCCACAAACAGCCAATCAGATTTCCTTGCTGGATAAACTGCTTCCATTCACACATTTTTGATGCCAGAAATCTGAAAGCTCACAAGCTTGGTCATTGAGTGAATGTGTGCCCAGGTTACAAAAAGTGGGCGGAGCCAAAAACAACATTTACTGGGAAAATATAAACTGCAGCCATTCTTACACCGTTAATGGCAGGGTTCTCAAACTTTGCACAGTTGGTCACTGGGTGAATGAGATTACGATTTTGGAAGGTGGGTGGAGCCTACAACAGCCAATAAAAATTCACCTTGTGATTTTCAAAGGGAATATTTAAGTTGCTACCATTCTCTTAAACTGTTAATAGCAGATGCCTCAAACCTGGTACAATTGGTCACTGGGTGACTGGGGTTCAAATTCAGAAAGGGGCGGAGCCACAAACAGCCAGATTTGTTTATTTTTCAATGGGAATATACAAAGTATTGATACTAAGGACCCCAAAGCTGATAAACTTGATAATTGAGTGATTGTATGTCAAGGTTAGAAAAAGTGGGTGGTGCCAACAACTAAATTTTTCACATGGCAGGGTTCCCAAATTTGACACAATTGGCCACTGGGTGACTGGGATGAATATTCAGAAATGTGGGTGGAGTCTACAACAGCCAATCAAAATGAACCTATCGATTTTCAAGGGGAATATTCACATTGCTACTATTCTTACACTGTTAATGGCAGAGGCCTCAAACCTGATACAGTCAGTCATTGGGTGACTGGGGTCCAAATTCACTAAAGGGGTGGAGCCACAAACAGCCAATCAGATTTGTTAGATTGATTTCAGCCATTCTGTTATTGGCAGGGTTCTCAAACTTGACACAGTTGGCCACTGGGTGACTGGGACTAATATTCAGGAAAGTGGGTGGAGCCTACAGCAGCCAATCAAAATTCACCTTTTGATTTTCAAGGGGAATATTTACATTGCTGCCATTCATACACTCTTAATGGCAGAGGCCTCATATCTGGTACAGTCAGTCACTGGGAGACTGGGGTTTAAATTCTGAAAAGGGAGCGGGCCAAAAACAGCCAATCAGATTTGTTTAATTTCAATGGTAAAATGCAACTTATTGATGCCAAGGACCCCAAAGCTCATAAAATTGGTCATTGAGTGGCTGTATGTCAAGATTACAAATAGTGGGCGGAGCCAAAAACAACTAACCTTTTTCATGGGAAAATGTAAACAGCAGATTTTCTTACACTTATTGGCAGGGTTCTCAAACTTTGCACAGTTGGTCACTGGGTGACTAGGATTAATATTTGGAAAAGTAGGTGTGGCCTACAAGAGCCAATCACAATTCACCTATTGATTTTCAAGGGGAATATTGAAACTGCAGTCATCCTTACACTTTTAATGGCAGAGGCCTCAAACCTGCTACAGTTGGTCATCAAGTGACTGGGGTTCAAATTCAGTAAAGGGGTGGAGCCACAAACAGTCAGATTTCATTGCTGGATAAACTGCTTCCAGTCACACAATTTTGATGCCAGGAAACCAAAAGCTCACAAACTTGGTCATTGACTGACTGTGTTTCAAGGTTATAAAAAGTGAGTGGAGTTAAAAACAGATTTTTCTGGGAAATTGTAAACTGCAGCCTTTCTTCACTGTTAATGGCAGGGTTCTTGTAAGGCTTGGTGGTGTATTCTCCACAGTCAGCATGCAACGCATGAGCTGGCGTGGAGGAGGTACACACACTAGCACCAGGAAACAGGCTATCCCTAGTATAGTGGAGGGGAGGACTGACTCCAATAGGAGATTGTGGCGCACAGAGCCGGTGCAGATCTGACAGCCACAAACAATGCTTTCGTTATAACGTCTCAGCGCAAAGTAGCGCTGAGCGCATAAACCAGAACTGAGGAGATCAGGACAGGTAGACAGAATGAACGCTTGCTAGCTAGCGGCTACTTAGCGACAGCAAGCGTCCAAAACCAGACAGACTGGAATGAGGCAGCCAATGCGATGCGGCGATGGCGTGCCTCACAAAGACAGGACAGGATAGTCAGAAAATAGCAGGATGAGATAGATGAACGTAACACAGATAAATATACAATAAGTATGTTTTCCTAGCGTATTACAATTACAGCTATCAATGAAACTATTTGTAACTTCTGACTAACATATGTATATATCGGCAATGAACCGATATATGACATAAGCAGGAACGCTGACTAGGACTGGAGTAATACAGGGGACAGGACTCAGAAGGATTCGCTATCTCTTCGCAGAGATGAACGCAATCCACAAACGGTAACAGGACAGGATGCAGAAGGATTCGTTATCTCTTCGCAGAGATGAACGCAATCCACAAACAGTAACAGAACAGGATTCAGAGGGATTCGTTATCTCTTCGCAGAGATGAACGCAATCCACAAACAGAACCAGGAGCAGGGTAACTACCTCAGCACGGGTGGTCACGGTACGCGCAACCTACCAAAACGTGCTGGAAAGCTGACTAACTGCACACAGGATATAAACAGTTCGTGTACGTATACATCAGCGACACTGATGTATCAACGTAACACAAATACAAGGAAAATAATAAACGTGCTGGTATGCATATATATTGGCAATGAACCAATATATGATGCAAAGACCAGCAAGGTATCTTTATAACAAGAAACACGATCGGGGGCTAAAGCGACAGCAAGGCAGGCTTAAGCTGAAGCTATGAAAACCCAAGGAAACCCTGCAGGAAGCAGATCTTTATACTGAGGTCATCCAATGGGAGCAGACATGCAGATTCCCACACAGGTGAATGATAATCAGTCACAAGCTGACAGCAGGGAAAGACAGACAAAGCTATGCAGCTTGCATGGAAATAGATCAGAACTGCCTGAGCTGCAGCACTACTACTTCCAGTAATAGCTGCTGCAGCAGCGATCATTACAGTTCTCAAACTTTGCACAGCTGGTTACTGGGTGACTGGGATTAATATTCAGAAAAGTGGGTGGAGCCTAAAAATGCCAATCAAAAATTACATGTCGCTTTTCAAGGAGAATATTAAAATTGATGCAATTCTTGCACTGTTAATGGCACAAGCCTCTAACCTGGTACAGTTGGTAATTGGGTCACTGGGGTTCAAATTCAGAAAAGGGGACAGAGCCACAAACAGTGAATCAGATTTCTTTCACTTCATGGGAAAATACAAATTATTGATGCCAAGGACCCGAAAGCTCACAAACTTGGTCACTGATTGACTGTGTGTCCATGTTACAAACAGTGGGCAGAGCCAAAAACAAATTTCACTGGGAAAATGTAAACTGCAGCCATTTTTACACTATTTATGGCAGGGTTCCCAAACTTTGCCCAGATTAATATTCAGGGAAGTTGGTGGAGCCTATAATTGCCATTTAAAATTCACCTGTTGATTTTCAAGTGAAATATTTAAATTGCTGCCATTTTTACACTGTTAATAGCAGAGGCCTCAAACCTGCTACAGTTGGTCATTGGGTGACTGGGGTTCAAATGCTGGAGAGGGGTGAAGCCACAAACAGCCAATCTGATTTGTTTAATTTCTATTGGAATATACAAATTATTGATACCAAGGACCCCAAAGCTCCCAAACTTGGTCAATGAGTGTTTGTGCGTTAGGGTTAGAAAGTGGGCGGAGCCAACACCAGTCAAATACATTCCCGGGCAACGCCAGGTCATCAGTAGGTGGAGACAAATACAAATTTCACTGGGAAAATGTAAACTGCAGCCATTCTTACACTGTTAATGGCAGGGCCACTGGGTGACTGGGATTAATATTCAGAAAAGTGGGTGGAGCCTACAAAAGTGAATCAAACTTCACCTATTGCTTTTCAAGGGGAATATTTAATTGCTGCCATTCTTGCACTGTTATTGGCAGAGGCCTCAAACCTGGTACAGTTGGTTATTGGGTGACTGGGGTTCAAGTTCAAAAAAGGGGGTGGAGCCACAAACAGCCACTCAGATTTTTTTTTCCTTTCAATGCAAATTATTCTTACCAAAGACCGCAAAGCTCACAAACTTGGTAATTGAGTAATTATGTGTTAGGGTTAGAAAAAGTATGCAGAGCCAACTTCAGCGAAATACATACCCGGGCAACGCCGGGCAATCAGCTAGTTAGTGATATTAGTTTATTAGTGAACACAAATATGTCGTAACATGCAAATCTCCACTTATCCAGGAAGTGAAAATAAATTCAGCCAGTCAAAATCTTTGCTCAGTTTCTTTCTCTTCTTGGGTTATTGGATATTTGCAAATTAGGAAAATGTTTGCTTACTACTTTTCCTCTCTTTGTTTATTGCAGTAGTCACAAAATTAATATGCAATCTTAAAAATAAATCCCAGAAGAAATGAAGAAAAATATTAGAAATGTAACGAGTTAAGAAGGGATACAAAATGATTTTTAAATTGTTAGGATTACACCCACTCACAGAGAGTCCCGCCAATAGATATGTTGACTAACCTTGTTCCTTCAAACAGAACTAAATCTAAAATTTAATTGTAAAAATTGTAAATTGTAAAAGTGATCACATTGATTAGTGTAAAATATCAGTAATCCCTTTGGAGCTAAAATTTTGAAATTAAAAAAAAAAAATGCAGATTTGCTTGCCTGCAGCCTTGTACCTGTCCAGGAAGGCTCGAGACCTCTATTGCTTGACTAGTCTCCAGTTAGCAGATTATAGAAAACTCCGGTGTCCCAGCAATCCAGCACTGCAGCCCCCCGAACCACAACAAGTTAAATAATTACCTATGATGATCCTGCGCAGGAGCATTAGCAGCTCTCTGTTCGGGTTGAGGAGAAAATAGCCGAACCCGATCAGATCCACTCTACTGCGCAGTAGAGTGGATAATATCACGTTCGGCTGTTTCCGACTTACCCAAATGAAGAGCCGCTAGTGCACCTGCTCAAGATCAAGGAGAGGTAAATAAATCATAGCTTGTCAAGCTTGTCGGGGGAGCCAGCGCTGGATTCCCCGCAGCTACAGGGGACTGGGAAGCCTCATTGGGACTCTGAGTCTTCCCCCTCCCCATATAAGTATCCCCTAGAGAGTCTCTTTAAAGAGAATCTGTATTGTTAAAATCGCACAAAAGTAAACATACCAGTGCGTTAGGGGACATCTCCTATTACCCTCTGTCACAATTTCGACGCTCCTCGCCGCATTAAAAGTGGTTAAAAACAGTTTTAAAAAGTTTGTTTATAAACAAACAAAATGGCCACCAAAACAGGAAGTAGGTTGATGTACAGTATGTCCACACATAGAAAATACATTCATACACAAGCAGGCTGTATACAGCCTTCCTTTTGAATCTCAAGAGATCATTTGTGTGTTTCTTTCCCTCTGCAGCTATCATCCACTGAAGTGTCAGGCTGTTTCTTCCTGCAGAATGCAGACAGCTCTGCCTGTATGTAATTCCTCAGTATGTGAAAGCCCAGCCAGCTCAGAGGAGGATTTATCCAGCTTGTAAAAGATAAGAGAGAAGATAGAAGCTGTCCTAATCTAAATAATACACAGGCAGTGTGCAGCGAGGGGCCTGGAGGGGGAGATGCATCACAGAACCACAACACTGAAGAACTTGGCAGCCTTCCAGACACAGGCTGACAAGTCTGACAAGAGAGAGATAAGTTGATTTATTACATAGATGGTGATAGTAGAACGTGCTGCAGTAAGCCAGCACACATTAGAATAGCTTTTGGAACTTGTAGGATGATAAAAAACAGGATGCAATTTTTGTTACGGAGTCTCTTTAAGAACTTACAAGTATTCGCCACCTGGCCTTTCATCTACTGGACCTCATTGGCTTTGATGCTGCCGCTGTGCAAAGCTTCTCAATTTAGCCTCTCATATTGTTTCTACATGGACACTGCAAAGTATAGTCTGGTATCTATTGTTCATCCAACATTGGGTGTCAGATGGTAACATCTGATTGGCTTACCCACCAACTGAATCCAGAGACGAGAGGAAACAAGCTGTACTGCAGTGGCAAACACATTTATCTGCAACACTGTATTCACCACATTGTTTCTATACACTGTTTATATTTATCATCCTGAATCCTATTATAATTTACCTTGCTCAGTTTTGGGATTCGCTTTTATTAAACCTCAGTTCAATTGCTAGATATTTTAGACTTTTCTATAATTTCTTTTATGCACAATTTTATTTTTTTTTAAAAATGATGTAAATAAAAAAAAAGAACCCCGTCTTCTGAAATGTGGTTACCATATTGGTATTTCTAGTAATGTTGTCTGAAAAAATATTTTGCTCTTACAGGAATAGGTAGGGTTAGGAGTCCTCTCACTCTATTGGGTGGTGATAGAGCATGCATGAACAAGGGGGTGCAAGGAAATTTGGGCACCCAATTTCGACTAATAGAATATCATCATAATTTACCAATATTTTACATTTTAAAAGTGTAAATTATTGTAATAAAATATCGGAAAATAATACCAATATTTTACTACAACTTAATCTAACACCACTTTCACACAGAACCTTCCCCAACCAATGCCTAACCATAACCATCACCCCTCCACGTCTAACACTTAAATACCTCCCACACCTACCCTTTACCACCCACACATCATCACTTTTTTGGCAGTGGGAAACAGCTTCAACAGCTTTTATTTCCCACAATGCAACAAGGCTCCCACAGTGTGATGTCAGAACCATGAACCTGACATCGTGCTGTGGGAAGGGTTTCAGCACAATATCAACCATACAGAGCCCCCTGATGATCCGTTTGTGAAAAGGAAAAGATTTATAATGGGAAAGGGGGTATCAGCTATTGATTGGGATGAATCTTGGTTACGGTTTCTCTTTAAAAACACCCCCTCCACACCTACCCTTAACTGCTCACCCCACACCTAATGCTTAAAAACACACCCTCCATGCCTACCCTTAACCTCCCCCCACGCCTAACCCTTAAAAGCCTCCCCCTCCACGCCTACCCTTAACCACCCCCCCAGCGCCTAACCCTTAAAAGCACCCCCTCTACACCTAGCCTTAACCCCTCCACCCCCCACCCCCTCCACACACACACCTAACCGGTCCCAGCCACCAATCCGCTGCTATTGCAATAATTTTGGGACGCCATAGTAAATTGCAGCTATAGTGTGAAATATGTTATTTATCGGGTGCCATTAGTGTGACATTTTCTATTTATCAGGCCTTAACCACTTGAGGACCACAGTCTTTTCGCCCCTTAAGGACCAGAGCCTTTTTCTCCATTCAGACCACTGCAGCTTTCACGGTTTATTGCTCGCTCATACAACCTACTACCTAAATGAATTTTGGCTCCTTTTCTTGTCACTAATAAAGCTTTCTTTTGGTGCTATTTGATTGCTCCTGCGATTTTTACTTTTTATTATATTCAGCAAAAAAGACATGAATTTTGGCAAAAAAAATGATTTTTTTTAACTTTCTGTGCTGACATTTTTCAAATAAAGTAAAATTTCCTATACATTTGAGCGCGAAAGTTATTCTGCTACATGTCTTTGATTAAAAAAAAAACATTCAGTGTATATTTATTGGATTGGGTAAAAGTTATAGCATTTACAAACTATGGTGCCAAAAGTGAATTTTCCCATTTTCAAGCATCTCTGACTTTTCTGCGCACCTGTCAGGTTTCATGAGGGGCTAAAATTCCAGGATAGTACAAATACCCCCCAAATGACCCCATTTTGGAAAGAAGACATCCCAAAGTATTCAGTGAGAGGCATGGTGCGTTCATAGAAGATTTTATTTTTTGTCACAAGTTAGCGGAAAATGACACTTTCTGACAAAAAAGAAAAAAAAAAAAGTTTCCATTTCTTCTAACTTGCGACAAAAAAAAAAATGAAATCTGCCACGGACTCACTATGCTCCTCTCTGAATACCTTGGAGTGTCTACTTTCCAAAATGGGGTCATTTGTGGGGTGTGTTCACTGTCCTGGCATTTTGGGGGGTGCCTAATTGTAAGCACCCCTGTAAAGCCTAAAGATGCTCATTGGACTTTAGGCCCCTTAGCGCAGTTAGGCTTCAAAAAAGTGCCACACATGGGGTATTGCCGTACTCAGGAGAAGTAGTATAATGTGTTTTGGGGTGTATTTTTCCACATACCCATGCTGGGTGGGAGAAATATCTCCGTAAATGACAATTTTTTATTTTTTTTTACACACAATTGTCTATTTATAGAGATATTTCTCCCACTTAGCATGGGTATGTGGAAAAATACACCCCAAAACACATTATACTACTTCTCCTGAGTACGGCGATACCACATGTGTGGCACTTTTTTGCACCCTAACTGCGCTAAGGGGCCCAAAGTCCAATGAGTACCTTTAGGATTTCACAGGTCATTTTGAGAAATTTGGTTTCAAGACTACTCCTCACGGTTTAGGGCCCCTAAAATGCCAGGACAGTATAGGAACCCCACAAATTACCCCATTTTAGAAAGAAGACACCCCAAGGTATTCCGTTAGGAGTATGGTGAGTTCATAGAAGATTTTTTTTTTGTCACAAGTTAGCAGAAATTGATTTTAATTTTTTTTTCACAAAGTGTCATTTTCCGCTAACTTGTGACAAAAAATAAAATCTTCTATGAACTCACCGTACTCCTAACGGAATACCTTGGGGTGTCTTCTTTCTAAAATGGGGTCATTTGTGGGATTCCTATACTGCCCTGGCATTTTAGGGGCCCTAAACCGTGAGGAGTAGTCTTGAAACCAAATGTCGCAAAATGACCTGTGAAATCCTAAAGGTACTCATTGGACTTTGGGCCCCTTAGCGCAGTTAGGGTGCAAAAAAGTGCCACACATGTGGTATCGCCGTACTCGGGAGAAGTATTATAATGTGTTTTGGGGTGTATTTTTACACATACCCATGCTGGGTGGGAGAAATATCTCTGTAAATGACAATTACTTGATTTTTTTTACACACAATTGTCCATTTACAGAGAGATTTCTCCCACCCAGCATGGGTATGTATAAAAATACACCCCAAAACACATTATACTACTTCTTCTGAGTACGGCGATACCACATGTGTGACACTTTTTTGCAGCCTAGGTGCGCTAAGGGGCCCAACGTCCTATTCACAGGTCATTTTGAGGCATTTGTTTTCTAGACTACTCCTCACGGTTTAGAGCCCCTAAAATGCCAGGGCAGTATAGGAACCCCACAAGTGAACCCATTTTAGAAAGAAGACACCCCAAGGTATTCTGTTAGGAGTATGGTGAGTTCATAGAAGATTTTTTTTTTTGTCACAAGTTGGCGGAAAATGACACTTTGTGAAAAAAAACAATACATATCAATTTCCGCTAACTTGTGACAAAAAATAAAATCTTCTATGAACTCACTGTACTTCTAACGGAATACCTTGGGGTGTCTTCTTTCCAAAATGGGGTCACTTGTGGGGTTCCTATACTGCCCTGGCATTTTAGGGGCCCTAAACCGTGAGGAGTAGTCTTGAACCCAAATGTCTCAAAATGACCTGTGAAATCCTAAAGGTACTCATTGGACTTTGGGCCCCTTAGCACAGTTAGGCTGCAAAAAAGTGTCACACATGTGGTATCGCCGTACTCAGAAGAAGTAGTATAATGTGTTTTGTGGTGTATTTTTACATATAACCATGCTGGGTGGGAGAAATATCTCTGTAAATGACACATTTTTGATTTTTTTTTTACACACAATTGTCCATTTACAGAGAGATTTCTCCCACCCAGCATGGGTATGTGTAAAATTACACCACAAAACACATTATACTACTTCTCCTGAGTATGGCGATACCACATGTGTGATACTTTTTTGCAGCCTAGGTGCGCTAAGGGGCCCAACGTCCTATTCACAGGTCATTTTGAGGCATTTGTTTTCTAGACTACTTCTCACGGTTTAGGGCCCCTAAAATGCCAGGGCAGTATAGGAACCCCACAAGTGACCCCATTTTAGAAAGAAGACACCCCAAGGTATTCCGTTAGGGGTATGGTGAGTTCGTAGAAGATTTTATTTTTTGTCACAAGTTAGTGAAAAATGACACTTTGTGGAAAAAACAATAAAAATCCAATTTCCACTAACTTTTGACAAAAAATAAAATCTTCTATGAACTCATCATACACCTAACAGAATACCTTGGGGTGTCTTCTTTCTAAAATGGGGTCACTTGTGGGGTTCCTATACTGCCCTGGCATTTTAGGGGCCCTAAACCGCGAGGAGTAGTCTAGAAAACAAATGCCTCAAAATGACTGTTCAGGGGTATAAGCATCTGCAAATTTTGATGACAGGTGGTCTATGAGGGGGCAAATTTTGTGGAACCGGTCATAAGCAGGGTGGCCTTTTAGATGACAGGTTGTATTGGGCCTGATCTGATGGATAGGAGTGCTAGGGGGGTGACAGGAGGTGATTGATGGGTGTCTCAGGCGGTGGTTAGAGGGGAAAATAGATGCAATCAATGCACTGGGGAGGTGATCGGAAGGGGGTCTGAGGGGGATCTGAGGGTTTGGCCGAGTGATCAGGAGCCCACACGGGGCAAATTAGGGCCTGATCTGATGGGTAGGTGTGCTAGGGGGTGACAGGAGGTGATTGATGGGTGTCTCAAGGTGTGATTAGAGGGGGGAAATAGATGCAAGCAATGCACTGGCGAGGTGATCAGGGCTGGGGTCTGAGGGCGTTCTGAGGTGTGGGCGGGTGATTGGGTGCCCTAGGGGCAGATTAGGGTCTAATCTGATGGGTAACAGTGACAGGTGGTGATAGGGGGTGATTGATGGGTGATTAGTGGGTGTTTAGAGGAGAAAAGAGATGTAAACACTGCACTTGGGAGGTGATCTGATGTCGGACCTGCGGGCGATCTATTGGTGTGGGTGGGTGATCAGATTGCCCGCAAGGGGCAGGTTAGGGGCTGATTGATGGGTGGCAGTGCCAGGGGGTGATTGATGGGTGGCAGTGACAGGGGGTGATTGATGGGTGATTGACAGGTGATCAGTGTGTTATTACAGGGAATAACAGATGTAAATATTGCACTGGCGAATTGATAAGGGGGGGTCTGAGGGCAATCTGAGCGTGTGGGCGGGTGATTGGGTGCCCGCAAGGGGCAGATTAGGGTCTAATCTGATGGGTAACAGTGACAGGTGGTGATAGGGGGTGATTGATGGGTAATTAGTGGGTGTTTAGAGGAGAGAATAGATGTAAACACTGCGCTTGGGTGGTGATCTGATGTCGGACCTGCGGGCGATCTATTGGTGTGGGTGGGTGATCAGATTGCCCGCAAGGGGCAGGTTAGGGGCTGATTGATGGGTGGCAGTGCCAGGGGGTGATTGATGGGTGGCAGTGACAGGGGGTGATTGATGGGTGATTGACAGGTGATCAGTGGGTTATTACAGGGAATAACAGATGTAAATATTGCACTGGCGAATTGATAAGGGGGGGTCTGAGGGCAATCTGAGCGTGTGGGCGGGTGATTGGGTGCCCGCAAGGGGCAGATTAGGGTCTAATCTGATGGGTAACAGTGACAGGTGGTGATAGGGGGTGATTGATGGGTGATTGATGGGTAATTAGTGGGTGTTTAGAGGAGAGAAGAGATGTAAACACTGCATTTGGGAGGTGATCTGATGTCGGATCTGCGGGCGATCTATTGGTGTGGGTGGGTGATCAGATTGCCCGCAAGGGGCAGGTTAGGGGCTGATTGATGGGTGGCAGTGACAGGGGGTGATTGACGGGTGATTGACGGGTGATTGACAGGTGATTGACAGGTGATTGACAGGTGATCAGGGGGGATAGATGCATACAGTACACGGGGGGGGTCTGGGGGGGGGTCTGGGGAGAATCTGAGGGGTGGGGGGTGATCAGGAGGGAGTAGGGGGCAGATTAGGGACTAAAAAAAAAATAGCGTTGACAGATAGTGACAGGGAGTGATTGATGGGTGATTAGGGGGGTGATTGGGTGCAAACAGTGGTCTGGGGGGTAGGCAGGGGGGGGTCTGAGGGGTGCTGTGGGCGATCTGGGGCGGGGGGGGAATCAGTGTGCTTGGGTGCAGACTAGGGTGGCTGCAGCCTGCCCTGGTGGTCCCTCGGACACTGGGACCACCAGGGCAGGAGGCAGCCAGTATATTAGGCTTTGTATACATTACAAAGCCTATTATACACTTTCCGTGCGGCGATCGGGCAGCTAGTAACCCGCCGGCGCTTCCGAACGGCCGGCGGGTTACAGCGAGCGGTGGGCGGAGCCAGTCCCCGGCAGCTGATCGTGTCACAAATGACGCGATCGCCGCATAGCCACTCCCGCAGCCGCCCCCGCCGATGGGCGTATTGCGGTCGTTTGGGCCCGGACTTTGCCGCCGCCCATCGGCTGGGGGAGGTCCTTAAGTGGTTAAATTTCCCACTGTAGCCACTATTTATAATGGTGCCGCCCAAGTTTCTTACAATAACAGGCGCCCAAATTTCCTGCTTCAGTTGATGGCAGTGTTACTGAATATCTCTCAATGATATTGCAGATTGTAAAGGTTGTTCATGCAATTGAGACTGTAGAGTGTAGGGACACTCCATCCAATCCAAACTATAACTTTGTGCAGAGTGAGCAAGGCGATCCAGGGACTCCCTGTGGCTGGGGATAGAATTGCAAACTGTGGCAAAGGGAGCAGGATTGGGGGTGGTGTCACATATAGGAATTGAGTCTGAAGAAGGCGTATTAGCCAGAAGCTTACTCTTTTTATTTTAAGTAGGCCAATACATGGCATCGCCCTGACTCAAGACTTTTATTAAACCTTGATTCATTTTGGGATTGAAACAAATGAAAAACAGTGTGGAAACTGCTTGTTCTAGCTATCTGATGTACAAAAGACTGACTCTCCACTATAAGGAATAAGGTGTGTGTCTACATGTCATAAATGGTATTCCTGAAAGCACATACAGGTGCTCATCATGCAGAGCAGTCCGGCAGTCTCAGACTCTGTACATAAAGAAGGAAATGAGATGGTGCGGGCTCAGTGCTGCTGGCTGGAATTATTCCATACAAGGCAAACGTAATCTGATGGTGTTACATCACATCAGTGCATTCTAAGGTAAACTCCACTTCCGCAGAGAAGAACTCCATGAGTCCTCGGGTCTATATATTGCAATAATTAGTGGTAAACATTATTTCAGCTGGATTTCTTTGCTTTTATTGCAGAAAAAAAAACACGGTTAATCTGCAGTGTTGGGAGAATAGAATGTTGGATTAGTGCAGGTGTTGAAAGTGAGTAACAAAGCCCCCTACTTGGTGCGCCTAATTATTTCTACAGCAAGGTGGCAGCTTCTGTCCACTCTCATGGAACCAGCACTGCACACTAAATGCACAGATAATTCTTGCCAAGGTAGCAAAAAGAAGCCAATTTTTACTTATTGCTGGTTTTGGAAAATGTTAATGAATTATTTATACATATATACATATAGCCATATATATACATATATATAATACATATATAACTTTAAATTGCAAAAAACTTGTATACCACCCACTTTCAAACGAACCTAACTGTAATGATCTGCGCTGCTGTCTGCACAGGCAGACAGCTGTTTGACCATTTTTTAGGTCTAAGTGTTGCAGGTCTCTGGAAAAGAGAACCTTCTTCACACTGCAAGTTTCAGAGTTGCTCTGCTGGTGAGAAATTTGCATCCACTTGTCATGCAAATTGCTTAGCTGCTTCCTTTGATTGCTTGCAGTATAAATACCTTTTGCTCCCAGAATTCCCTGCTGGTCATAGAGGTTTGTTCCTGCTAAACTCACCCGGAGTGTCAGCTAGTGTTGGGCGAACATCTAGATGTTCGGGTTCGGGCCGAACAGGCCGAACATGGCCGCGATGTTCGGGTGTTCGACCCGAACTCCGAACATAATGGAAGTCAATGGGGACCCGAACTTTTGTGGTTTGTAAAGCCTCCTTACATGCTACATACCCCAAATTTACAGGGTATGTGCACCTTGGGAGTGGGTACAAGAGGAAAAAAAAATTTAGCAAAAAGAGCTTATAGTTTTTGAGAAAATCGATTTTAAAGTTTCAAAGGGAAAACTGTCTTTTAAATGCGGGAAATGTCTGTTTTCTTTGCACAGGTAACATGCTTTTTGTCGGCATGCAGTCATAAATGTAATACATATAAGAGGTTCCAGGAAAAGGGACCGGTAATGCTAACCCAGCAGCAGCACACGTGATGGAACAGGAGGAGGGTGGCGCAGGAGGAGAAGGCCACGCTTTGAGACACAACAACCCAGGCCTTGCATGAGGACAAGAAGCGTGCGGATAGCATGCTTTGTACCACCATGCAGTCATAAATGTAATAAAGATAAGTGGTTCAATAAACAGGGACCACGCGGCAACGCTAACCCAGCAGCAGCACACGTGATGGAACAGGAGGAGGCGCAGGAGGAGAAGGCCACGCTTTGTGAGAAACAACAACCCAGGCCTTGCATGAGGACAAAAAGCGTGCGGATAGCATGCTTTGTACCGCCATGTAGTCATAAATGTAATAAAGATAAGAGGTTCCATAAACAGGGACCGGCAACGGTAACCCAGCAGCAGCAGCAGCAGCAGCACACGTGATGGAACAGGAGGAGGCGCAGGAGGAGAAGGCCACGCTTTGTGAGACACAACAACCCAGGCCTTGCATGAGGACAAAAAGCGTGCGGATAGCATGCTTTGTACCGCCATGTAGTCATAAATGTAATAAAGATAAGAGGTTCCATAAACAGGGACCGGCAACGGTAACCCAGCAGCAGCAGCAGCAGCAGCAGCACACGTGATGGAACAGGAGGAGGCGCAGGAGGAGAAGGCCACGCTTTGTGAGACACAACAACCCAGGCCTTGCATGAGGACAAAAAGCGTGCGGATATAGCAGCAATGCTTTTTGCCGCCATGCAGTCATAAATGTAATACAGATGAGAGGTTCAATAAACAGGGACCGGAAACGCTAAACCATCCCAGATGTTCATCGGTCATGTTACTTGGTTGGGGTCCAGGAGTGTTGCGTAGTCTTTTCCAATCCAGGATTGATTCATTTTAATTTGAGTCAGACGGTCTGCATTTTCTGTGGAGAGGCGGATACGCCGATCTGTGATGATGCCTCCGGCAGCACTGAAACAGCGTTCCGACATAACGCTGGCTGCCGGGCAAGCCAGCACCTCTATTGCGTACATTGCCAGTTCGTGCCAGGTGTCTAGCTTCATGCCCGGTTTCAGGTCCAGCGGTGCCAGCCACAAATCCGTCTGTTCCTTTATTCCCCTCCAAATTTCCTCCCCTGTGTGCTGCTTATCCCCAAGGCAGATCAGCTTCAGCAACGCTTGCTGACGCATGCCAACAGCTGTGCTGCACTGCTTCCACGATCCTACTGCTGCTGGTGCTGGGTTAGCATTTCCGGATGAGGTACAGCTTTGAGATGCGTTGGAGGAGAAGGAGTCAGAGAGGTAGGTGCTGCTGTTGTTATCCAGCTGTTTGCGGCGTGGGCAACACCCGCACCGTAGCAGGTGAGGAATCGCTGCCAGGCTCCACAAGGTTCACCCAGTGCGCGGTAAGGGAGATGTATCGACCCTGGCCGAACGCACTCGTCCAGGTGTCAGTGGTGAGGTGAACCTTGCAGACAACGGCATTCTTCAAGCTTCGGGTTATTTAGCTGACCACGTGCTCATGCAACTCAGGCACTGCAGAGCGCGCAAAGTGGTAGCGGCTGGGAACCACGTAACGTGGGATGGCCACTGACATCATGCCCTTGAAGCTGTTTGTCTCCACCACTCGATATGGCAGCATTTCGCAGGCCAGAAGCTTGGCTATGCTGGCTGGCTGTTACTGCCACGGCCCGGGGGTCATTTGCTGGCAATTTCCTCTTGTGCTCAAACATCTCAGAGACAGACAACTCAACCGTAGCGCTGCACACCGAAGGGCTGTTGGTTGTTGTGTTTGATGAACACTGGGAGACCTCAAGAGCACTAGTCCGGAAAGTGACAGTGTCAGCATCGTCTGATGTTTGTGAATGTTGTGAACCACGCAATGGCTGGGCTACTGCTGCTGCTGAGGCGGGTCTGGTGGTGAGTCTGGTGAACCCAAGGGAGGCAGTGTTGCTGGTGGTACCCTGTCCTGCCGCGTTTGCCCACAGAGTGGGATGTTTGGATAGAATGTGGCGGCTCATGCTGGTGGTGGAGAGGTTGTTAATACTTTTCCCCCTGCTCAGGCGGGTCTTGCACACCTTGCAAATCGCCATGGTAACATCCTCAGTGCAGTCTTCAAAGAAAGCCCAGACTTTAACTGGCTGAGGACTCGGACCTCGTGCGTGATGTGCTGGTGCTGCTTAACCCACTGCTGGACGCTTGAGAGGTCATCCAAGTAATTATCTGGTCCTGTTCTTTTGGATCTGTGAGGGTTGTTGTCCTGGACAACATGGGCAGTATTGAGTGGGTTTTCTTGGGTGCTCCCCTGTGGCCTGTACGTGAACCGTCAGGGGAAACACCTCTTCCCTTGCCCCTCCCTCTTTCACCGGATTTCTTCCTCATTTCACTTATCCTTAAAGTACACGCTGACTGGCAGCAGTACAGTGGCAGTACAGAAATGCTATACAGTGGTGGGTGAGCGGTGTACCACTATTGTCAGCAGTGACACAGAGCACAATGCTATACAGTGGCGGGTGAGCGGTGTACTACTGTTCCCAGCAGACACAGAGTGGAAGTAAACACAATGCTATATAGTGTGGCTGAGCCGTGTACACAGAGTGGCATTAAACACAATGCTATATAGTCTGCTATATAGTCACCCCGAACAGGGTGATGTTCTGCAGAACCCGAACAGTGGCAAACACTGTTCGCCCAACACTACTGGGAGGGAACGCAGATTTTAGTACCTAAACACACGATACAACATGTTTTCCGGGGTCGGACTCTGAGGCACATACAGATGGTCCCGATCATCATCCTCATCATACAACTCTTCTCCTGAGTCTGACCCACCCACCACCTCTGCCACCCCAACATCCCCAGACACAGACCCCTCATCGTCCTCAACATTAACTTGGGATGCTGGCCTGAGCCAGACCTCCTCCTCCACATCAGGCCCCATCATCTCCTCAATGGCAGCCCTCATTAATCGCTCTGGCGACGGACTGATGGACACAACGTTCTGCTCCGGGGAGGGCTGCTGCTGACCACTGGCTGCTAGGGTGGATGTTATAGCTTGCGTGGGGCGTTGGCTGTTGCTGTTGTTGGGAGTGCTGCTCACAGCGGAGGTCTCTGGGGAACTCATGTTGAGCTCATATAGTGGTTGACGGTGAGTGGAGTATTACTGATCCCAGCAATATACACACTGACTGGCAGAGTACGCAATGCTATATAGTGTGGCTGAGCGGTGTACACAGAGTGGCAGTAAACACAATGCTATATAGTCTGGCTGAGCGAGCGGTGTACTACTGTTCCCAGCAGAATCAGAGTGGCAGTAAACAATGGTATATAGTCTGGCTGAGCGGTGTACACAGAGTGTCAGTAAACAATGGTATATAGTCTGGCTGAGCGAGCGGTGTACTACTGTTCCCAGCAGAATCAGAGTGGCAGTAAACAATGGTATATAGTCTGGCTGAGCGGTGTACACAGAGTGTCAGTAAACAATGGTATATAGTCTGGCTGAGCGGTGTACACACAATGCTATATAGTCTGCTATATAGTGTCAGTAAACAATGGTATATAGTCTGGCTGAGCGAGCGGTGTACTACTGTTCCCAGCAGAATCAGAGTGGCAGTAAACAATGGTATATAGTCTGGCTGAGCGGTGTACACAGAGTGTCAGTAAACAATGGTATATAGTCTGGCTGAGCGAGCGGTGTACTACTGTTCCCAGCAGAATCAGAGTGGCAGTAAACAATGGTATATAGTCTGGCTGAGCGGTGTACACAGAGTGTCAGTAAACAATGGTATATAGTCTGGCTGAGCGGTGTACACAGAGTGTCAGTAAACAATGGTATATAGTCTGGCTGAGCGGTGTACACAGAGTGGCAGTAAACACAATGCTATATACTCTGGCTGAGCGAGCGGTGTACTACTGTTCCCAGCAGACACAGAACAGTAAACAGAATGCTATATAGTGTGGCTGAGCGAGCGGTGTACCACTATTCCCAGCAGACACAGAACAGTAAACAGAATGCTATATAGTGTGGCTGAGCGAGCGGTGTACCACTATTCCCAGCAGACACAGAACAGTTAACAGAATGCTATATAGTGTGGCTGAGCGAGCGGTGTACCACTATTCCCAGCAGACACAGAACAGTGAACAGAATGCTATATAGTGTGGCTGAGCGAGCGGTGTACCACTATTCCCAGCAGACACAGAACAGTGAACAGAATGCTATATAGTGTGGCTGAGCGAGCGGTGTACCACTATTCCCAGCAGACACAGAACAGTGAACAGAATGCTATATAGTGTGGATGAGCGAGCGGTGTACCACTATTCCCAGCAGACACAGAACAGTAAACAGAATGCTATATAGTGTGGCTGAGCGAGCGGTGTACCACTATTCCCAGCAGACACAGAACAGTGAACAGAATGCTATATAGTGTGGCTGAGCGAGCGGTGTACCACTATTCCCAGCAGACACAGAACAGTGAACAGAATGCTATATAGTGTGGCTGAGCGAGCGGTGTACCACTATTCCCAGCAGACACAGAACAGTAAACAGAATGCTATATAGTGTGGCTGAGCGAGCGGTGTACCACTATTCCCAGCAGACACAGAACAGTAAACAGAATGCTATATAGTGTGGCTGAGCGAGCGGTGTACCACTATTCCAAGCAGACACAGAACAGTGAACAGAATGCTATATAGTGTGGCTGAGCGAGCGGTGTACCACTATTCCCAGCAGACACAGAGTGGCAGTAAACAGAATGCTATATAGTGTGGCTGAGCGAGGTACACAGAGTGGCAGTAAACAGAATGCTATATAGTGTGGCTGAGCAAGCGGTGTACTACTATTCCCAGCAGACACAGAGTGGCAGTAAACAGAATGCTATATAGTGTGGCTGAGCGAGGTACACAGAGTGGCAGTAAACAGAATGCTATATAGTGTGGCTGAGCAAGCGGTGTACTACTGTTCCCAGCAGTGACACAATGACAGGGGGGACCCTGGCTAGCGTGGCTGGAGCGCGAACTACCCTGCCTGCCTACCCAAAGCTAAACCCACAGACAAATGGCGGAGATATGACGTGGTTCGGGTATTTATTTACCCGAACCACGTGACAGTTCGGCCAATCAGAGCTCGTTCGGGTCCGAACCACGTGACCCGGTCGGCCAATCACAGCGCTAGCCGAACGTTCGGGGAACGTTCGGCCATGCGCTCTTAGTTCGGCCATATGGCCGAACGGTTTGGCCGAGCACCGTCAGGTGTTCGGCCGAACTCGAACATCACCCGAACAGGGTGATGTTCTGCAGAACCCGAACAGTGGCGAACACTGTTCGCCCAACACTAGTGTCAGCCATTGCTATCTTAGTGTAGTTAATTCTTGGGAAGTGCTCCTTGCATTCGTATTATTGCAGTCAGTTTGTGTATAATTTGTACTGCCTATTCTGTCTTGTCTGTGCGATTGCACGGTCGCCAGCGGTTGGCGATAGTGAATCGTTCTGTCTTGAACTTAGATCGCATTTGCCCTAGCGTTAGAGGCGGTGGATCTTCCTAGTCCGTATCTTGGAGTATAACCTCAGCTACGGTTGCTACTGGTTACTCCTTCTGTCTGTCTTGTCTGATACGAACGCTTGCTGTAGGCTCGGTGAGGTAACTGTTTAGCAAATGTTCGCGTTCTCTATGTCGTGTTTGTGTTACAATGGTTAGTTAGGGTGGCACACTTATCACTGGGCGCCTAACGTGCGGTGATCGTGTCTTAAACGCGTTCGTTGTTGCGAATGAGTGCGGTGTTCGCGTTTAGCTAGCGTTTGTTATTTTCCTTGATGTTCTGATCATTGTTATTTGCTATGTCTTTCTTGCTACACTTGTGCTCTGTCTAATTCGGTCTTGTGCCACTATTTGGCAATCGCCACTCTTGCGATTGCGTTCCCACTTCGTTTCCGCTGTTGTGTGTTCACCGTCGCTTGGTGGCGACTAGATTGGTGGACACACATACATTTCGTCTCTGTGCTCTCTCTCTTTAAGGGCTGGATAGTGTACGTAGTGGCTTGATAGTGTACTGGTTAAGGGCTTTGCCTTTGACATGGGAAACCAGGGTTCGAATCCTGGCTAAGTCAAGTACCTATTCAGTAAGGAGTTCAAGGCAAGACTCCCTAACACTGCAGGGTGGCCTCTTGAGCGCGTCCCAGTGGCTGCAGCTCTTGAGCGCTTTGAGTCCGACAGGAGAAAAGCGCTATACAAATGTTCGTATTATTATTATTATTATTATTTTGCCCTGCATTGCTTCAACTCGTACAATTCCCATCTGACATCTGTGGCAGTGCAGAGGCTGTGTTCGTCTGCACTCCACAGCTCCATCTGCCGGTGGGAATTTCCCTCTACAGGTGCATAGCACCATAGCTGGGTTCTGTCAAATTACACGCTTGTGGAGGATTTCCGCAGTGTCAGCGCGCATCCTGTGTGCTGACCATGGAAATAATAAAACACTGCAGCTCTCCCCCCCCCCCCCCAAATCCCCCCCCCAGTACCCACCCTAAGGGTTTTTAGATGTGTGTGCAGCTGATGACATGATCTAGCATGGCAGTGCTCCCCATCCCCACACACTGTTCCTACTCTGACATTACTTCATATACTTAACCAAGCACCATTTTTAGCACCCAGGGCATCTCAGTAGCACATTAAAATGCATATTAACAATGTGGTTCTTTACGAAAAAAAAGTTATATTCTACCCTTTCTTTTTACATTTAAATGCTTATTATTGCCCTACTTCCACTGGCCTGCCATCCACTGAAAGAGGAAAGCGCAGGGAGATAAGGATTACAGTAATTAGAAGTAGCAGTAAGCAAACAAAAGGACAATGTACATCTAAAGATTTAGAGAGGCACACTTGATTACCTTCACACCTTCCCTTTGGATAAATAAGGGCAGAGGAAAGGGGGGGGGGGAAATGGCAGCTTCTACAGCTATTAGAAGCCTGGACAAAACTGCAGAAAAAGAAAGCTGCTTGGACCCCTTTAAGGGGGAGACTGTAACAGGGAGGTCAGGCTGCTGTAATGGGAAGGCACCCCAATCCTTGGGGGTGGGCTCTTTGGAAACTCAAGCATGATAATATTGCATAAACTTTTGGGAATTGTGGTGAGCATGGGGGCAGGGGTTGGAGAAAAGGGCAGATCTCATTTAGGTTAGTTCAGGTGGTAGGAGGGGTAGCTGGTTAAAAAAAAATGTATTCGTGTAGGTAGCCTTTAAAGTTTCTGTGAATTGTTCTTGTTCTGTTTGCTGACATCATCAGCAAGAATGTAACTTCTTTGCCATCTCAAAAAAAAAAAAAACCCACAGCAGAAACGGTTGCCCTGATATTATTTATCTAGTATAGGTAGCTAGTATAGTCAGACTATGGTCTAAGTACCTGACCTGTACATTCCTAAGTCAGTGGCTTGAAACAGAGGCAGAGGATCTGCAGGGCGGCAGACGATTGGCATTGTTTACTAGCAAATAACTAGGCACGGTATTTGGAAAATCAAGAATGCAAAATATGACCAAACAAAAAGACTCCTCAGAAATCGTAACTCAGAAATCAGAGAACAGAAATCAGAAATACAGTATGCGGAATTGGTAATGTGCATTGACAGAAATCAAAATTTTTGCGGAATTTGAAATCAGCGTTTCCGACCATCCCTAATTGCCATCTGGTTACAGGGTCACTTTAACTGCTTCCCGCCCGCCTAACGCAGGATGGCGGTGGGAGAGCCGCTCTCTCAGGTCTCAGCAACGCCATATGGCGTCATCTCGCGAGGAGTGCGAGCTCCCATCAGTAAACACAGCGGGTCCCAGCGATCAGCCTGCCAGCCAGCGATCAGAGCTGGCAGGCTGTTTTCTTCAGTGTTAAATGAAAATGTACTTATATAGTGCTGACATTTTAGGCAGTGCTGCACAGAGTATAGTGTTGTCACTTAACTGTCCCTCGGAGGGGCTCACAATCTAACCCCTGCCATAGACATATCTAAGTATGTTTAGTGTATTGTATGTATCGTGGTCTGTCCAAGGTCAATTAAGGGGGAAGTCAATTAACTATCTGTATGTTTTTTTTTTTTTTTACAAAATGTAGGTCTTTTTTAATTAATAACAAAAAAAAATCAAAATAGCAGCAGCAATCAGATACCACCAAAAGAAAGCTCTATTTGTTAGAAGAAAAGAAGGTAAGATTCATTTGGGTGCTAACTTGTATCACTGCATAATAAACCGTTACAGCTGTGAAGTGTTCAATTGTAAAAAATTGGCCGGTCACTAGGGGGGTATAAACCTCTGGGGCTCATGTGGTTGAGAAAGTCTGAAGCCACAAAACCAAAAATTAGTTTTTACCTCTTAATAAGTTTAAGGATGATCGTCTGGGCTAAAACACTGCTATCCCGCGGCAGAACAAGAGTTTTATCACCCCCAAATTCCCAGGGCAAAAACCGGGGAACATTTCCTGGTAGAGGCCGAGCTTTCTGCAGTAGCTCTGCCTGTCCTCGCATCAATCCACGCTGATCGCCACCTCTCCCCGCCCCTCTCAGTCTTCTTTCACTGAGAGGGGTGGGAGAGGCAGATACCCGCGGTGGATTGACGCGAAGAGAGGCAGAGCTACACCAGAAAGCTCTGCCTCCCCGCGCAGCAAAATCCACGACCAGAAAAGTAGTGGATTTTTGCTGTAAGATTTAGGGATGATAAAACCCTCGTTCTGCCACGGGATAGCGGCATCTTAGCCCAGACAATCATTCTTAAACTTAATAAGAGGTAAAAACTAGTTTTTTTTTGTGGCTTCAGAGTCTCTTTAAGTAAACGTTTGTTTTTTACGCATATATCTAAACAAACTGCCTCAACACCTATTTATCCTATTAAGCTTTCCACACATTTTCCTGTATTTTTCTCCTGGAACAAACATAGACTTGCTGGGTGAATGTAATCACTGCATTATCTCTGAAAGACAGACATATCTGAATTAGTCTTTAGTGTGGCCCCGGGGGACACAGAACTCAGCATTGTAGCTCTGCGCCATGTCAATCTTTTGACAGCAGTTCAAAACCAAGACCAAAGCGAGAGCAACCTAATTAAGACAGTTGTAATTTGTAGCATAGCTAATTAATTGCTACGCAGATTATAATGGTGACACAATGGTAATTGTTTAGAACTGAGGAATGGATCCTTACAATACGTATCTATGGCATGATGTAAACCAGTTTCAGAACAGTGTAATAATGGATTCTCAGCATTACTAGTTTAGATTTAATGGTCAACATGAGAGGTAATTTAGAAGTCTTTCCCGTGTAGAGGAAAAGTGTGATTGTAACGGTTGCGGAATAATTTTCGTGGTCAGCGCACAGGATGCGCGCTGACCCTGCGGAAATCCTCCACAAGCGTGTAATTTGACAGAACCCAGCTATGGTGCTATGCACCTGTAGAGGGAAATTCCCACTGGCAGATGGAGCTGTGGAGTGCAGACGAACACAGCCTCTGCACTGCCACAGATGCCAGTTGGGAATTGTATGAGTAGAAGCAATGCAGGGCAAGATAGCTCTTAGAGAGAGAGAGTGCACAGAGACAGAATGTATGTGTGCCCACCAATCTAGTCGCCACCCGGCAACGGTGAAACACACAACAGCGGAAACCAAGTGGGAACGCAATCGCAAGAGTGGCGATTGCTAACAGCGACACAAGACCGAGCAAAAACAGAGCATAAGTGTAGTAAGAGAGAAACAGCAAACAATAAAGATCAGAACGCCAAGGAAAATAACAAACACTAGCTAAACACGAACTCCGCAACCATTCGCAACAGCGAACGCGTTTAAGACACGATCACCGCGCGTTAGGCTCCCAGTGACAAGCGTGCCACCCTAACTAACCAATGTAACATGAAAATGAAAAGAGAACGTGAACGCTTGCTAAACGGTTCCCTCACCGAGCCTACAGCAAGCGTTCGTACCAGACAAGACAGACAGAAGGAGTAACCAGTAGCAACCGCAGCTTTGGCCTACACTCCCAGACCGAGTACAGAAGGAACCACCGCTACTACTACTAGGGCGGATGCGATCCAGACAGACAGGCAGATGGAGCAACCAGTAGCAGCCGCTGCTCTGGCTTGCACCCCAAAGACAGAGTACAGAAGGAACCACCGCCACTACCGCTAGGGCGGATGCGATCTTAACAGACAGAAGGATTTCCTGTCAACGCCGCTGGTGACAAGACAATCGCAACAGACAAGACAGAATAGGCAGTACAAATAAAACACCAACCTGACTGCACTAAATAGAAGTACAAGGAGCACTCCCCAAGAATTAACTACACTGAGATAGCAATGGCTGACACTCCAGGTGAGTTAGCAGGAACAAACCTCTATGACCAGCATGGAATTCTGGGAGCAAAAGGTATTTATACTGCAAGCCATCAAAGGAAGCAGCTAAGCAATTTGCATGACAAGTGGATGCAAATTTCTCACCAGCAGAGCAACTCTGAAACTCGCAGTGTGAAGACAGGTCTCTTTTCCAGAGACCTGCAGCCCTCAGATCTACAAAATGGTCAAAAACTGTCTGTCTGTGCAGACAGCAGAGCCGATCATTACAGTGATTTTTATAGCTGATGGCCTACTAGTTCTTCATACTTGTTTACAACATGGTCACTTCGACACAGCTGCTGATGCAGATAACTGCTAGAAGTCACTGTTGGAATTATCTCTACTTCATGGATTACCAGGAAAATGTGACACTGTGCATTTGTGCAAATAGGCTGTGACAAAGGTGGCTAACTTTCCCTGGTCACCTCCCTCCTCTAGCCTCCACGCTTCATGCCTCTCTACATCCCCCCAATACTTCCTCATTGTGCCACTGAAGGAGGAAGTATTGGGAGCATTGATTGCAGCATGAAGTGCAGCAGACAGAGGCAGCAAAAGGTAAGTTAACCCCTTTGGCGCAGACCACTAGCACAAATCCTCAGGGTGAAACTGAATTTCACATTTATTCGCTCTTCCTTAGTAAACATAAGTAAGGAGAGATGATTTATAAAGGTAAGTTTTATAAATCAACCCCTTTATCTCTAAAATATCTTTTTAGCACTTTCCCAGAAAAAAAAGGAAAACAGAGATATCACCAGAATAAGTTGTTCTTGACTTCATAGTAATATTTTTGCCAATTTCTGGCTGATTCCGTCACTTTGATGAAATCTGCTGGTCATATTTTGCCTCATCTTAAGTGATGTATCACACTGTGGGAGGGGTTTAACCACAACTTTAGCCATACAGACTTCTCATTGGAAGATTTCTCATTGGAACGGGGGTATCGGCGACTGATTGGGATGAAGCTTAATCCTGGGTTAAAATTCCTGTGTAAAGGATCACTATCGCGAGAAAAAAGTGGCAGTTAAAAACTGACAGAACCAACAGGTTTTGGGCCAGTCCATCTCCTCATGGGGGATTCTCAGGGTTTTCTTTGTTTTTAACAGCATTTCCTGAACAACAGTTTAATTGCCAACATTGTAAGATACCAGCCAGCCTCACTACTCACTTGCACACTATTTTGGCAGTTACGCTTTGCAACTGCTGTTGCAGGAAAAGCAGTTGGAAACAAAGAAAACCCTGAGAATCCCCCATGAGGAGATGGATTGGCCCAAAACCTGTCCTTCTGTCAGATTTTAACTGCCTACTTTTTTTTTGCAATAGTGGTCCTTTAAAGAAAACCTGTAACATCAAAAAGTTCCCCTGGGGGGTACTCACCTCGGGAGGGGGAAGCCTCAGGGACCCAGTGAGGCTTCCCACGCCATCCTCCATCCCTCGGGGGTCTCGCTGCAGCCCTCCGAACAGCAGCAATGTAAATATTTACCTTCCTGGCTCCTTCGCAGGAGCTGTGGTGGCTCTCGGCTCCGAAATAGGTGGAAATACCCGATCGCCGTCGGGTCTGCTCTACTGCGCAGGCACCGGAGACTTAGAATGGACCCGACTGAGATCGGGTATTTCTATCTACTTCGGGAGCCGAAAGCCGCAACAGCGCCCCCGCTGGAGCCTGGAAAGGTAAATATTGAACAAGCTGTCGGATCTGTCAGGCCACTGTTCGGAGGGCTGCAGCGAGACCCCTGTGGGACAGAGGACAGCGTGGGAAGCCTCATTGGGACCCTGAGGCTTCCCCCTCCCGAGGTGAGTACCCCCCAGGGGAACTTTTTGATGTTACAGTGTCTCTTTAAGTTTTTATTAGCCATTCTTAAGGGTTCCTGTGCATTTGTACAGGCTGGTGGCTCTCCTTCTATATAGGTTCTGAAATATCTCCCTCCTCTTTATGCCAAACTATGAGAACTACTTTCTCATTTGCTATACTGCACTGTTACTGACAGATGAAATCCGTCTCTTAGCAATACCAAAAACACTTTATCTCTCTCCAGTTTTCTATATATGAGGCCCTGGGCAACTTATCTGTATATTTCTATTACATTTTTTTTCCTCTGGAATGGGCTGTACATTAAGGTACCATGGCAGCAGGCTGCAATAGGAACATGTTCCACAGCCTAGGAAGTAAAATATAAAACCCATCTAATTAAACGCGGTGACATTAATTGCACATGAAAGGAGCGAGATGGAAGGAGACAAGAAATGTACTTATTAGCACAAACATTATTAGAAATGGAAGCAAATCAAATTATTCAGCTACACGAAGACGTGCTACTCGCCGGGGAAAAACAATATTCAGCCCGGCTAAATTATTAATACAGCGGAAAGCGTCAGCACTGAGTTATTGAAAGGCACATTCCTTCTGCTGACGCCGGTATGGGTAACTTACAAACAATTATAATAAAAATATGCCTAGTAAAATAAATGATGATTTTCCATTAAACAATAAAAAATCAAATTTTTTTGACTGTTTTGCATTCCTCTGCTGCCATTATAGATGGGGCCATTTTTTTTTTTACTAGGGATTCCATTTTGTCATTTATAAATTTAGAAGAAACTTCCAATTTAGATCCAAAATAATGTAAATTGTTTCTCAATGCTTTATAAGCCACTAAGTATATTTTATGAAACAAGCAGCTTTCCATTTCAATAGTCGACTGTACTTTTCTACCAGAGGTTATTTCCCCGTAAAAACTTGAGCAATTTTCAAATATGCTGCTCCTCCCATTAATTCACCAATAACTTTATTGTTATTTATCACACCACAATGAACTATATTTTTTATTTGCCACAACTTATGTTTTCTTTGCGTGGTACTTTTTGCTAAGAGATATTTTATTTGATATGCATTTTAAAGGGAATAACAAGAAAAAAAGGAAAAAAAAAAAGCCTTATTTCTCAATGTTCAGCCGTTATAGTTTTACAATAAAAGTTTGTTCTCTGATTGAACTCGATGGACATATGTCTTTTTTCAAACCAAATAACTATATAAGTGCTACTGTAGATAAAACTGACACATTTTATTTGCCAATCTGTCCTGGTTATTACAAGGTTTACATTTCCTAGTACAATGTATAGCAACAATATTTTATTTGGAAATAAAGGTGTAGTTTTTCAGTTTTCTGTTTCTGTATATCATATCAACTACAAGCACTTATTTGCAAAAATAACAGTAATATACCCTCATGACATACATATAAAAAAGCTAAGTCCCTAAGGTAACTATTTATGTATTTTTTTATTGCGATCACTTTTTTAAGTGCTTTATTTTGGTAACTATGTAAGAGGTGGAGTTGAAAGGGGTAATAACCAGGGCTGTGGAGTCAGAGTTGGAGTCGGAGCAATTTTTGGTACCTGGAGTCGGAGTTGGAGTCGGAGGTTTCATAAACTGAGGAGTCGGATGATTTTTGTACCAAATCTACAACCCTGGTAAGAATTAGACTAAGGAGTCTGAGTCGAGGAGTCAGAGTTGGAGCCATTTGGATGCCTGGAGGCGGAGTTGGAGTCGGACTCGGTGGTTTCATAAACTGAAGAATTGAAGTTGGATGATTTTTGTATTGACTCCACAGCCCTGTTAATGACTAGTGGAGGGATTTATTATTTAATGGATGTTCATTTATTTTACATGTCTTTTCATGTTTTGACACACTATCCTGTGTCACAGGATAGTGTCACACAATCTTGTGGATTTTTTCAAATACATTTTTCAAGCCTTTTTCACTTCAACCTGTCTTGGTTTGCGGATCCTTTCTTCTACACCTGTGTCACAGGAATTGTAGTTTATGTGTGTCTTTACTTTCACTTTGTGAATGACCACTCCATAAGCAAATCATTAAAATCTATGTGTAAAAGGGCTTTTCTTGAAATCAGATTGACAAAGATTTTATGGGTCAGTGCACAAAACAGTGTAATTTACGCAATCCGTGTAACCTGGGTAAACCATGCATTGCTGTGGTAATGTGCAATATGTTATCATAGCTACATACATGGGTTGCACTAACTGTGCAAGGCACTCTATGTACCCGCCATGAGTACCAGTAAAATCGCTGTGCTGTGCTGGCGCATGACAATTTTAGTGCTAATTCATGCATGGGGCTAGTCAGAGCAGGGAAAAAACAAGTTCTGGTAATAAGTATGGGCACTCAGGAACAACTGGGCCTGTATTTGTTAAAGGTCCACTGTCGCAAAAAATTGTAAAGTTTAAAATACATGAGAACACAAATAAAATGTACATTTCTCCCAGAGTAAAATATGCTATACATTACTTTTCACCTATGTTGCTGTCACTTATAGTAGGTAGTAAAATTCTGACAGATCTGACAGGTTTTGGACTAACCCATCTCCTCATGGGGGAGTCTCATGGTTGTGCGTCCTGCATCCTTGTATAGATCCTTTTCAGAGTGTGTTTTTTTATAAGTTTCAAAATCTCTTAATTTTGCACAGAGTTTGTTTGTACAACTCCAGATAGCAAAGATATAAAAAAACTGAACAGTATAACAAATAAATTCAGGGAGAATCCCCCATCAACTGATGGACTAATCAAAAACCTATCAGTTCTGTCAGATTTCTGCTAACTACTGTAAGTGACAGCAACATACTGTAGGAGAAAAGTAATTTATAGCACGTATTAGTCTGTAAGAAACATACTTCTTATTTGTATGTGTTCACATGTATTTTACATTTTACAATTTTTGGCGATATTGTGTTCCTTTCAATCTATCACCTCCTTGTTATGCTTAATTTCAGCTCCTCCATGTTCCCAACCATCCATCTATGCCTGTCCACATCAGTAAGCACTTGCTCTGACAGAAGTGAGACTGCATTGAATGTGGGATCTCCTCAGGCTACACGGAGCCTAGATCTGACCCCGCCTGATGTCACCACGGCTTCCCTTCCCAGGCTTTCTGGTGCACAGATCATGCGAGTGACTAACAAGCACTGTCATTTAATGCAGGTCCTCCTCTCACTATTATATTTCCTACAATGCCTCAGAAGCCATCTCTGCTTTCAACCCCATTGTGGAATTTCACTGCAGATGATCATTTTCTTGAGAAAAATTAATTAATAAGCATTTTATTGATTTGATCACTGGAAGCACCTCACATTAGTGAGTGCTGTTAGGAGCTCTAACTCAGAGACTTATATTTCTTGAACTATGGTTAGAGAACAGCAGACGGTTTCATAGAGAAATTTATGCCTTGATAAAGGGGCCCTACGTGGCTCCGAAACATTGGCCTTTTCATACAAGAAACAAGAAACATAACTTTTGGATGTGCCAGCATTGCATATATTGGTTACTCTATGAGAGGCTTCACCCCCCCCCCCCCCCCCCCCCCATTGCTGTAACACTCCGGACATTCAGTAAAGTGAAGAGAAGCCAGGCACATAGGATCCACAAAATCTTCAAAGCTTTATTACCTTTCTTGGGTTAAATGCAGGGCAGATATACAGAGGAGTGGACATTCATTAAGGACAAATCCTATAGTGGGTGTGAGACAAAACCTTTATGTTCATTTGTAAAGGTGGCCGTAAAATAGGATGAAGTTCCTAGCAGATTCAAACAACTGAAGTGAGAAGAAAATGGTGGCTGCCATATGTATTTCCTTTTAAACAATACCAGTTGCCTGGCAGCCTTGCTGGTCTATTTGGCTGCAGTAGTGCCTGAATAACACCAGCATGCAATAAGCATGCAGCTAATATTGTCATATCTGACAATAATGTCGGAAACACCTGATATGCTGCGTGCTTGTTCAGGGTCTACGGCTAAAAGTATTAGAGGCAGAGGATTACCAGTGGCTGGATAGTGACATGGGAGACCAGGATTCGAATCCTGGTTAGGGTCAGTACCTATTCAGTAAGGATTTCAAGGCAAGACTCCCTAACACTGCAGGGTGGCCTCTTGAGCACCTCCCACAGGAGAAAAGCACTTCACAAATGTTCAGATTATTAGCAGGATAGCCAGGCAACTGGTATTGCTTAAAAATAAATAAATATGGCAGCCCCTGTATCCCTTCAGTTGTCCTTTAAACCTGCCAGCATTCTATTGATCCATGCAAGCCCAGAGAACTCCTGAATTTGTCGCTGGTTTTTATTAAGTATGGGTTGAGTGGTGATAGCTCCTCAGGCAAAGCAGAACAAAGACAAAGACCATTACTTTACAGATCAAAAGAATGTAATAACTTGGTCACCCCCAGAGTCAACCTCAAAACCTGTGGAGCTAGAGCTTTCTGTCATGCTGTCCCTACTCTTTGGAACTCTGTACCACGCCCAATCGATACAGCTCCATCCCTGGAGGCTAATAAGTTAAAACTGAAAATCCATCTGTTCTGACATTTATGAACACTAAAAGCAAACCTGTGATTACATAAAAAAAAAAATACTTAGATACTTACCTTAGTAGAAGCAAGAAGTTTTAAATCAGGATGATACCATTTATTGGCTAACTACAAATGAATAAGAATAAACAAGCTTTCGGCCTTGCAGCCTTCGTCAGGTTTATAGTGAATTTTTCACCAAAGTTATTTTCGCATCAAAAATATGGTCAAAGGTAACACTCCCTTTATTGCGAAAAATCTCAACTTATAATGCAAAAAAAAAAATCGCAAAAAACATAAAAAAATTCACAAACATATTACAAAATGATTTCTGAAGGCATTTTTGCTCCTCGAAACCTGAATTTTGCATTATTTTTGGGGAAATGAATGCAACAAGAATGTCTGCATTTCCGCTCATCACTGGAGACATACCTATGCACTTTGAATCCTATGGGATCACTTGCCGAGTTGCCATTGCTGGTCAGGTGCCCCTCTATACACATGCTTGATTATCGGTTGAGGCAGTCGTTTTGTGGCCACCTCAAGTTAATTCAGGTGTGTGTATGAGGCTTAAAGCGGGATTGTCAGCCACAAAACCAAATTCTATACAAACACTGCAGTGTGTTTAAAATGCTGCTAGAAACCTCTCTCTGCAAGTACAAGCTCTCCAATCCACTCAGGAATCTCTCTGCTGTTTATATTCTCTCAGTCCCCCAGGCTCTTTTCTGTGCCATGCCATTGCCAATGACGCCCCCCCACCTTCCTGCTTCTCACTGCTGCCTAGCTGAAGCATGATCCTCTGCTCACTCCTGTTTACAAGCAAGGCTGAAGTGACTCAGCGATTAGAGGAGAAAAGAAAAAAAGATAAGGGAAGAAATGACATCAGGATTTAGCCTCAAACTGTGGGAAAAAGACATGGCTCCCACCAGGAACAGAGTTCTCTTCATTAACTATACACAAATCACTGAAATCAAAACGTGGACAGTACAATACATGTGTTATGTAAGTAGATCAAGTATTTAGTATCTACTTATATATGTGTTTTTTTTCCTTGGCATAGTATAGCTGACCCTCCTGCTTTAAGGGAGGGAAAGCTGGCAGACTTAGGCCCCGTTAACACTTAATCAGTTGCTATGCATTAGTGTGCGTTAGTATGTGTTAGTATGCGTTGGTACACGGTTTTTCCATAGCAGTGCATTGGGAAGAAGATTTCAGTTAAAACGCGTTAAGTGTAAAATGTGCCATAGGAAAACATGGGCATTACTTTGAAAATCAGTTTTCTTTCAGTCATAACTGAGAGCAGCTGATTAAGTGTAAGAGGGGCCTAATACAATTTTTGCCTGGGAGAGGGGGTTCCACTTTGCACACCTCCACTTGGACTTTTCCAATACAAGATTCATTTAGTGCTTCCCAAAGATGTAACAGGAGCTCCGTGAGGTGGTCTTCTGCTACACGTCCTAGAAGTAGATTTCTAAAAGTGTACCTGAGACGGCACAGTATAAGAAAATTATACATACCTGGGGCTTCCTCCAGCCCGCTTCAGGCTAATCGCTCCCTAGCCATTCAGCCTGTGCCACCTGGATCCTCCACTATTCGGCCTGTAAGGTCCTTCAGTTGGGGCCAGTCAGGGCATGCGCTGTTGAGCTGCGCGCTACCCACTCATTGTGCGCTCGTCATCAGGAGCGTTCTGTGTAATACGCCCTAGACTGAAGGATTGTACAGGCCTAATAGTGGAGGATCCAGGCAGCCTAAAGGGGGCTGGAGGAAGCTCCAGGTATGTAAAATTTTTGATATCCCCCATCTCAGGTTTTCTTTAAAAAGTCAGAGTATTGACTATTTAGATAGCGATTGGATTTCAACGGTTTAGTTCCACTTTAAAAGTTTTCAGTGGTTTTCAGTTCCTCAGGAAGACTTTGCAAATGTAAATGTAGGCTTGTTCCTTCTGCCCACGCTAAGCAAACCTCAAGATGGTACACCTGTCGCTTATCTATCATGGACCATTAGTCAGCTCGTTTCTCTCACCCCGAGCTGTTTGCAGCAACCAGGCTGTTCCGCTGCCGCTGTCTGTCCTGTGTAGAAAATAATCCGCACCTAAGTGCGCTTTTGTCTTGTCTGAGCTTCTCCGATCCGAGCCTTAAGGTTGAATCCCTGGCTAACTTCCTGTGAGATTGCATTGGGGCATTACAAGTTATTTAGCTGGAAAAGGTCAGTCCATTTATATTTTAGTAGTGGGAAAAGAGCCTGGGGAATAAAGGCCAGTCACCGCACCAGCAATCCAAAATGTCTCCTAATACCAGCGGCGCGGCAAATCACCCAAACCGTCCCTCGGAGACGCAGCCGCTGACAGCTTCATAAACAATAAGAATCGTATTTAGGATAAAGTAAGAGAGTCCGAGCTTTATATCCTGTCAGTGCGCGTCCCAGTTCCCCTTTCGTGATTTATGTTTTTTAATACTTCATATATCTTGCTTATTATTGCAATGTAGAGGAAAGTTAGAAAACACAAACTTTGTTTTACTTTGATATGGATAGACATCAATTTCTAGCATGGTAAGCAGCCTAGTTATAAAGGCACTGAAAACAACATAATTTTTCTGAAAATCTTCAGATTGCTATGATTAGGAAAAAAGGTAATCAGCTGAAATAATCGCTACTTTTATAAGAAATTACAACTTTTCACAATTACCATGGTTGCTATGAATATATCTGCAATAAATTGACCATCACCATAAGCATAAACATCGGCTCCATAGATTACCCAAAAGCTTCCTTCACTTTCAGAATGAGTAGAGCTGTGGATCCACACTTTAGGGTAATTACCATATTTAAAAATCAGATTGTCACCTTATAAATACAACAAGCTTTAAAGTGTACCAGAGCTGAAGCTTGGGTTCAAAATCAGATACTAACCTGAACAGTGTTCCCCCGAGGCAAACAATCCCCTGTGAATGAATCAACATGCCTCCAATCATGGGTATATTGATTCATAAAAACAGACGTCACAAAATGTAAAAAAAGAAGTAAAATTAAAGTAGAAATTAAAAAAAAAAAAAAACACAGTACACTTTCAATAAAAACTGATTGAACCCCCACCCTCCCCAGTAACTAAAAAAACAATAAAAACAAACATGTTTAAAAAAATTACAGTTTTAAAACAAATACATAAATAGTTACATTAGGGACTAAACTTTTTTAATATGTATGTTGTGAAGGTATATTACTTTCATATGTCCCCTATATGGGTTTGCAATTAGTAATGAATGCAAAACTGAAAAAAAAATGTTTTATTTTCAAACTATAATGACCGAAAACTGAGAAATAATGCATTTTTTTCCATTCTTTTCTTATTATTCCCGTTAAAATGCATTTAGGGTAAAATAATGCTTAGCAAAATTTACCACCTAAAATAAGCCTAATTGGTGGCAGAAAAAAAACACGCTATAGATAATTTTTGTGTGATGAGTAGTTAAGTAGATAAAATTATTGGCGAATGAATGGAGGGAGTGCTGACAGGGGAAAATTGCTTCTCTCCTACAGGTGAAAACACCTGCGGGCTAAAGTGGTTAAAAGAAAAAAAATCCCATGACCCTTAGCCTTTGTGATATTTTTACAAAAATGTCTCTAAGGGCCCTTTTCCACTAGCAATCGCAATCACATATCACAAACGCCAGCGTTTGCGATTTTTTATTAAATCTGTTATGCGATTGCGATTTTTCATTTGCATTGCATTATCACTCTAAAAATCGCTCCAGAAAGCAATTGCGATTTCCAAATCGAATCACTATAGTGGAAAATACTTCTCATGATTTTTATGATAAAGTAATAACCGTAGCGATTTAAAAATCGATTTGCGATTCAGCTGTGTGGTGGAAAAGGGCCCTTAGGCTTGTTTTTCACTGATATGATGGTAAAAATTATATTCATTTACACCAAAGTAATTTTTGCGTGGAGGCTGCCATATGTACTGTGTACACTCGAGTATAAGCCGACGCAAGTATAGACACTTCAAACTTTTACCTAAAATAATTTGAAAACATGATTGACCCAAATATAAGCCGAGGGTAGGAAACACTCCAGGTGTACAGTAACATGTGTCTGAGTAGATATTTACTATATATCAAACCCTCCTCCCTTCATCCTTTAGAAGGCTATCACTAAGTTAGCTGCAGTGCGGAATGTAAGTGAGGTTAACATTAGCTTCAGACTCACAGCTTAACACAGTCATGCCCCGACACTCCCCGCTACAGAGACTTTTATTACATGTAATGTGGAATTCTGCAACTTTCCTGTTTTGAAGGAAAACCTTGAATTAGTTTATTTTTATGCCACAAAATGACGACCTTGAAATACTTCAGTTTTCTGAATAATAATAAAAGGTATACAATGCACAGTGTTCCAGAATAATAAATTAAATTCCTGAGAGTTTAATCTTTAAGTCCTTGTGCTGGTCCCCCAGTGCATCCCTCACCGCAATGTGACAGTAAAAGCTATGCACTGATGGCCAAGTGCCCCCCCCCCCCAGCTATGTGCACAGTGCTGCAGGCACATTTGGTAGCCGTATTACTTTGAGGTGTTGTCTGTGTTTCTCTCTCCTCGCAAGTGCCTCCATAGGGATATTCAAAGCAGTGTGGCTACTTTCGTTTACCGCCGGTCCACCGCCGGGTCTCCTTAGTCCGTACCAGTCCCACCACTATTGATCTGTGCAGTGACGCACCTGATAGAAGGTGCCGTAGCAATGAGACTGCTATGGACTTCAGTTGCAGAGGAGACCCGCCGTCCGGATTTAAGGCAAGGCCGCCTAGGCCATGGCCTAGGGCACCACAGGAACAAGGGCTCCAAAGCAGCAGGCTAAACTGGTTCAAGCTTGCATATGCTGCAATGCAGGGAGAGCACCAGACCACGGTACTATGCTGCTAGCCGCCTGTGCAGCAGCCACCTTGCTCTCTGTGCACGTTTGCATTGTGGCTGGCGGCTATGGACTTGGGCAGCATTGGAGACAGAAAGGAAGAGGAAGCTTCTGCACTGGAGACAAATAGAGAAATGAGTGACACTGATGGCTGCTGCGGTGTGAAGGCAAGCTGGCTACCTATACTGAAGGGGGTTTGGGAAAAGGAGGAATTAAGGGAGTCATATGGCTACCTATCCTGGAAGGAAGGGGGCGAGGTCATCTCGGTACCTATACTGAAAGGGGTGGCTGGTGACAGTGGTCTTGGGCGGTAAAGAGTAAAAATCCGGCCTTGACGGAGGTGGTGGACCGGCGGTGAGCAAAAGAAGCTGCACTGTTTTGCCGAGACAGTCGGGGGGAAGGGAAAGTGAGAAACATAAAGGACGCCTAAAAGCTGACACCACTGGCGAGTGATTAGAGTATAAGCCAAGACCCTCTGTCTTGTTCAACTTGTTTGGCCTCAAAAGCTCGGCTTACATTCGATTATCTACAATATTTTAATAAGTGGACCTGAACTCTTGCACAGGGCAGAAGGAAAACAGAGAGGAATGCACCCTGTATGTATTTGAAGAGCTTAGCCTGTCTAATTCCCCTTCACGGTCTAATCACTAATTGTAATGTGATCTCTCCGCTGTGTCGGCTGGCTTCTTCGGCAGAGCAGCTTATTTGTAAACACAGGATTTTGCAGGATTTGTATCAGCTGTAACAAAGAAATGTTTTTCTTTAAAGGACACCCGAGGTGAAAATAAACGAATGAAATAAACGAATGTATCTATCTTTCTTCTCCTAAAAATGACTTTTTAAGATATTCCATTATTTTATGTTTAAATCTACTTTTTAAGTTTTAACTGTTTTATTGTTTTTGCTCAATGACACATTCATTGAAGTATGCCAGAGCTAAAATCTATGAACTATTGACCCTGTTTATCTATTTCTTGCTCTCAGAGGCCATTTTCTGCAAGGAAAGTGTTTTATAGTTGATATTTCTTATCAGTGAGCGTCACACTGTAGTCACTTCCTGTCTGAGTCAGGACTGAGTCAGCCACTTACATACCTTATATTTAACTCTTTCAGGAAGAGAAAGAAAAAGACACAGCATAGTTATTTGTTGCTTATCTTTTAGAGCAGAGGGTAAGTTCTGAGTTCAGGTACTCTTTAAACCATACTCTTTAAACCAGTGTTTCTCAACATTTTATTAGAGACAGGGGAGCCAGTGGCGGGCATACCCCTCCCGGTATGCGCGGCAGGTAAGCGGCAAATAGAGGATGTCTCCGGGTCTCCAGGCATGTGCTAGAGGCTCAGCCGCTTGGTCTCCAATATGTCAACAGAGTTGGAGACATATTGGAGACCAAGCGGCTGAGCCTCTAGCATCTACCTGGAGCCCTGAAGACTTCCTGTATTTGCCACTCTCCCGCCGCGCATATCGGGAGGGGGGCCCCCCGAGGTGAGGAAGGAAGGGAGGGTAGGAGTTGGGCCCCCCACCCGGATAGCTACTCAAAGGGCTACCTGCCTACCCACCCGGCTACCTAACCACCTACCCACCCGGCTACCTACCCACCCACCAGGCTTCCTACCTACCCACCCGGCTACCTACCCACCCACCAGGCTTCCTACCTACCTACCCACTCGGCTACCTACCCACCCCCCAGGCTTCCTACCTACCCACCTGGCTACCTACCCACCCACCAGGCTTCCTACCTAAACACCCACCCGACTACCTAACCACCCACCCGGCTACCTACCCACCCACCAGGCTACCTACCCACCCGGCTACCTAACCACCTACCCACCCGGCTACCTACCCACCCACCAGGCTTCCTACCAATCCACCCGGCTACCTCCCCACCCACCAGGCTTCCTACCTAACCACCCACCCGACTACCTAACCACCCACCCGGCTACCTACCCACCCACCAGGCTACCTACCCACCCACCAGGCTTCCTACCTACCCACCCGGCTACCTACCCACCCACCAGGTTTCCTACCTACCTACCCACCCGGCTACCTACCTAACAACCCACCCGGCTACCTACCCACTAGGCTAACTACCTACCCACCCGGCTACCTACCTAACCACCCACCCGGCTACCTACCGGGCTAGTTACCAACCCACCCACCAGGCTACCTACCCACCCACCCGGCTACCCACCCACCAGGCTGCCTACCTACCTACCCACCCACCAGGCTACCTACCTACCTACCCACCCACCAGGCTACCTACCTACCTACCGGGCTAGTTACCAACCCACCCACCAGGCTACCTACCCACCAGGCTACCTACCCACCCACCAGGCTACCAACCCACCCACCCACTCACCCACCAGGCTACCTATCCACCCAACCACCCATGGGAGCTGCGCGCCGGATGGAGGCTGGGACAGGAGGTCTGCTGCTGCAGGTGAGTAAATGTTTTTGTTTTTTTATTTATATTAGCAGGTGTATATTCTGGGCAGGTCTGCCACATGATTGCATGTATTTTCTGCGCAAATCTGCCGACATGATTGCACGTATTTTCTGCGCAAATCTGCCGACATGATTGCATGTATTTTCTGGGCATATCTGCCGACATGATTGCATGTATTTTCTGGGCATATCTGCCGACTTGATTGCACGTATTTTCTGGGCATATCTGCCGACTTGATTGCACGTATTTTCTGGGCATATCTGCCGACTTGATTGCACTTATTTTCTGGGCATATCTGCCGACATGATTGCACGTATTTTCTGGGCATATCTGCCAACATGATTGCACGTATTTTCTGGGCATATCTGCCGACATGATGTGTATTTTCTTGAGAAAACCTGCACAATTATGTGAATTTTCTGGGGAAAGGGTCACCAAAACTTCAAGGGAACCTGAGGTGAGAATAATCTTGAGGCTGCCATATTTCTCTCCTTTTAAGCAATACCAGTTGCCTGGCTGCCTTGCTGGTCCTCTGCCTTTATTCTTTCAACCATAGACCCTGAACAAGCATGCAGCAGGTCAGGGGTTTCTGGCAATATTGTCAGAACTGAGAAGATTAGCTGCATGCTTGTTGCTGGTGTAATTCAGTTTATTACTGCAGCCAAACAGATCAGCAGGGCCGCCAGGCAACTATTATTGCTTAAAAGGAAATAAACCCTCACCCCGGGTTCGCTTTAAGTTACAGTTAGCTCCACCCTCATCCGGTCATTGCCACGGCCATTTTTTGCCGCGATGCTACGCGCCGCAGGTTCTATGCACGCTTTTTTTTGTTGTAGCCACGCCCATATTTTGCCGCGGCGCGCGCAGCTCGTAGGGGGCCCACAATTACAATTTTGCACAGGGGCCCACTGCTGGCTGTGTCCGCCACTGAGGGGAGCCCAGCTAGAATGACAGGATGGAGGTAAATACATGGCTAGCAACAAGGAGATTGTCGCTAGCCTAGTGCTTTTTACAGGGGGGCACAGCAGACCCAGGGGGGGATTTTGAGGCGGCAATACAGAGACACAGAGGCATGTCATAGCGCCCAGGATATGCCTCTGTGTTCTCATAAGATTTTAGATGGCTGGATAGTGTACTGGTTAAGGGCTCTGCCTTTGACATGGGAGACCAGGGTTCGAATCCTGGCTAGGTCAAGTACCTATTCAGTAAGGAGTTCAAGGCAAGACTCCTTAACACTGTAGGGTGGCCTCCTGAGCGCGTCCCAGTGGCTGCAGCTCTTGAGCGCTTTGAGTCCAACAGGAGAAAAGCGCTATACAAATGTTCGGATTATTATAATATTAAATACACACCTCATGTTCTCTTTAAAAGAAATCTGAGATGGGCAAATAAAAACATTTTATACTTACCCTGGGCTTCCTCCAGCCCCATGAGCACCGTTGCGGCCCACTCCCAAGTGCCTCCGTTCGCCTGGTATCGGTCCCGGTAACTGGCTCAGCCGGGCCAGTTAGGCTCCTCTGCACTTGCGCGGAGGGGCCACGCATGCACAGAAGAGCTGACTGGTGCCACTGAGGCAGATTTCCAGGACTGATACCAGGCGAGAGGATGGTGAAGGATGCATCAGTACTCATGGGGCTGGAGGAAGACCCAGGTAAGTATAAAATCTTTTAGTGTACTTGTCTCAGGTACACTTTAAGGGCTTGTTCACACTAAGGGCAGTTTCGGGATTTTTTAAACGGTAAAAACGCTTGTGCAATGATTTGCTATGAGAGTGTTCACATATGAGCGTTTCAATTACAATCCGCTCATCAAAGCGCTGCCTGTAACATTTTCAGGGCAATTTTCCTGTAATGGCAGTTATAGGGAAATCGCAAAGCACTTGAAGAAGCGCTTTGAATTGCGATTTCTAGAGCGCTTTTAAGAATAAACACATTGGCCTCAATTCACTAAGCTTTATCAAACACTTTAGCAAACGTTTGATAATTTACCTCATGGGTAAAATCTAATTTTGAATTCACTAAGGTGTTATATGTTTATCGAATGTTTTATCGATCAAACATTTAATAAAAATATAACACCTTAGTGAATTCAAAATTAGTTTTAACCCATGAGGTAAATTATCAAACGTTTGCTAAAGTGTTTGATAAAGCTTAGTGAATTGAGGCCAGTGTGTTTATCTCTTGACTTGCATCAGGAAGTGAAAAAACAAATTGCTCTGCAAAAGCACTTAGAAAAGCGCTGTAAAAAAAATCACTCACAAAATCGCAAAACGTTGGCATCAGCGATTGCGATTTATGATGTGAACAAGGCCTGTTTCCTTACTCTCAGGGCTGGAGCTACCATAGGAAAAAATGTGCAATTGCCCCAGGGCCCCAGAGCCTGTAGGGGCCCCCAAGGTGTTCCTCCCCCCATCTTAGCTGTTGCTCCCCAGGGACTCTGCAGTCTGTTAAGTTGGGAGGTGATTGGGGGAGGGTCAGCAGCCAGCTCAGGGAAATTTGGCTGCAACAAAGGGCCTCTAATGACGCTTTTTGGTCGGGGGTGTCTGTTGGGGGGCCCCCAGGCCAGGGACGGATCTAGGGGGGGGCAAGCGGGTCTCTTGCCCCAGGCGCAGTTTGTTGAATTCTTAAAAAGGCGGCAAAATGTGGATGGGGAATGGCAGTTTAGGCGCCAAAACCTGACCTTGCCCCAGGCGCAACTTGGGGCAACTTGGTCTAGATCCGTCTAATTTTGCCCTAGGGCCCAATTGTTACTTGAACCGGCCCTGCTTACTCTGATTACACCTCTCAGACACTGCAGCTGTCCTTGGTAGGTTTTAGGCCTCCATATAAATAGAGTGCTTGGGGCTCCATGTAACACTCGCACTGGGGCCCCAAGCTCCTCAGTTACACCACTGACCACTGCCTGTCCTCTTGAGCTCTTAGATTGTTCCCACTGGGACAACACAAGTGCTGTTCATTCCTCAATCCACTGTGCACCTTCTCACTGTCCTTCCCCTGGTCATCAGATGCCTGCTTGCAGTATGTGTGCCCCTCTATCAGGCCGCATAGGGTGCTAGTCAGAGCTGCAGTCTCTCTGCTCTCATCTAACAAGCAGCGGAGCTGGATGCTCTGCCTGCCAGACGGTGGGAATGTTGCGGCTTGCTTGCGCTGCAGAAGTCTGGGAATAATTGAGTATAAAAAGCTTTTGTGCTGCTGCGTTTCTCTAATATCCCGTATGATGTTCCCGATCTGCGCTCAAACACACTGCGCTATTTATAACAGAGCTAAACTAAGACGCTTCAGTGAAATGAATTATCCAATTAATAATCACAGCGGTGTCCCTGTTTGTAATGCTAGAATGACAACTGTTTCGTTATAGGTGATCACTGATTAATGAGGGTGTGTGTTAGGGGCATATTCACTAAACGGCAGTAATCAGAATAACGTACTTAAAGGGGACCTGAACTCTTGCACAGGACAGAAGGAAAACAAGTAGACATACACCCTGTATGTATTTAGAGAGTTTAGCCCAGGGGTCTCAAACTCGCGGCCCGCGGGCCATTTGCGGCCCTCGATACAATATTTTGTGGCCCTCACCGGCAAAAGCTTCCTTATAGTTTGCTTCAGTGCTCCCAAGTAATCCGCCACATCCCCGCCGCTAAACAAGGTCTGCAGAGCCCCCAAATCGCCCGGGGGGCAATCCGCCGGCATTTCCTGGAAGAGGCAGAGCTTTCAGCTTCAGCTCTGCCCCTCCTGACGTCAATCGCCGCACGGATCGCCGCCTCTCCCCGCCCCTCTCTGTGAAGGAAGAGTGAGAGGGGCGGGCAGAGGCGGCGATGCGCTGCGATTCTGAAATCCCTTATGCGGCCCAGCCTCATCCTGACTTTGCCTCCTGCGGCCCCCCAGGTAAATTGAGTTTGAGACCCCTGGTTTAGCCTGTCCAATTACCCCTCATCTGTGACTAATAATAGTGTAATTTGATCTCTTAAATGTGTCAGCTGGCTGCCATGGTAGAGAGCTAAATGGTAAACACAGGATGTTAACCCTATGTCTGCTTCCATGAAAGGATGAAGTATCCACACTGCAGATGTATTGCAGGATTTGTATCAGCTGTAACAAATAAATGTTTTCCTTTAAAGAGAACCTGAGGTGGGTTTGAAGAATGCTATTAGGACACAGGGGCTGGTTCTGCATACTATCACCAGCCTCTGTCTGTACTGTGCCCCCCCCCCCCCCCCTGCGCTCTGCTGTCCCCCAGAAAAAAACGCCACACTAGCGACATGCAGATCGTCGCTAGTTGGCTGTTTACCTTACGTCTGCAATTTACTGCCGCTCCCCCGCCTCCTCCATAGCACCGCACCCTGCCTGCGTCCCTTCCCTCCCCGCCTCCATAAGCATGTCGCTAGTGTGGCGTTTTTTATGTGGGACAGCAGAGCGCAGGGGGGGCCTGGGGGGGGGGGGGGGACACAGTACAGACACAGAGGCTGGTGATAGTATGCAGAACCAGCCTCTGTGTCCTAATAGCTTTCTTCAAACCCACCTTGGGTTCTCTTTAAAGGTTATGCTGGTGCGTATCCTATTGAGCAGAGAGGAAGTTCTGAGTTCAGGTCTGCTTAAAGAGGCACTTAAGTGACAAAAAATAAATTAGTTTTACTCACCTGGGGCTTCCCTCAGCCCCCTGCAGCTGATCGGTGCCCTCGCCGTGTCTCTCTGATCCTCCGGTCCCCGCCGGCGACCACTTCCGGTTTCGCCGTCAGGACCCGACAGGCTGGGAATGCGAGTAATTCTTCGCGTTCCCAGCCACAATATCTCACCCTATGCTGCTATTGCGGCAAGGAAGGCAATAGCAGCATAGGGGGAGATATTGTGGCTGGGAACGCGAAGAATCATTCGCGTTCCCAGCCTGTCGGGGGCTGTCGCCGAAACGGAAGTAGCCGCCGGCGGGGACAGGACGATCGGAGCGGGGCTGCGAGGGCACCATCCAGCTTCGGGGTGCTGAGGGATGCCCCAGGTGAGTAAATGTCATTTTTTTTTTTTGACTTAAGTATTCCTTTAAGGTTCACTTTAAAGGTGCCAATA
Source organism: Hyperolius riggenbachi (assembly GCF_040937935.1). NCBI lineage: Eukaryota > Metazoa > Chordata > Amphibia > Anura > Hyperoliidae > Hyperolius > Hyperolius riggenbachi. The sequence goes on along the minus strand of NC_090646.1, from coordinate 67,710,968 downwards.
CATCTAGCAATGTATACGCCCATCAACCATTCAACAGAACTCTTTGATCAGAGAGAAATCTGCTGACTGCTCATACACCACAGACCGATTCCAGATAGATTTTAGAATTAAATATATCAGGAATCAACCTAGTGATGCTGCCTCCTCCACCTGCCTGGCCGCTCCCCCTGCCACCCCAATATAAAATCCCTCCCCCACCCTAATTTAAAATCCCTCCCCCAGGTGCCTGTGCAGTGTAAATTCTCATGTGTCCCACTGACGCAACTCCTGGCCTCATCCTTCATCACACCCACCTCTGTTGTTACCACAAGCACCGCAACCGCATGTGGTTTTTAAAAACACCCCCGACCACGTGGACAATGAATGTCTATGAGAAGGTTCATATCAGCGCGGGTCGTGCACTGTCCATTCAGTAAAGTGGTGCGTAGTCCATTTTTGAGGCTATTCTGCCTCAATGGAAAGTATAGGAGAAACGCAACACGCTCACAAAATAGCTTTGTGTAGTGATTATGTTCGCGTTTTTAAGAATAAATACATTGTATTTATTACTTTCCCGGAACAAAAATTCTGCTGGTTCTAGATGGCAATCAGATAAAATCCTTGGATTAACACTAGTTGATCCTAGTAATTATAGCCATGGATGTCCTTTAAAGAGAACCAGAGACGAAGCATCCTCATGTATTTTATTACATGTATCAGTGGGAACATGACAGTAAACACCTACCCTGCTTTTAGTTTCATTGTTATCTGCTTAGTCTATTAGCAGCTGTGATAAGAATCCCCAACTGGCTCAGTCTAGGTTTGACCTGGCATCATTATAGCTGAGTCACTCTTCTGTGGAGTCTTTTCAAGCCCAAGCCTGCCACCTCCTGGCTCAGATTTCCTGCTTTGCATACTGAGAGCTGTGATGACATGAGAGGGGCTGCTCCTGCTGAGAGATAAGCTCTGTGGCTGCAATATGATCCCTGCCTGTGTGCTCTGTGTGCTCTGTGTGCACTAGATACTGATGATGACTGCAGTTTCATTCCTTTGAGAGACACTTCCTACAGGCAGCTGTACATCATACCAAAATGAAAACACACAGATGAAAGGCTGCATTTAGCCTAGATAGCATCATAGTCTCATATAGCCTAGACAGCACATCCAGAACACCTCATAACCCGGAAGCAGAAGGGATATGAGCCGGCGGACGTATTTGATTTTTCCTGGAGCAATAATGGATAAAAAACACTAAAAGAGGCACACCAGAGCGGCGAAATTATCAGGTAGAGCATTTATTCTTTACAAGCTATCGACTGATATGTTTATTTTGTGTGAAACGTTCATCTCTGGTTCCCTTTAATGCAAGGAAAGAATCTAATTGCCACTCAAATACAGATATAAATTTTGCCATAATAACTTCCTGTGGAAATACGTTTCACATTTAATCACTTTTACTGCAAAAAATGCTTTCCCAAATTAATGGCAAAATCTTTTTTCCTCCATACGCAGATCACGTGATCTTGTCCTTTGTGCAAGCCTAGGGACAAAAAACTCATCTGCCAAATGCATGCACGCAAACTAACAGAGACACCTTTATTAACTTTTCATTTCATACTATTAGAGTGTACAAAGTAGGGTTAGGCGTATGGAAGTACAGTACGATGAGGGAAGGTTAGGTTTAGCTGTAAGGGCGGACTGTACACTGGCTGGGAGGATAGGGTTAGGAGTAATGAAGGTTTATAAATTGAGGGAGAGGTTTGGTTCAGGTGTAAGGAGCTACTGTATGTCGGGAGAGAGGTTAGGGCTATGTGTAAGGATTGTACGTTGGGAGTGAGGTGTACGTTGGAGGAAAGTTGGGGTTAGGCTTAAGGGTGGACTGTACATTTGGCTAAAGATTAGGGGTAAGCTGTAAAGAAGAACTGCATGTTGGGGAAGAGATAATAGTTAAATGACAGCTGAAGTGTGCAGAATTTGGAGGATGCCCTGCTGATCAATTTGACTGCAGTATTGTCTAAATAACACCAGAAACAAGCATGCAGCTAATCTTGTCAGAAACACCTGCTTGTTCAGGGTCTATGGCTTAAAGTATTAGAGACAGAGGATCAGCAGGACAGCAAGGCAACTGGTATTGCTTAAAAGGAAATAAATATGGCAGCCTCTATATCCTTCTCGCTTCAGTTGTCCTGAGAATCTGCATTCTAAAATTCTTACAATAAAAAGCATACCATTCTCTTCATTATGTTCTCCTGGGCCCCTCTGTGCTGTTTCTGCCACTCCCTGCTGCAATCCTGGCTTGTAATTGCCAGTTTTAGGCAGTGTTTACAAACAAAAGACATGGCTGCTAACCAGAGTATGATTGATAGGCTGAGAACAGCTTACTGTGTGACTCATGCAGAGCTTGGAGAGGGTGTGTAAAGCTTCTGCCAATGACAAGCAGTGCTGCACATTCCACACATTCCAGCCTGAGCCCGACAGAGCCGACAGAGGAAAGAAGATACGCTTTATTACAGAGACAGTGCAACTAGGAAAGGCTGCAGTAAGACAGGCTACATTAGAACAGGCATAGGAACTTATAGGATAGAAGAAATAAGGCTCAAAATGTTGTTACAGAGTCTCTTTAAAGAGGCTCTGTAACAAAATTGTGAGCCTTATTTCTTCTTCCTATAAGTTCCTATTACTGTTCTAATGTGGCCTGTCTTACTGCAGCCTTTCCTACTTGCACTGTCTCTGTAATAAATCTTATCTCCTTTCCTCTGTCATGTCTGTCGGGCTGAGGCTGGAATGTGTGGAATGTGCAGCACTGCTTGTCATTGGCAGAAGCTTTACACACCCTCTCCAAGCTCTGCATGAGTCACACAGTAAGCTACCGTCTTTCCCCTAAAATAAGACCTACCCCGAAAATAAGGCCTCCCTTATATTTCAAGCATGCTTGAAATATAAGACCTACTCCGTAAATAAGGCCTAGCTGGGGGGGGGGGGGGAAGCTTTTTGTATGGGGAGGTGTGTGGGCTCTTACCGCACCTCCCTTGTGGCTGCGTCCCCCTCCATTCCACGCACTTTCTCCGGTGGTGGCGACATGGTATTCAAGCTATGAGGGCGCCCTTTGACCCTCACACTGCACGCAGTACGCTTTGCCGGCCCGGCTCGGCGCTGCCGCTCCCCTCATGTAATAATCAATGTGCACCTGGGACGCATCAGCCAGGCGCACGATTATGATAGGAAGGGAGCGCCAGAGCAAAGCCGGCAAAGCGTACTGCGTGCAGCGTGAGGGTCAAAGGGCGCCCTCATAGCTTGAATACCATGTCCCGCCACCGGAGAAAGTGCTTGGAACGGAGGGGGACGCAGCCACAAGGGAGTTGCGGTAAGAGCCTCCCCATACACAAAGCGTCTAGCCCCCCCCCAAAGAAAATAAGCCCTAGCACATATTTCCTCCCCAAAAAGAATATAAGACAGTGTCTTAAATTCGGGGAAAGACGGTAGTTCTCAGCCTATGATACTCTGGTTAGAAGCCAGTCTTTTGTTTGTAAACACTGCCTGAAACTGTTAATTACAAACCAGGATTGCAGCAGGAAGTGGCAGAAACAGCACAGAGGGGCTCAGGAGAACATAATGAATAGAATGGTATGCTTTTTATTGTAAGAATTTTAGAGTACAGATTCTCTTTAAGCATAAAGAAGCACTATGCATTGGGGGAAGGTTAGGGATAACCAATAAAAGCACAAGAATGACAACAATCCTGACTAAAAGTACCTTCACAAAGCTAACAGCACTTCTATTGCACCGAGTTAACAGGCGTACCAGCCAAGAATCCAATCCTGAGAAACCTGCCTCTCTGTTGAGTATTGAGAGAGACTGACTCATAATTGCAATATTTTCTCCCTTGGAAATAAACGATGCTCCTCTTGCCGTAACTCGCATGGCTGGAAGGAAATTTACCGAAGACGAGATTGCAATGCTTCCAGTTATTTAGTACTGCCTTTGGCTATAATATTTGTGATGCTACAAACTCCGGCATTTATCAAAGGTGACACCGACCAGAAGAGGACTTCATCCCGGTGAGCCGCTAACACAGCCGGATCGGGGAATCGGAGGAACAGACAGACAAGCTAATGAGAATACAGCCATAATGTAATATCGCTAATTATTTCCTCATAATGGAAGAGACCCATGTGCATTGCACACATCAGTCATGTCGTTAGCGGGAGATCAGTCACTGTCTTTTTTTATACCTATTATTCAACGCCTTTATTTAACACATTGTATATATCACTTGGCTCTCACACTCCCCTTCTGCTGCTGCATCCATCACACTCTGCACAGCCTGCATTCTTCTCTATTCCCTCCATCACAGGCTCCTACATACAAAAGCTGCCCCATTAAAAAAGATGCCTCTAACAAGGCAATGCTCTTTATTGGTGTAAAGAAGGAAAGAGCACAACTATGCCTGTGATGTGCAAAGCCCTCCATCATCGCAAGGCTACAGTGGAGTCAGGGGCGTGACAGTAGCCCCCATACAGCCCCGTTTCTAGGGGCAGGCGATAGGCGCAGTGAGGGAGGAGGGCTCACTGATGGAGGGGGTAGCAGTGGGCAAACAGGGACTCAGCCGTGGGGTAACTCCTCCAATCCTCTCCTCGGGCCCCACTCTGTACCCCCCCCCCCCCCCCCAAAGCAAAAGATTTATGGCAGCAGTGGGAAGCAGTCGTAGTACAAACTCATCTTCCGGGTTCCATGCGTGGATCACCACTGGGCTGCTCTGTCTCCAGTGCCGCTCACTGAGCCTGCCAAAGCTGGAGGAGGGGGAGGCACATATACCTGGCTACCTATACTGGGCTCCAATACCTGGCTACCTATACTAGGGCACCAATACCTGGCTAACCTGTACTGGGGCACCAATGCCTAGCTACCTATACTGGGGCACCTATACCTGGCTAACCTATACTGGGGGCACCTATACCTGCCTACCTATACTGGGGGCACCTATGTCCCAAAACCTATACCTGGCTACCCATACTGGGGAACCTGTTCCTGGCTAACCTATACTGGGGCACTTATACCTGGTTAACCTATACTGGGGGCACCTATACCTAGCCCCCTATACTGGGGCTAACCTATACCTGACTAACTGATACTGGGGCACCTATACCTGGCTAACCTATACCTGCCTACCTATACTGGTGCACCTATACCTGGGTAACATATACTGAGGGCACCTATACCTGGCTACACATACTTGGGCACCTATACCTGGATAACCTATACTGGGGCACCTACACCTGGCAATCTATACTGGAGGCTAAATACTGAATCGCAAATGCGGGGAAGTGATGACTCACCTCTTTCTGCGTTCTAGCCTGTGTTCCACCTCTCGTCACTTCCTGCAATGTACAGTACAGTGGACGGCATTGCAGAAAGTGACGAGAGGTGGAAGGAACGCTGGAACGCCTACGGAGGTGAGTCATCGCTTCCCCGCCGGCTGCCTACTACACTGCGGTAATAGCTAGAGGGGGGGAGCGCACAGGGGGACCCAGGTGAGTGGGGGTTCCGACCCCCCTCCCTGCTGCTGTGCCCACTGCCCCCTTCCTGCCTGCTACCCTCTCCAGCTTGCCCCCCCCACCCACCCATGGCCAGGCGGGCACCTCCCCCTCCCACTTCTGACGCCCGAGGAACTCGCCTCACCCCGCCTCATGGGCGGCCAGGGGCTGCCGGGGAGGCGAATTACAAAGGCCACTGGGCATAAGGCTCTGCAAAGACCACCTGGAGGCTACACGACTCAGGCTCGGGTTTACCGTTCTGAGTTGTGGTTTTCCACCCTGAGCCTGACTCGGGGTTACCACCAGGGAGGTTAAAAGCATCTACTTTGAAAATAAAAAAAAAGAAACAAAAGTTGAGTGTCGGCTCCCTTTGTTGTGTATATTGTTGTGTATATTGTTGTGTATAATGTTGTGCATAATGTTGGTGGTTAGCGTTTATCAAGGTGCTGCCATCAGAAAGGTCACTAGCTCCACCGCAGGTCACCTCCTTATGGGAGGCTCTGATTAATGTAATCAGTGACTATTTACATAAGGAGTAGGTATAAAACATATGCTGGACTGACCAGCGTGATGAGGATGTAGCCCTTTATTAACTATAAAACTCTGGTCAAGCAACGTCTTCATTGTCCTCCCTCTCGGCAAATCAGTGGTTTGGTCATCTCTGATTAGCTACCTCTTTCTTATAAATAGACACTGATTAGCTTCATCAGGGCCTTTGAGAGGAAGGCGATGGGGGCAGGGCTGTGATCGCTCTCTCTGTACAGGGTTTATAGAAATAGCACAGTAAAATGTATCGCTAATGATGTCTATGGTACCCCATAATGATGCATTACACCGCCTGTAACTGTGGCCATTGTGTTCTTACACAGCTTAGCAGCTGTTCCACCGTCGCACAGCAATGCTGCTTAAACCCTCAATGCAGACACAAATATTTTCCTTGTTGTGTGTAGGCACTCAGCTTGTGTTTGTGTACGTGAACTCCTCAATTAGGCCATTACACATAAATCGTGTTTAACGTACCACTTTCTGCACCACAGACTGTCTGTGCTATAGATTGCTATCTTCTCAAAGAGCTTCAGTCTGTGCCTTCTTTACTGCAGTCTACACAAGGTGATAGGGCATTTTTGTCTCATAAGCTAACTGACATTTTTTTTTAAATAGATAGCAATGGTAGCCTCCATATCCCTCTCACTAAGGGCCCAGTCACACTTGCTGATCGCAAAACGCTAGCGATTTTGCTAGCGTTTTGCTCTGCCGTTTTTTGGTGATGAACGCCAAAAAATCACCATTCACACCTTGCAATTTTTTAGCGATCGCTTCTATAGCACTAAAACGCAATCGCTGGGAAATCACCTGAAAATGGTGCAGGCTATGCGTTTGCGTTTAGCGTTTTTGGGCGATTTGCAGCAATTAGTGCAAATCACCCAAATGAGAATGGGCCCATAGACTTATATTACCCGAGCTCTTTGAAGAGCGCTAGCGCCTGAGCATTTTGCCGAAATTGCCGGCAAAACGATCAAGTGTGAATGGGCCCTAAAGGATACCCGAGTCAAAACCATAAGAATGTTCTTTGACTTATTTAGTTTACTTATGGTAATAAGAGTGTGAAGAAGGCGGTGCACCACCGGACCAGCACATGTGCAGTAGTGCACAATTTAGCTAAGTTGCGCACTTTGCCAGGCCGCACAGTGGACCGAGGTAGAGGACTGGGAGGACTCTTTGGTTTTGACTCAGATATTCTTTAAAGTGCACCTGAGACAAACTATGTCTCAGGTTTTATACTCACCTGGGGCTTCCACCAGCCCCCTTTAGGCTATTTCGTCCCTTGCCATCTCCCCGAGCCGCTCCTGTCCCCAGCTGGATGGCCCGGTATTCTGGTTGAGTCACGCTCTGTAGTTACATTGCAGGCACAGAACACTCCTGGCTGTAGGAGAGCAATGGGGGCGCGCGTACGGCCAGGCTGCTCATTCGCAAGTAAGCATGACTTGGCCACAGTACCTGGCCATCCAGCGGGAGATGGGAGCGGCCGGGAGAGATGGCAAGAGACCAAGTGGCCTCAGGGGGGCTGAAGGAAGCCTCAGGTGAGTATAAAACCTGAGACATAGGCTTCAATTCATCAAGCATTACCGTATTCGGTAATGCTGAAAACAGCTGACTTTACGGAGCACTTAGTAAAATGTTAATTCATCAAAGCAGTTACCGCATGAGAAGCAGACATTCCTGTGCAGAGAGATAAATTACCGACTTGTTAAGTGATTACCTCAACACGTTAATTCATCAAGCTCACAGCATTCCATAACATGTGCGGTGTTTATCTCCAGCTCTCCCCTGTCGATGAGGAGCTTGGAATGCCTTCTCCGTGTGTGACAGGACCATAGAAACCTCCCCTGTCCCCTGCAAGTGCTGCTGATAGGTTGGCCAGGCTTCTCGGGTGGAACAGACCCCCCCAGGCAGCCAGGGGAGAGAAAAGAATGAAAGTTATTTTCCAGGCACCCTTCTTTTCTAGGCACCCTTCGGTAGTGTAACCCCTTGAGTGCCTGTTTAAATATGCAGGGATGCAAGTGGGAGCTCGTGGCAAAATGACCTAAGCAGGGAATGTGTAATGTTTCTCAGCAGTTCATCTAAGCTGTGGCAAGTAAATAGAAACTTAAGACTAATCAGACAGATTCAGCAAGAGCAGAGGCAGCACAACAAATATAAAAGGCACATGTATAGGGATGTCGGTGCTGCCTCTTTCCTATTGTAATGCCCTCACTGCACGGACCTCTTCGGTAACTTACCGAACATCTACCACATGTGTGAAAATATTGATGAATTAGCACAGTGAAGTGTAAAATACCGAATGCGGTATTTTAAGGACTGGGATTTTGTTATCGAACACCCTTTGATGAATTGAAGCCATAGTCCGTCTCAGGTTCCCTTTAAGCTAGAGACCTGGATTCATATGATTAATTTTATTGTGAGACCCCAAGACATCTGTCAATTTTGATAATTATTTAAAACAGATCACTATTCCCTCCAAGCAGCGTGCTTAACAATGGTTAACATCCGTGAACAAATTATACACCGCGGTATCCATATCTTACATGTGTTTAATTAGAAACTTCCTTTAGAAGACTCTACCTGCAACAAGTCAAACAACTCACCAAACAAGCAGACTTGTGTTCCAGCAATTACTGATCCCATCTGCCTGGCAGAGATAATGGATAAAAACGTGCGCTAATTAACAGTTAACTACGACAGCATTATAAGCTGAAGAGAGAGAAGTGCTAAACCCAACGTCTAGTATGACAATGACCTTGAATAAGCACATTACTGCATTACAACAGTAATAAAGCAAAAGAGAAGCAGTCAAAAGAGTGACTGCAAATCATAGGGACCCCTGACGTGTACATTTAAAGAGGAACTGTAACCAAGGATTGAACTTCATCCCAATCAGTAGCTGAGAAATCTTTATAATTTCTCGAATAGCTCATCAGGAGGGGGCAGTGGTGGGGGGTTTGGTCTGTATGGCTGATATTGTGGTGAAACCCCTCCAACAGTGTGATTATTTGTATGCAGAACAGAGGCGCCAGCAGGATAAAAGTCAATAAAATGTTTAAAATTTGCTTGGAGGAAGTGGTGGGCTTGCCTCCCAAAAGCAGACACGAGATCCTGTCTTCATATAAATCAATACATTTATTATACGGTACCCCAAAAACAGTGCAACGCGTTTCGCAGGCCCAGCCCGCTTCATCAGGCAATAAACGTGGGGAAAAAACATAATTTCGGCAATAGCAGGTGTAGCGCCTCAGTGTACTCAGTGTCCACTGAGGCGCTACACCTGCTATTGCCGAAATTCTGTTTTGTCCCCACGTTTATTGCCTGATGAAGCAGGCTGGGCCTGCGAAACGCGTTGCACTGTTTTTGGGGTACCGTATAATAAATGTATTGATTTATATGAAGACAGGATCTCATGTCTGCTTTTGGGAGGCAAGCCCACCACTTCTTCCAAGCAATTTTTAAACATTTTAGTGACTTTTATCCTGCTGGCGCCTCTGTTCTACATACAAATACTCTGTGTACACTCCTGGTGGAGGGGAGTGCTACCCCCTTTCTTGTTTCTTTACTACAGAGAGCAACTTCTTAATACTGAGTGAGGACAGGTCTAATCTCCTCACCTGCCTATTGAGTGGTTGCCTGAATGGTAACCCATGTTTGTGAGTATAAATTCTCTCACTAAACTACTTACCAATCGTCTTTAACATACTACACCATATTGGGCTCTCGTTTTTTTTCTATTTTACTCCAACAGTGTGAAGTCAGGTCCTTCTGTCCTAGCTTCCTGTATGTGAGCCTTGTTGCATTGTGGGAAATAATGGGTGTTTCCAACTGCCAAGCAACCAGTATCTCCCTATGTGCATATGTATAGCTATAAAAAAAGCAGCCTTTTAGCCTATCTCAATGTACAGAAACTCTTATTCCAATTAAGTGAGATCAAATGCTAAAATGAAGAGGAGTCTAGAGAAGTGTGTAGCTAGGGGCCCCATAGCAAAACTGTAATGGAGCCATCAGATGTAGGAACCCTTCAGCAATGCCATCTGTCCCTACCCTATTGATATGCTTTACTTAGGACATTTACATTCTCATGCAATATACTGTATACATTGCCTATAGTCTATGGACACAAGCAAAATCAGAGGGCAGAGGAAAACAAGAACGTTATAAGTGCATACATAGTTACATAGTTACATAGCTATTTTGGTTGAAAAAAGACATACGTCCATCGAGTTCAACCAGTACAAAGTACAACTCCAGCCTGCTCCCTCACATATCCCTGTTGATCCAGAGGAAGGCGAAAAAACCCTTATAAGGCATGGTCCAATTAGCCCCAAAATGGAAAAATTCCTTCCCGACTCCAGATGGCAATCAGATAAAATCCCTGGATCAACATCATTAGGCATAACCTAGTAATTGTAGCCATGGATGTCTTTCAACGCAAGGAAAGCATCTAAGCCCCCTTTAAATGCAGGTATAGAGTTTGCCATAACGACTTCCTGTGGCAATGCATTACACATCTTAATCACTCGTACTATAAAGAACCCTTTCCTAAATAAATGGCTAAAACGTTTTTCCTCCATGCGCAGATCATGTCCTCTAGTCCTTTGAGAAGGCCTAGGGACAAAAATAATACAATAAAGTGAACCCAAGGTGAGAGGGATGTGTAGGCCATATTTTTTTATTTTTAATAATATTACTTGCCTGGCAGCCCTGCTGATCTATTTGGCTGCAGTAGTGAAACACCAATCTTGTCCGTTTTGACAATACTGTCAGAAACACCTGATCTGCTGCATGCTTGTTTATTAGTATTAGAGGATGAGGATCAGCAGGATAGCCAGGAAACTGGTATTGCTTAAAAGGAAATAAATATGGCAGTATCCATATCCCTCAATCAAAAAAGTGCTTCATTTTTACAATAATTATGTATAATTATGTATAAATGATTTAGTCAGTGTTTGCCCATTGTAAAATCTTTCCTCTCTTTACATTCTGAAATGTATAACATGGTGGCATTTTTCCTCCTGGCAGGTGATGTCAGTGGAAGGAGATGCTGCTAGCTTTTTTGGCATTTGGAAACAGCTGTAAACCGCTATTTCCCACAATGCAACAGGGTTCACAGATAGGAAACTGCCAGGACCATGATCCTCATAGTTTCCTGTGGGAGGGGTTTCACCACAATATCAGTCATACAGCGTCCCCTGATGGTCTGTTTGTGAAAAGGAATAGATTTCTCATGTAAAAGGGGGTATCAGCTACTGATTGGGATAAAGTTAAGTTCTTGGTCACGGCTTCTCTTTAAGTGCCACCTGTTCCCACGCTCTGCTCCAGGGCCCCATAGCAGCTGCTATGGCTGCTATGGCTATTGATATGAATAATGGCGCACGGTGTTGCCGCTAATCCGTTTGTCGCTTATCGCTATTTAACGTTAAAGCCTTATCGTTATTTAGCGTTGAAGCCTTATCATTATTTATCATTAACGCACAGAACACTCTCTGTACCTATCCCTAACCCCTAAACTCCCCTGGTGGTGCCTAACCCTAACCACCCCCCTGGTGGTGCCTAACCCTAACCACCCCCCTGGTGGTGCCTAACCCTAAGACCATCCTGGTGGTGCCTAACCCTTAATCTCCCCTGGTGGTGCCTAACCCTAACCTCGACAGTGTTACATTAAATCCATTCACCGTTTTGTAGTTAAATAACTTTTGCAGTTTGGCTTATGTAGGTTAGCTATTTATAAATAACGTTACTGTTACAATAAATAGCGATAAGCGTATCTTTTTAAAGCAGCGCCATTTTTATGTATAGGCGCTGTGCGCCATTATTCACTGATCCGAGTAAAAATAAGTCAAATCCCCTTTAGCATGCATTACTGCACATTTCATATAATTTTAGAGTCAGCAATGCATACTCAATGGCTGTACACAGAGGCATTAATTTCATTATCTATAATTCTGTTGCTACAGAAGAGCAAGGGAAGGGATGCATAATTCCAAATTTTATCACCTCCAAATTCCTTCTCAGCATTGCGTCATTGTCACATCATAATAATTGTGATACAATGTTAATGTAACAGGGCGTCATAACACAAATGAAAGATAGGAAGTAAGGTTTTACAGCCATTAACAGAAGCTGTGGTCGGGTAAATATTAATTAAATCTTGCATAGATATGGCAGCATATTTAAATGGATTGCTGTGTAAACAATAGATCACTGTGAGCAATGGCAGAGAGTTCTTGAAGCTTAAAGTATATTTTCTGAGAAGCATAAAGGACTAACTAAAGAACGAGGGATATGGAGGCTGCCATATTTATTTTCTTTTAAGCAATACCAGTTACCTGGCTATTCTGCTGATCCTCTGCCTCTAATACATTTAGCCATAGACCCTGAACAAGCATGCATCAGGTCAGGTGTTTCTGGCATTATTGTCAGATCTGACAAGATTAACTGAATGCTTGTTTTTGGTATTATTCAGAAACTGCTGCAGCCAAGAAGATCAGCAGGGCTGCCAAAAAGTGGTATTGTTTAAAGGGAAATAAATATGGAAACCTCCATATTCTTCTCAATTTAGTTGTTTGCTAATCTATATTTTTGAACAAAAACTAAAATCCCTTAACAGATAGTACTGATGTGCATGAGGTAAAATAGACCTATACTTATTGTAGCTATCAAGCAACACAGTGTGTTTGCGGAGTGACTGGAAGTTGTTGCAGCAAAGACTTTTGGCCATTGATGAGGCTTGGAGATGACAGAGGTAGAAGCAATGCAAAGGAAGGATAAGGCCTTATTCACACCTGAAATCGCAAACGCAAGCATTTGTCTTTTTGTGCTCTTTTTTTCCCCCCTCCCGGTGCTTCACTGCACTCTGCGTTTCTGGTAGAAGCGCTTTTCTAAGTTCCAGGGCAGTTTTGTAATTCACTCCATGACGCAAGTCAGGAAGTGAACTCTTTAACTCGGAAAAGAATAAATACAATGTATTTATTCTAAAAAATGTGAACGCAATCGCTGCATAAAGCGGTTCTGTGAGCATTTAGTGCTCTTCCTATACCTTTCATTATAGCAAAAACGCCCCAAAAAGAGTACAGGCACCGCTTTGCTGAATGCAAAGTGCAGGAAGCAGGAACCGCGCTGTTATGAACCTTCTCATAGAGATTCATTGAACAAGCATTTTTACTTTATTTATACGCACGCTATTTTGTTGCGCTATTGGGGTGCCATTCAAAAAAGCAGTCAGGGATAGGTGAGCAGGAATTAAATAAGGTTTCTCCTCTCATAACTAGAGATGGCCCGAACGGTTCGCCGGTGAACTTGTTCGCGCAAACCTCAGTGGTTCGTGTTCGAGGCGAACCGCGATTTCTTTTCCAAAAAGGTCGGGTTTGCATTTTTCCCATAGACTTTAATGGTGCTGACTTTAACGGGTAATAGCAAAGCTGTCTTACATCGTAGAAACACCAAATTTGCAGGGTACGTGGAGGGGGTCACTGACTAAAAGAGGATTTTTTTTTTTTCAAAAAGACCTTATACTTTTAAAGATCAATTTTAAAGATCTCCTGCTGAGTGTGGGAATTGTATCCACCATGGTTCAGAGCCGATTCATTCGATTCAATTCAGTAAAAAGAACCGGATCATTCAGGAACTGGTTAGTATAGCAGAGAATACGTCCTGTGCAGACGCATGGCACCGGTTCCCGCTGTCTCCCCACCTGCCTTCACATGTGTCATCCTCACCTAGCCTGGCACCCGGGGCACCCATGGGTGCCCCGGGTGCCAGGCTAGGTGTGGGTGACAGGTGAGGAGGCGGGGAGGACAGCGAGCAGCTATATGCGTTCTCACAGGATGCATTCTCTGCTAGGTGGGGGACGGCGGAGATCTTCAATCAACTTAATTGAAGATCGCAAATTAGAGGATACTTTCGGCGTGGGACATTTCCGAGGGTATTGGCGTGGGAACTTTTTTTAAAGGTACAGGTAAGTATTTATGGTTAATTAAGAACAATAAAGGACTTTTTTTCGTGGTTGTGTTTTTATTTCATTCAACACTTTGTGGAAATGGGTAAGGGGTACTTTGTGCCCCTATACTCATTTCTCCTGGGAGGGGGTGGGCATCTGGGGTCCCCTTCTTAAAGGGGACTCACAGATGCCACCATGAACTCCCCCAGGGAGTCGTCACCCCCACCTCCTACTGGGGCACCAGAGGTGGGGAAGAGCCCCTTGTCCATGGATTGGACAAGGGCTCGGGGGGAGAGGGGAAAACTTGGCCGCCCCTCTCCCCCGGAGTTCCCCCATACCATGGACCATGCGGGCTGGTATAGCTTAAGGTGCGAAGCCCCAAACGGCCGGGTATCCACATTCTGGCTATCCCAGTTTGCATGCGGGAAAAGGGGTTACAGAGAGTTTAGAAAGAGGGACCCCATGTGAGTACATTTGAAATCGGCGCCGGTAGACTTGGGCGCAGGATACAGCGGTATATAGCTGATCCTGCTTCTGCACAAGTCCGGGCCAATTTAATTACTATTCCCCCTCCAGGCCAACATGGATAGTGGGGGAATGAAATAATTCGGCTGCCAGCGATTGCTGAAGGCTGAATTATTATGTTTTTAAGCAACGTCGGCTCAGTCTTCTGACGGAGCCGACGTTATTCACTGAGCACTTCAATAGGAATGATTCCTATTGAAGTCTATGGTGGCGCCGGCTGCGCCCAAATCTAGCAGCGCTGAAAAGCACTGCTCCGACCCCATGTCATTTTTGGGGGGGAAATTTCCCACACTCTGAAAATATTTTAAAAAAAATTAAAAAAATAAAATTAAATGTCTTATTTTTTTTTTAAATATTGTTTCCCACTATCTTTTTAACATATCCTGCAAATTTGGTGTTGCTGGGTTGTAAAGGGCATTTGCTATTAACTCCTAAAGTTGGGGGGAATTGTTTCCCACGATCTGTCATTGACCAGCATTTAAATGTAATGTTTTTTTCTTTGAACTTTTAAAATCAATTTTCTCAAAAAGTATAAGGTCTTTTTGAAAAAAAAAAATCCTCTTGTTCCCACTGTTCTTCTTAAAGGAGAACCGTAGTGAGAGGTATATGGAGGTTGCCATATTGATTTCCTTTTAAGCAATAAAAGTTACCTGGCAGCCCTGCTGAGCTATCTGCCTGCAGAATCACACCAGAAACTAGCATGCAGCTAATCTTGTCAGATCTGACAAAAATGTCAGAAACACCTGATCTGCTGCATGCTTGTTCAGGGCCTATGGCTACAAGTATTAGAGGCAGAGGATCAGCAGGGCTGCCAGGCAACTGGTATTGCTTACAAGGAAATCAATATGGCAGCATCTATCTACTCCCCACTACAGTACTCCTTTAACATTCCCATGCAAATTTGGTGTTTCTGGCATTTAAGGGGGCTTTGCTATTAACCGTTAAAGTCGGCGGCGGTGGAAACATTTCCCACACTCAGCAGGAGATCTTTAAAATAGATTTTCTCAAAAAGTATAAGGTTTTTTTTAAATGTTTTTTGTCCTCTTGTAGCTACTGACCCCCTCCAGGTGTTAGACCCCTTGAAACATCTTTTCCATCACTTTTTGTGGCCAGAAACAGTGTTTGTACTTTTTTAACTAATAATATTGAAAGTTTGTGGTTTTTAACCTGAAATTCATTACATGTACACTTTAAAGGGATCTAAGCAGCCCCTGGCTTCAAATAGCTGAAAGGGCTGCCATGTTTGAGAAGTTCAACCCCCTGCTACTTTTCCACTGCCATTATCCAGGCTAGGATTTGAAATTCTTCCAGTGTAACTAATGTTTTCTGTTTGAAGTACAGTGGGGAAGACCCAGGATTTATTTGTGGTCAATTAAGCCTAATGAGGTGATTTCTTATCTGCCTTCCACCATCCGTTGGTCCTAAGTCCAAAACTCCTTTCACGGACCGAAGAGGTGCCTATTTTAACCCTTAAATGTAAAAAGATGAGGTAAAATGAATTTTTTTTAAAATAATAAAGCACATTTTTTAGAATGCCTTTTTAATTTGCAATAGAGCTGCCCCGGGTGTTAAAAATGATGCTCAGTTCACTTTAAGAGTCTCGTAATTTTTGGCCATGCCATTTTCATGTGTGTTATTATGTGAAATATTCTGTTAATTCAATGCTCCAGGGAACATCTGATTTTTGTCAAAAAAAGGTATAAACATGGTGTTAGCTTTTGTAAATTCAGAGGAAAGTTTGAGTTCTTCTTTTATTGTGGAGTGGTACTTGCAAGATTGTCCACCACTTCGTATTAACAGGGAGAGACAAGGATTATTAGCTATTACTTTTCAGCCTATAAGCCCAGTTTAAGGTTAATTATTATTGGCATGATTACGTTCTGGACCAGAGACTTCCTTTCATGCCTGGCTGGTGTCCGCTTGGGTATTGTTCAAGTGGAATACAAGATCAGCTGAGGCAACAATCACATCTTCTCATGCAAGCAAGTACTGCACAATTTTTTTCTATTCCTTTAGTTATATTTTTGCATCTGTCAATAAATTCATTTTCAAACAAATAGTTCTTCATCAAAATGAAAAAAAAAATCTACCTGTACTGAATTTGATTGATTTTATGCTACTTTTTTTAACATATTATACTGATTGTGTAAAATGGCAAACAACAGGTTATCAACTTTGATATCTGTTAGTTACATTTCTCTGTAAATCCCAGTTTCATGCCAACAGAGATAAGGAATATTTGTAAACCTGAAATGAAACAGGATAATTTTTTTTTATTTGTTTGGGTAGCTTATAATACTTTTCCCTTGTAAAATGTGGAACTTACTGTAAGTAAAAATAAACTGTTTAGATAAACAATCTATATATATATATATATATATATATATATATATATATATATATATAATAGAGTAAGTGCCTCAACCTTCAAACAAGAAGAAGAAGTAGCGCCCTGCCCCCAGGGCCGGTCCAAGCAAGAAGAAGGGGCTGGTCCAAGCAAGAAGAAGAAGTAGTGTCATATCAAACCAAGGGCAAAGAGGGATAATTTGCATATTCAGTAGCAGTGCATTGTGGGTAACCACAAATGTTCACTTATAGCGGAATTATTGCAGATTTGCTTCTGTTTTAAGAAGGAAAATTACTCCAAGCTTTGCTTTTTTTAGTAGGACGGCTTTTTGGTCTCTTTTATCCACCTATACATTCTTAGTAGTTTGGGTCACCCTGAGCTGCTTGGTTACTCTGTTGTACTGGTCCAAGCCCTATCTCATACAGCCATATCAATCCTTGCCATGTACTGATGAGGAACAAAAGTCTTAAACAGGCTGTCACATGTGGGTTTGATATGGCTGTGTAAAATGTAAAGCTATTGGGTTGCTATACACCAGTGGCTCTGGATGCTTGCTTGGCTTACTAAGGGCAAAAAGGAATTATTTGCATATTTAGTAGCAGTGCATTGTGGGTAACCACAAATGTTCACTTATGGCTGAATAATTGCATATTTCTTTCTGTTTTAGGAAGGCAAATTACACCAAGCTTTGCTTTTTTTAGTAGGAGGTCTTTTTGGTCCCTTTTATCCCCCTATACATTCCGAGTGGTTTGGGTCACCCTGAGCTACTTGGTTACTCTGTTGTACTGGTCCAAGCCCTATCTCATACAGCCATATCAATCCTTGCCATGTACTGATGAGGACCAAAAGTCTGAAACAGGCTGTCTACATGTGGGTTTGATATGACTGTGTAAAATGTAAAGCTGTATGCTTGCTATACACCAGTGGCTCTGGATGCTTTCTTGGCTTACCAAGGGGGAAAAGGGGTAATTTTCATATTTAGTAGCAGTGCATTGTGGGTAACCACAAATGTTCACTTATAGCTGAATTATTGCAGATTTCCTTGTTTTAAAAAGGCAAATTACACCAATACAGTGTGCGGCATTGCAGGAAGTGACGACAGTGGAACACACGATGGAACACGGAAGAGGTGAGTCATCCCCGCCCGCTGCCTCTTACTAATAGTGGCGTCTGCTACTGTGCTTAAGCTGGAGGGGAGCGCACATGGGGGACCCAGTTGAATGGGGTCCAACCCCCCTCCCCACCGCTGTGGCCAATACCCCCTTCCTGCCCTCTACCCTCGTATGCGGCGTATGCTACGCCGCGGGTCGGCTAGTTGTATTTATCCTGCTACTCCTAAAAATGACTTTTTGATATCCCTCAGTTTTACTTAAAAAGTAGATTTGTTGTTTTGTCTCAGCTCAATGAAACAGTCTGTCTCATGTCTCAGAGTGCTAAAATATGTGCACTATTGACCTTTTTATATCTAGCCTGTGCTCTCAGAAGCCTAGTCATTTGCCAGGAAAGTATTTTATAGCTTCCAGGGATAACAATGGGTGATTTGCATATTTCTGCAGTGATGCACTGGGAGACATCTCAGAACTCACTCCAACCTGAATTATCGCAAATACTTTTTGTTTTAAGAAAGCAGACTTTTGTTTTTCCATAGCATTTTAGTAAGAGGGTGTTTTTTTGTCCATTCATTGTAGCCCCTTGCACACTCCAATGAGTTTTGGTTCACCATGAGCTTGCTGGGTAATCTGTAATTCTGTATGTTTCAAGTTCTACCCAACAGAGCCACATCAATCCATGCCATGCACTGATGAGAATCAACCAAACAGTTTATATGTATGCTGGATTATTGTGGCTCTGTACAATCAACAAGCTGACACATCATTGCATACCAGCGGTTCTGGAGGTGTGTTTATCTTACAGGGACAACAATGGATGATTTGCATATTTCTGCAGTGATGCACTGAAAGACATCTCAGAGCTCACTCCAACCTGAATTATCGCAAATACTTTCTGTTTTAAGAAAGCCAACTTTTGTTTTTTCATAGCTGTAACGAATCGATGAGGGATAGTCCAACTGAGAAAGAACAAAGCAAAACAGCACATTTATTTGTGTGCTTGGCACTGTACATACACATTCGCCGTGACGTCACCTGATGAAGGCGTGGTCTACGCTGAAACGTTGTGACGTCAGACGGCATCCCCGCGTCCTGGCTCCGCCCACCGCTTCCGACTCCCACGGCAGTTCCACCGCATCCCGCTGCTCTGGCCAAGCACGGGACACAGGAGAGGATAGACGGCATGCCTGACAGGCGCATACACCATTGATACACTGTAAGTGTACTTTTAACAGCGTGTCTAATCGAAGTAAAAAAGTTATTGCACCAGCGGTGCGCTCTGGTTTTCTCTTTTTGTCTCTTACTGTACATACACATGCCTGTCTCATCATGTCACATTTCACTTAAGGTCCCCTTTAAGTCCCCTAAACATGATCTAAACTGAGGACAAACAAAATGTATATGATCTGAGCTGAAGGTACCTAAAGTTGATGAAAAGTTTGTAAACTGAACATTGTAGGGTCTTACCTCTTCCATTACCTCTGGGTCAATCCTAAATACCAGGTCTGTGAGCATGGCGTAAACAAGGATCCTTATCTTACCCCATTTAGATGGTCTGTTTGTATTAAGGCATCTTAATGACGTATTTATGCTTGAAAAAAATATCTGTTTTCCCTTTTGATGTTGCATGTATATAAGCGGTCTGTACCACCAGCTTGCAAACTAACAGGATGTAAACCTGACGAAGGCTGCAACGCCGAAAGCTTGTTTATTCTTATTCATTTGTAGTTAGCCAATAAATGGTATCATCCTGATTTAAAACTTCTTGCTTTTACTGATGGCTAACACGGTACAATACCCTACTGCTACTCCTCTTCCATTAGATGATGGAACCCTGGCTTCCAGGAAATATTGTATCTGGGAAGTGGGCGTTTGTGGATTGGTGGGCTCTCCTTAAAGCGGATCCGAGATGACACTATAACAAGTAACTTGTCTATATATCTTATCTAAAGTTTAGATAGTTTACACAGCAAATCTAGCTGCAGACAGCTTTAATAGAATAAGATTGATTATGCCTGTGGTACAAGGACAGCAGCCATGTTGTTTGTAAACATTACACAGAAGCAGGCTTATCTGCATCTTGAGCAAAAAAACCTAATCACCCCTCCTCCCTCCTCCCCTCTGCCTCTGAAATCTCTGGCTAGTAATACCTCCCCCCCCCCTCCTGCCCAGACTGAGCTCCCATGAGCCCTTGCTACTGTCACTGAAAGTGCCTTGGCTCACTGAAACCTGTGGGTATGGCTTCTTTAGTTTATAGTGAATTAGAGTATTAAGACAAAAACCAAAAAAAATATATTTGGCTTGAGGAATGCCCTATAAACAATAGGAAAGGAACACAATTATGCAATGAGTAAAAGTTCATCTCGGATCCACTTTAACTAGGCTAGGAAAATTCTTGTAGATAGGTTTTAAAACCAAAATACAAGGAAATGTCCATCAATGATTAGTGCTATAAACATGCATATAGCATTGTGCTATATTTTGCATCAGGTTCACGTTGCGGTTTAGGATGGAGTCACACTTGTGACGGGGATTCTCAGGAGTGGACACCTTTTTGATGTTGCCATGCATTTGATGGTAAACTTAGTGAAGCGGTGATGTGCTGTCCAAAAGCCCATGTGTTACAAGACTGAACAGATGACCAGTGGATGACCACAGTTTGCAGCACATACTAAAGCTGAGACCAAAATATAGTGCAATAATATTTATTGTAAATCACCCTATTTTATAACATGCATGCAATTAGACCATAATACAAAAGGCAAAGAGTACAAACAGAACCTGCACTGGATCGCAATAGGTAACTATTTACTTGCCGCTGTTAAGGGGGTCGCAGCGCTACATTGCTGGGATAGTGGAAGATGGGGGAAGCCTTGTTAGGATACAGAGTCTTCCCCCTCCTGAGGCAAGTATCCCCCAGAGGGGGTTTTTTATGTTACGGATTTTCTTTAATGCTGGTTTTTATCTAACCATAATCTTTTTGAAGTTCACAGTGGAAAGTCATGAATGTATATGAAGGGTTTCTTTTCTAGGACCTTAGAGCTCTTCTTAAAGAGGATCTAAACGTATCCACATGAGTGAAGTAAAACACAGGCAAACCCAGGGTGGGTTTTTCTGTGTTTTACTTCACTCATGTGGATACGTTTAGATCCTCTTTATATTTTAACCACTTGAGCCGTTTTTCACCTAATGCATCTGAGCAATTTTCACTTCCCATTCATTTACCAATAACTTTATCACTAGTTATCACAATTAATTGATCTTCATATCTTTTTTTTTCTGCCACCAATTAGGCTTTCTTTGGGTGGTACATTTTGCTAAGAATTATTTTTTTCTAAATGCATTTTAAATGGGAATATTAAGAAAAAATGGAAAAAAAATATCATTATTTCTCAGTTTTCGGCCACTATAGCTTTAACCCCTTCAGCCTTCAGTGTTGTTTCACCTTATGCATCCGAGCAACTTTCGCCTCTCATTCATTCGCCAATAACTTTATCACTACCTATCACAATTAATTGATCTTTATATCTTTTTTTTTCTGCCATTAAGTAGGCTTTCTTTGGGTGGTACATATTGCTAAGAATTATTTTTTCTAAATGCATTTTAATGGGAATATTAAGAAAAAAATGGAAAAAAATCATTATTTCTCAGTTTTTAGCCATTATAGCTTTAAAATAATACATGCTACCATAATTAAAACCCATGTATTTAATTTGCCCATTTGTCCCAGTTATTACACCTTTTAAATTATGTCCCTATATCAATGTATGGCATCAATATTTTATTTGGAAATAAAGGTGCATTTTTTCAATTTAAGTCCATCACTATTTACAAGCTTATAATTTAAAAAAATTATAGTAATATACTCTATTGACATGCATATTAAAAAAGTTCAGACCCTTAGGTAACTATTTATGTTGTTTTTTTATTGTAATTTTTGTTATTTTTTTAATTAAAACATTTCTTTAGGGGTTTTTTTTGGAGTGAGGAGGTAAACAGATAATTTTAAATGTAATTGATTGTGTATATTAAAAAAAAAAAAGGTAGATGTAGTTTTACTATTTGGCCACAAGATGGCCACAGTCATTTTTTTGTTTTTCATCCCGTAAGCGAGAGCTCTCGCTTACAGGAACTGAAGGGATGATGTGAAACTTAGAGAAATTGCAGCTTTTCATCCCTTGGAGGTGGCTGGATAGTGTAATGGTTAAGTGCTTTGCCTCTGACGTGGGAGACCTGGGTTAGAATCTTGGCTCTGCCTGTTCAGTAAGCCAGCACCTATTCAGTAGGAAACCTTGGGCAAGTCTCCATAACACTGCTATTGCCTATTGTGACGGATTGCGGAGAAACCGCCGCGCGTTCTGGCTGTGAGGCGGCGGAATCCGCGCTCAGAGCAGCGGTTTCCCCGCAGCAACATGCTTCTGGTTTGCCTAGACCTAGTAGTGCACACAGATGGTGAGCTACGTGCGCGCGCACCGCTAGACAGGCTCTTTATGCCAATAGGAGAAGGGTCAGCTGATCGAGGCGGTCAGCTGATCCCAGCTCAGAAGGTGATTGGTTGATGGGAGCTGGGCAGCGCTGTGGAGCGCTTTACTATATATATCTCTTGCTGTTCAGTTGCTGGTTGTCTGGCGTTGCGAATACCTATGTGTTAGCACTCAGACCTTAGTCAGATCCTTCAGTGTGGTGGAACCAGGAGGACCTGGGAATCCACACTTAGCCAGTTAATTGTATTATCATCTGTGTTATTCTTTAGACCAGTTCCAGGGTGTAGAGACCACGGACCTCACACCCCAGACTAGGAATATTGTTTATCATCTGTGTTATTCCTTAGACCAGTTCCAGGGTGTAGAGACCACGGACCTCACACCCCAGACTAGGAATATTGTATATCATCTGTGTTATTCCTTAGACCAGTTCCAGGGTGTAGAGACCACGGACCTCACACCCCAGACTAGGAAAATTGTATATCATCTGAGTTATTCCTTAGACCAGTCCCCTGTGTGTGAGACCATGGACCTCACACTCAAGACTAGGCATTATAGGATATCGGTTTATAAATTGTATCTCTCCTGACTTCTCTTCTGTTTTCTGATTCGGTACCTTCGCACATCTGATCTACTGTTGCCGACCCTGCCTGTCCCTGGTTACTGAATCTGTCTCCTGTCTCTACTTTATCTGTCTGTGTGTTGCCGACCCGGCCTGCCCGACCCTTCTGGCTGTCACCCAACCTTTGGGTGCTCAGTCGTCCTGCAGGGGTCCCCTGCTCCTCAGAGGGGGGCTCTGCCGCAAATCCAGTCAAGGACTCCCCCTCCTGGAGCCCTTGACTGCAGTAGAGTCTTTCTCTACTTATTGGACTACCTGCTACCCCGGTGGTTCAATTCCTACTGTTACATCAAACACTTACACGCTTCAGGTGTCTAGAGGTTAGTACTATACCTGTATTATTGGTGATTCTGCAGATCATCCATAATCAGGTATAGATCTGTATTATTGGGGATACTGCAGATCGCCAATAATCAAATTCTCTCTGGTTGCTGACACCCATCGTTACAACTATAGAGCGTATCCTAGTGGCTGCAGCTCTGGCGCTTTGAGTCCGCCAGGAGAAAAGCGCGATATAAATGTTTTGTGTTTGTGTTTCATATGGAGACATAGATCAACTGTGTTCCCATTAATTTATCTCCGGGCAGTGGAAGGCAGGAGCGCACGGGGCCAGCGGCAGTTAGTGCAGCCTATCTGGTCGAATATATCCGTACAAATAGGCTGAAGTCGTTAAAATATTACATGCTACCATAATTAAAACCTATGTATTTGATTTGCCCATGTGTCCCGGTTTAAATTATGTCCCTATCACAATGTATGGCGCCAATATTTTATTTGGAAATAAAAGTGCATTTTTTACGGTTTTGCGTCCATCACTATTTACAATAATAATTTAAAAAAATATTCATAATATACCCTCTTCACATGCATATTAAAAAAGTTCACACCTTAGGTAACTATATAATTTTTTTTCATTAAAAATTTTATTTGGTTAATTTTTGGTGTGGAAAAAAATGTATGTAGATGGAGTTTTACTATTTGGCCACAGTCATTTTTTTTTTCTTTTAGTCCTGGAAGCGAGCACTCTTGCTTCCAGGAATTATAAGGAGGACAGGAAACTTTCTTTTTCTTCAGAAATATCGTGGCTTCTCAAAGAAGCCTTCTGTCTTGCTATCAAGGACTTGGATCAATGAATGGGAACTATGTTGGGGGTGGCACGGGAGTGCGCAGCAGCGCGCAGCAGCAGCCTTTTGGACATGACAGTCACATTCAAAAGGCTAAAATGGTAAAGATAAAAGGCTGTCTAATTCTCCCTTATCTACTAGTAATAAATCAATGTAATTTGATGTGACACCTCTGCCTGCACTGTGCTGAGTTCAGAGGTTATATCTAAACATAGGAGGTTTAACCCTGTATGTGCTTCCATGATAACCAGGAAGTAACTGTTACTGCTTACATTTCTCCACAGAGATGCTGCTATTTAAAGAAATGTTTCTCTGTAAAGGATATTATGAAGTTGCTTATCTTTTAGAGCAATAAGGAAGTTCTGAGTTCAGGTCCACTTTAACTGCTTCCGGACCACGCTGATTGAAATCTATGCCCTGTTTTGCACCTGACATCTCTGCCAGGACATAGATTTCCATCCTCCCCGCCACATGCTCTCACTGCTCCAGCATCTCTCGCTGCTGCATCCCCCTCGTTCTGCCATCGGTATGACGGCAGAGCTACCTGAGCCGGTCAGGAGAGGAGACTATATAATTGGCTCCTGACCCCATGATCACTGTGAGCTAATCACATTGACTCACATTGATGACAGTGTCAGGAATTGGCTCCTGACCGGCTCAAAGAGCTTTTTGGGGGGGAAAGGGGGCTACAGCGACGGGACATCAGTGTGCACGGAGGTATCAGACGGTCAATGCAGGGTGATGTTGGTAAGCACCATTTTTTAAAACCAGCATTCTTTGGCCCTTAAGTGGCCAGAGACTGCTGGTATGGAAGAGGTTAAACAATGCTTTACTTCTATGTGACGAATTACTCTCTGTGGAGAGTGATGTTTGCCAATGCCTCCCTCTTCTCCCCATTCCCATGATTCCTGCAAGTGTCACGTCTAACATTTGATATACCTGATTATTAACAGGTGTGGAGCTCTGTCAAAACAGTGTGAAAATTGGCAGAATTGGGTGAAATAAACATCTCGCCTCGTAATAGTAACTCTCGCCAACTTCCTGAGAGTGTTCCTGCTAGCACAGCCCCTTTGATTGCCAGGTTTTCACCGTGTCCAAGAGAATGTTGACAATTTCTGTACTATCTCTGATCCTGTCCCCTCCAGTCCTGATATCTCCTCTCGTTTTTTTCACATCTCGTTTAAAGTTTTGATTTCAGTCTTCTATCCATGTCTCCGAGCTGCGCACAGAAAACCATCAACACAGTCTGGAGGCAACTGGACTGTGGATCATCAGGAGCCTCTATGTGAGTGTGTGTGCGGTGCAATAATGTTCTGCTAGGTGTAGCATGTTATCTCTGTATAAGGATGGATCTCTGCAGAGCGTATCTACTCACTCTTTCTCTGTCAGGAACTTCCAGTGCCAGCCACAATGGTCGAGTGGGATTAAATTCAAAGAGGACATTAAGTACAGGGATAAAAATGTGCTGTCTTTACGGTTTGGAATTGAAGTTCTGCTTCTTTTTGAGAAATAGGCAAACTTTTTTTAAGCTCAGATGTACCTATTGGTTTGATTACTTGGCAGGTATTAATTCAAATTATAAACCTTATATAGGTAGTTAGAATTCTGAAGGACCACTATCGCAAAAAAAAGAAACAAAAAAACAACAACACATACATATAAAATGTACATTGCTCCTGGGGTAAAACACACTATAAATGATTTTCTTTCTATGTTGCTGATTAAACTAGATAGCAGGACTATTCCAATATATTACATGCTGAAACTAGAGATGAACAATAAGATGCAAATATTTCTGAGTTACTGCAGATGTATGTAAATTTTATGCAAATTTGCACAGTTTGAAACTGGACCAATCAATTTAAACCTGGGTGGGATTTGATTGGTCCATTTTCAAGCTGCATATATTTGCATTAAAACAAAATTACATAATCCTGCATGCACTCGGAAATATTTGCATGTCATTGATCATCGCAAGCTGAAACCTATTGGAAATCAGGGCCCGTGGGAGCAGACAGTGAAGTGTCCGCTGTGATGGTCCATTTGTGGTATGGTTGGAGTCCATAGGCTACATTGAAACACATTTGCTCTTCAGGTAATTTCACAAACAGCACAAGTGTAAGTTCCACTAAACACAAGTATGAATATTTATGAAATAGGTTCAGTTCAGTTCATTGCAGTTAAATGGACATAAAAATGAGGAAGGTCCATTTTGCCTATTTTTATATATGGTAACTACTTAGATCCGAAAGTGAAAGTCGAAAAATTAGAATATTATGCAAATGTCCATTTATTTCAGTAATTTAACTTAAAAGTTTAAACAAATATAGTGGATAGGCTCATTACATGCAAAGCGAGATATTTCAAGCCTTTATTTGTTATAATGATGATGACTATGGCTTACAGCTTATGAGAACCCCAAAATCAAAATCTCAGACCATTAGATTATTGTGAAAAGGTTCAATATTCTAGGTTCAAAGTGTCAGACTCTAATCAGCTAATGAATCCCAAACACCTGCCAAGGGTTCCTATTTCCTTCATTAGTTTCCCCTTTTATGTTGAATTACTGAAATAAATGGACTTTTGCATGATATTCTAATTTTTCAAGTTTCACCTGTATATGAAGTCAGAAGTTTACAAAACACTAGAGGGCGAATTATTTAAAATTAACTTTGGCATACCATTTACAACGTAAACTTTTAGCAGGACAAAAAGAACATTTTCCAACAATTTTCTCAGATTATTTCAATTTTAGTGGCTATCTCCCAATTCCTATAGGTTAAGTTAACATTAGCACAGATTGGAAAATTCCAGAAAATTATATAGAGCCTTTAGGCAATGATATATTTTATTATTATTATTATTATTATTATTTAGTATTTATATAGTGCCGACATATTACGCAGCGCTGTACAGTGTATATATACATATCTTGTCACTAACTGTCCCTCAAAGGAGCTCACAATCTAATCCCTACCATTGCCATATGTCTATATTATGTAGTGTAAGTACTGTAGTCTAGGGCCAATTTTTAGGGGGGGCCAATTAACTTAACCGTATGTTTTTGGAATGTGGGAGGAAACCTGAGCGCCCGGAAGAAACCCACGCAGACACGGAGAGAACATACAAACTCTTTGCAGATAGTGCCCTGGCCGTGATTCGAACCAGGGACCCAACGCTGCAAGGCGAAAGAGCTAACCACTACGCCACCATCAGGGCCGGGCCGAGGCATAGGCTGGAGAGGCTCCAGCCTCAGGGCGCAGGGTAGGGGGGGCGCACAATTTATTCAGCTGTCATTCCTAATTGTGTTTGAAGCAGAAATAAATAAGAAAAGGGGATACATGGCAGTGACTGCAAGTCAGATAACTAGATATTAAGGTGTTGGGGAGGTTGTGGGCCCTGTGGCGCCTCTTAGTCTAATAGCAATCAGTGTGTGACGGCTGGGGTGGCAGGGATGGAGGGGCGCACTTTGGTGTCTCAGCCTTGGGTGCTGGAGGACCTTGTCCCGTCTCTGGCCACCGTGCTGCTTATATTTAGCTTCTGATAGCAGTAAAAACAATTTTACGCAAGTATAAACACCACAGGGCTGCACAATCATCCATAATGATGTACGTACATTTACGTTGCCGTTGATTTGGGCGCAGGGTTAGCCCAATGACGGCTCACCCTGCTACCGCTCAAATTCCCGAGTCAAAGCAACTGGGAGGGAGAAGTAATTCAGGGCCAAGCAATTTCCAGAACCCCAAATTACTCAAAACAAATATGCAGAGCCAAAACAAAAAATACGCCATGGATGCAATAGATAAACAGTACAAACATCAAGAGACAACAATCTAGCAAATGAGCAAACACAGCATACACTGTCCAATATAACAAAAGTTTATTAGGGAGTCGGGACTTGAACCTGGAAAAAACAAACAGTCTAAAAACTGCAGCAAGGGGGTATAGTGCATATATTATACACACAATTCAATAGCCCAGTGATCTGCAAACTTGGCTGTCCAGGTGTTAAGGAACCACGTGTCCCACAATGCATTGCAGGAGTCTGACAGCCACAGTCATGATTCATATAGGCAAATGCATTCTGGGACTTGGGAGTTCCTGAACAGCTGGAGAGCCAAGTTTGCAGATCACTGCAATAGTCTATTTAATGATGGTCTCAGGATAAAGTTTCCAAAATGCAAGCAACCAATCAATAATACTCAAGCAGACATATACTGGATAAAACAAGTAATGCACACAACTGACTGGCGTCCCAGACAGTGAATGTTCAGAAAGCCACATAAGCGGAGAAAAAACCTGTAAGGGAATAACAACTTACCAAGAGGGTCACCAAGCACAACACTCTTAAAGCGAATCCGAGATGAAAAACAAGTAACTTGTCTATACATCTTATCTAAAGTTTAGATAGTTCACACAGCAAAACTAGCTTAAAACAGCTTTAATAGAATAAGATTATTTCTTCCTGTGATACAATGACAGCAGCCATGTTGTTTGTAAACATTACACACAGCACTCAGCCTCTGAAAAAACCTAGTCCCCCTCCTCCTCCCTCCTCCCCTCTGCCTCTGAAATCTCTGGCTAGTAATACCTCCCCCTCCTCCTGCCCAGACAAAACAAAAACAAAAAAGTATTTGGCTTGAGAAATGCCCTATAAACAATAGGAAAGGAACACAATTATGCAATGAGTAAAAGTTCATCTCGGATCCACTTTAATCCATTGCTGCATGATTCTCACGTGTTTTGCAGTACTAACTGCTTCCTTAAAGTACTGCAGAACCCAGAATTACCAGTGCCCGGGGTGCGTACTATAGCACTAGTGCTGTAGCAGCTCCCAAGTCAGGCTATATGCGGTATGTGGCCACCGACGGCCGCTAAAAGCACCTGCTTCCCGTGAAGGGCTTATACAGTGAGTTTTTAAGAAATCACTTTGAGCGCAAGTAAACTTCTGCTTTCAGCTGTAACAAAAGCATAGCTCTGCTGTGCGTTATCACTGAATGCCTGCTGCATGCAGGTCTTACCTCATTCCCTCAGCCACACGCTACCAGCGGCTCTAATGGTGTGATGAATCACTCATTTCAAACAACGTTAATTTATGCAGTTACTCCTACAAATGTGTCAACTTATTTAAATGATTAGGTACTGAATTATTGGAAGACATTACTTGCCTTGGTAAATCTTTTTGATTAGGGAGAAAAAAATGCAGGTGGTAAAATTGTTAAAATTAGTAAAATGAGTAAAAACAGGCAAAATTGACGTCAGAGAATGTTGCTGGATCAAACTTCAGGAGTAAGTGGGCATGTTGGCCTTGGCCTTGATATAGCAGTGCTGCATGATTTTGTTACATGGATCAGAGGACCGGCAATTAATACCTAAATCCCTAATCTGCACTGTTCCCCTAAACCAGCCTGCTTTGTTCCAACTCCCAAAAGTTTGACCAACCTCCAACCTTTGTACTGGCATCCACGGACCACATCTCCCTGAATGCAGTGTGGCGTGCGCGAAAGAGGGACACCACTGGGGTCTTCAAAACCCAGATAATGCTGGTTGGGTGAAGAAGAAGGCAAACTCTGTACAGAGTCCCATGAGTAAGTATTGATGCTTCCCAACTTCCGGCGCCTTCAATGGCACACACCATTACGAACTTCCCCTATAGGGAGGATCATTTAAAAAAAAATGGCACTCAAGTCAAGTTGCTTTAAGGGGGGCCCAGAGATTACAGGCAGGCCAGACAACACTCAGGGGATGTGGGTGGGTGGGGTTCGGGCAGGTTTTTATCGCTTCTTCTATCGCTTCTATGTGTAAAAAGGTGTTTTTGCAGAGGGAGTGGTTAGGGTTAGGCACCACTGGGAGGAGTGGTTAGGGTTAGGCACCACCGGGGAGTTGGTTAGTTTAGGCACCACCGGGGGAGTGGTTAGTTTTATGCACCACCAGGGGAGGGTTCTGTGTGAAAGTAGGGTTGGGTTAAGCTTTATTGTTAAATTACATAACAATTTTTAACGTTAATATCTTTTAGTTATTATCTCCTGTCTGTTTTTAAAATGGTATTTATTGTTAACCAACTTCGACTACGATTATCGTTTATCGTTATTAAGAGTTTGTTATCCACTGGCGCCATTTCGTTATTCCTTTTTCCTGGCGCCCATTTTTCATGTTACTGCACAAATATCCTGAAGATCATGCCAGGGCTGATTTTCAGGGTAGGTTAGGTCTTATTGTGTGGTAACACACTGAGATCAATCGGCATTAAGAAGCACATTTTTTTGTGTACGGTGGCAGACAGAGAGAAGAGAGAGGGATGGTGCTCTGCATTATCATACGCTCTATTCCTAAGACAAGTGAAAGACGTTTCTTTCCTCTATGCGAGGATTGATATGTTGGCCCACAATCAGGTATCACCTTGTAGAGAAAATATTTCAGGAAGTGCTGACAGAATGACAGGTAGCAGACGATTTTATGGACATTTGGGGAGTTACAGACGGTACATGAAAATAGATGGAGTGGTATTTCAGAACCATCCAGGCAGAATGAAATGATGAATGCCTTCAAAATCCACAAGGTAGAACCATAATCATTTATTAATGCATATGTTTAAACCTTTCATAAAGAATCTTGCTGGAATGTGATTGGTTGATGGTCCATACTGTCGCCTGCAATCGCAATAATTAAAATGCCAGTGATCCAATTCTCAGTCTTCTGCACTAATAGAGATACCTTCGAGCCGAACTAACATTTTTCAGATAACTAGCGCTGTGGGTCAGTTTGATATTTTTAATCGTAGTAAAAGACCTATTCTCAGAAATTATAATAGTGTCAGAAAGTATTTATTACCGTATGTGTAAATCAGCAACCAAAACAAGCCCTATAAGCAACAAGAATGTTTTCCCAGAGAGGACTTTGACAAGTTTGTTCAAACTTTGATAGTTTTGGTGTCTTTGTGTTGCCTACCACAAACACAATATAAGTTCAAATTCCAAGTATCCCATCTCGACTACGGCAAGAACCTTCTCTGCTGCCTACAAATTCTTACTGAACTCTACTCCTCGACTAATGCATCTCTCTCCCTGCTCCTCTGACATTGCCCCTCTTTGCTAGATCCTCCACTGGGTGCCAGTTATCCAGAGGATCCAGTTCAAACACTTCTTACCCTCTCTTCCAAAGCTCTCAATAGATTGCCACCTCCATTTCTTGACTTATAACCAGATACTATCCATTCCACGACCTCACTTATCACATAAAACCTTCCTTTGGGAACCCTTTATCGTGCCATGTTGCCAAGTTCTGAGCATTGAAGCCTTCAAACACATCTTTAAAACACAACTTTTCTGATAAGCTTATGATCTGTTATAGTCCTCCTTGAGATCCTTATCCATATCTGCATCAGATGTGAAGATTGACTGCCTCATCCACTCCAACCTGTGTCTCCTTACCCAGTGCCTCCACTGCACAAACCTTAGTTTCTAAGCTTGCAGGGTCCTCCCTCTAGTGTTAATTTTATATGCTGTACTTATTGGTATGGTTTCATACCAAGAATGTACTATGCAATGCATATATTTGATACTGAATGTTCCAATTATACTGTGCGTGAACTATACTATTATAAATGGGAAAGTTCGGATGTTTGTATGTTTGTTACTCGATCACGCAAAAATAGCTGATTGGATTTGAATGAAGTTTGGCACACACATAGTACATTACCTGGAATAACATATAGGATACTTTTTATTCCCATAACCAAAAAGTAGACAGAGACAAATACAAATGTCACTGGAAAATGTAAACTGCAGCCATTCTTACACTGTTAATGGTTGGGTTCTCAAACTTTGCACAGTTGGTCACTGGGTAACTGGAATTAATATTCAGAAAAGTGGGTGGAGCCTACAAAAGCCAATCAAAACTCACCTATTGATTTTCAAGGGAAATATTTCATTGCTGCCATTCTTGCACTGTTAATGGCACAAGACTCAAACCTGGTACAGTTGGTCATTGGGTGAAAGGGGTTCAAATTTAGAAAAGAGGGTGGAGCTACAGCCAATCAGATTTGTTTAATTTCAATGCAAATTATTGATGCCAAAGAATGCAAAGCTCACAAACTAGGTAATTGAGTAATTGAGTATTTGTGTGTTAGGGTTAGAAAAAGTGGGCGGAGCCAACACCAGCCAAATACATAACCGGGAAACACTGGGCCATCAGCTGGTATATATATATATATATATATATATATATATATATATATATATATATATATATATATATATATATTTAAATGTGGTCTCCTACTTAAAAACAGGCTCCTTTCAGGAATAATTTACGGTACTTTCAGAAAAATGTATATGAACCATGTTTTTTGGTTGTTTTCAAATCAATGTGCTTTTAAAGGTAAGCCAGAGGTCCACACGCTGAAGCCAAAAATGAGGGAGGGAGAGCAAGACGCCGCAACCGATACACCAGGGAGATGGTGATAATCATATGCTGTTTTACAACTTTATTGATATATATACGGGTATTACCTTTTTAAACTTTTTTTATTAAAGTAGCCGTTTTACACGTAGTATGATTTTCCCTCTGTAGGAAGGGAAGTGAAGCTTGGGCGTCTCTAAAAGGTCTTTCAAGCAAGCAGCTGTCCGGTGAGCAGGGGACATAAGGGGAGAGAGCCCGCAGGTGGTGGACCCCATACCTCACACACAACAGATTGAATGATAGATGCATTATTGCACTATGGTGTCTTGTGTTTCTGTTTTTGAAGGTGTGGTTGAGCGCTGCTAGAAGGACATTTTTTCTCCTGAACAAGACTTTTCCACCCCAAGCCTTTTATCGGTTCTTTAATGTGATGGTAACTTTATTCTCCAATAGCGAAGTCTGTAAGGCTGAACTTGCATTACTGTCACATTCATTTCGCTTTTAGAAATCTTTACTGAATATTTTGACATGCAATTTTCTCTAAAGGTACACTATTTTATATGTTACTTTATGATGGCACACAGTGCTTCCTCGTACCGCGTTATACAGAGAAAATAGCAGTTTGATGACTTGACGTGAGCCACGGATAGTCTGACTCACCAGAAAACTTTATGACAGAATACAGTATAATATTTTTATGTAACTGTCCTTATTTGATAAAAACTGCACTGTTGAAAATGCCCCTGAAATATCACCACCAAAGTATAATGCAGGGTAGTGATGGTCAAGTAGATGCAAATAGCTTTGAGTTGATGCAAATGTTTGCAGCTTGAAAATAAACCAATCAAATCCTGCTGGGGTAAAATTCGATTGGTTCATTTTCAAGCTGCATTAAATTTACATAAAAAATTCCATAAACGTGCATCAACTCAACGTTATTTACATCTACTTGACCATCACTAATGCAGGGCTGTTTCTAAGCACAGGTCATCCAGGCCTGGGGCACATTCTAGTGTACTGGGCACTACACCTTCTGTATATATGTGAGAGGCAGTGTGCAGTGCACAGCACAGTTTTTCAGCGCCTCTGTGTTGTGCTCCAGCTTTCTAGGATGTAGTGTATGCCATGATT
This sequence comes from Hyperolius riggenbachi, assembly GCF_040937935.1. Classification (NCBI taxonomy): domain Eukaryota; kingdom Metazoa; phylum Chordata; class Amphibia; order Anura; family Hyperoliidae; genus Hyperolius; species Hyperolius riggenbachi. Next base: position 67,677,231 of record NC_090646.1, on the reverse strand, counting down.
CCAGTGTCTCCTGTAGTGGAATTTTTGGCAGATGCCTCCTCCTCCTCAGGTGAAGCATAATGTCTGGCCTGGTCACTACCCTACTACATTACATGTTACCTACTCGACTGTCTTCAAAATAAACTTCACTTTCAGATGCCCATCTAGCTGCGCTGTACTGCCGACAGCAGTGTTGGGGGTGCTAACGGGGAGCAGGACGATTTGGTACCACCACAGGCGCCCATACAAATATCAGCAAAAGTGGGAAATGTGTGCCGTGCCTGCTATTTGTAGCTAGCACCCACTATTTGTAGCTATAGATTGCATAAAGGGCGGCCCCAGCACCCAAATTTCCCACATTCACCAGTATTTGTATGAGTGCATATGGCGACACCCGTATTTCTGGGGTGCCTGATACATTTTTTTAATTTTCTTGTGGCAGATTGGGGGGGAGGGTAGTTAAGGGTAGCCAACAAAAAGGGAGGTTTTAAGGCTAGTTGTCAAGCCTTAAAACCTTGAGGCTAAGTAGGCATTAGGAAGGGAGGTTTTAAGGTTAGGTGTGTGTGTGTGTGGGGGGGGGGGTTGCATCGGCAGGGGGAGTGGTTATGGTTGGCAATGGCAGGGGGAGTGGTTAGGGTTAGGCATCGGTGGGTAGGGTTAGGTATCAGTGGGTAGATGGTTAGGGTTAGGCATCGGTGGGTAGGTGGTTAGGGTTAGGCATCGGTGGGTAGGTGGTTAGGGTTAGACATCGGTGGTTAGGGTTAGGCGTCAGTGGGTAGGTGGTTAGGGTTAGACATCGGTGGTAAGGGTTAGGCATCGGTGGGTAGGTGGTTAGGGTTAGGCATTGGTGGGTAGGTGGTTAGGGTTAGGCATTGGTGGGTAGGTGGTTAGTGTTAGGCATTGGTGGGTAGGTGGTTAGGGTTAGGCATTGATGGGTAGGTGGTTAGGGTTAGGCATCGGTGGGTAGGTGGTTAGGGTTAGGCATCGGTGGGTAGGTGGTTGGGTCTACATGAAAAGGGCGCCGGTAAAAAAGGGCGCCTGGTGGAGCCCATATATAGCAACTTCGGCTACAAAAAAGGCGCCTGGTGTAGCCCATATAAACTTCGGCTACAAAAAAAAAGGCGCCTGGTATAGCCCATATAAAAACTTTGGCTACAAAAAAAAAAAGGCGCCTGGTGTAGCCCATATAAAAACTTCGGCTACATAAAAAAAGGCGCCTGGTGTAGCCCATATAAAAACTTCGGCTGCAAAAAAACTCCGGGATGTGTAAATTACTATTCCCCCTCCAGGGCGCCATGGATAGTGGGGGAATGAAATAATTCGGCTTACAGTGCTTGTAGCCCATATAAAAACTTTGGCTACAAAAAAACTCCAGGATGTGTAAATTACTATTCCCCCTCCAGGCCGCCATGGATAGTGGGGGAATGAAATAATTCGGCTTCCAGCACTTGTAGCACATATAAAAACATAGGCTACAAAAAAAAAGGCAATAATATGGGCTACAAAGGGGCACCTTGCTGTAGCCGAAAACCTTGTAGCCGAAAAAATATGGGCTACAAAGGGGAGCCCTACTGTAGCCGAAAACCTTGTAGCCGAAAAAATATGGGCTACAGAGGGGAGCCCGCTTGTAGCCTATATCAAAACTCGGGTGCCCTTTTCTACACCTTGTTGCCCATATTTCCAGAAATAACATTGATGTCTATGGCGGCGCCCTTTTCATACAGGCAGCTCGGGCGCCCTTTTCAACCGATCCCAGGTGGTTAGGGTTAGGCATTGGTGGGTAGATGCTTAGGGTTAGGCATCGGTGGTTAGGGTTAGGCATCGGTGGGTAGGTGGTTAGGGTTAGGCATCGGTGGGTAGGTGGTTAGGGTTAGGTATCGTGGGTAGGATAAGGCATCGTTGGGTAGGTGGTTAGGGTTAGGCGTCGGTGGGTAGGTGTTTAGGGTTAGGCGTCGGTGGGTAGGTGGTTAGGGTTAAGCATCAGGGCGGGTAGGTTTCTGTGTGAGAGTAGGGTTAGGTTTAGCTACAACTACATTAGTAGAATATCTGTTAATTAACCAATATTCTACTATCAGCTATTTCCAGGCCGCCTTTACTTTGCTTACATGTGCATATGTCCATTCTCCACTTCTTGAGGTAAGATCTACATGCATGCCCATAATTGTAGAAGTCCTTTCCTCAGCTGACTTCATAATGAATTCATTATGAGACCTAACCAGGTGCCCATCTAGCTGCTTATTCTGACAGCACTTTAGGAAGTTTATATGTTTATATGGCACTTTCTGCAACCAGATCTACATGTATATGTGTTTCTGTATAGATCGTCCCTAGGGGAAGTGGCTGTACTAGTGTACTGAGGAACGATAAGTACATATAATGTCACTGGAAGCGTAAAGCAGCTAAACAGGTCCCCGGATATTGGTATGGCCTACACACTTAAGTGGGTCACAAAGTTGGCCCAGTTATTTTTGTGTTTGTACAAGTACTAAGGACATTTTTAGCAAAGGTGAAAATTCACCTAATAGATCTCAGTGAAGCCCGAGATATCTTTCCTAGTCTGTTGAACGTTAATGGACTGTTTAATCTGTACATATCTAGCTTCACTAACAAACTGTACTGGAATAAAACTGAACATTGACTGAATATAGAAATTGTAGAGCAGAGCCGTCACTAGGGTTGGTGTCACCCCATGCAGAAACTCATGGTGTCATCCTTCTTTTACTCAATGGACCTTCAACTCCACCAGGCTAAACAAAATCAATAAAATTTGTTATTTTTTTTGTAGAAAAAAAGGTCTATATTTACATAGTCTGGAGCTTGGTTCACCCCTCTGCTGGTGACACCTGGTGCAGTCTGCACCTACTGCACCCCTCTAGTGACGCCACTGTGGTGGAGCAGAGGAGTGGTGTAAGCCAGGAACATACTACAATAAACTGCACAATAGGGGTGCACTAGAACACACCAACTCATGGACAACAATAAACCAGACTACCGTAGCAGCACGTCTCCTTATTGCCTATGCATTGATAACATTTTGAAATGTACCATAAATATATATTATTCATGCTGTACTGTATATCTCCTAATACACTGGCAGTATATTAACAGAACACATATACTGTACACATCTAGTAAAAACCTAAAAAAAAAACCACCAAGCAAACAAAAACCACAGGCATGACCAATGCTGCTATCCCCGAAACAGTAATTCTCTTTGAGAGTTTTGATTGTGGAACATATAAATGAGAAACAGTCTGCCTGCTCGGCGTCTCTGGTATAAACAATATTCACAGAAGTGATAAATGAGACATATATTCATTGTAAGTACTCATTCAGCAGGGTACACGTGCCATAACTCAGGCTGTGCTTTTGCCGCTGTGAGATATGGCCTTTGTACTGACTAGTGAGGGAGTGATATAATGCCTGCCTCTTCTCATTGTTCGGAACAGGTTGTGTTCTCTACTGTAAGGTGCACAAAAGGCGATGTGCTGCTTCTGATCTGCGCTTCAATCAGCTGGTATGTAGCACAGAGCGGGAGAGAGGAGATAAGCCCAAACTGCACAAACTCCTAGGAACTAGCGTTATTCAGTCATTATTCAGTCAGCTTCAGTCTGGATAAGAAAGCGAGGTATGGCCCGGTGTTCATTGTGAAGCAGATCTGCCAACATCGAACCAACAAACGCATGACCTCATTTAACATTTGATGGTTTGCTGTTGGCAGATATTCGCAGGCCAGAGATGGCCTGAAGGTGAATCGGGGCCCTAGGCATGTAACAACCTTGATGGCCACATAACATCTTGGTAGGATCTGAAGGGGGCTGAAGGGGGCTAGCATCAACTAGGCCTCTAGTATCTCTCCAGGCCCTAGGCAACTGCCTAAGTGCCGTGTGGATAATCCAGCTTTGTCATTGACAAGGCTGTAATTGCGCAGGTGCAGCACGGCCATGCTCTTACATGATGTGGAGCATCGCCATGATGGCATATCTGACAATCTTCTGAACTGTCATATATGTACCCGGGGTCCACACACAGCAATGGTGGTCTCCAGGAGGACTTCTTAGGAAAGTGTTGATGCATAACCCCACCTTCCTGACGCCTACCCCTAACCACCCACTTCCTGGCCCCTAACCCTTAAACACCAATTTTTGACACATAACCCTAACCCCCCCATCCTAACATCTAACCCTAACCCTCCACCTCGTCCTTTGTATAGTTTGACATGCGTAAAGGTTTTACAAGACAAAGCATTCATGTTTGTGATAAACAGGGACGCCGCTCACATGCCTTCCCTTCCGGACGTAGATGTATCTGACACTGGAATGGAAGCACTTGGCAATGGCTGGCGAACAGGTTCAATTAGACTACTAAATGAGTGTCTCGTTGCAAGCCCCATCAGTACGGAGATCGTTATATCAATATATCAATCAAGGCTCGGTGCGCAGATGAAAGGAAACAGAAATAATGAATTGTCTAGAGATGAGTTAAACGCTTCCATTACCATTTTCCCCGGCGTTCCGTCGTGCGCTCGCTGCACGGAGCGCGTTCCATATGTAATTGTTCTTTTTATTTGTGCATTTTTTATTATGAGGAGGAGAATGGAGCTGTAATGAGTTCTGGAGCTGCTATGTCTTTTTGCGCTGAATTACTGCGTACAAAGCCGAAGCCGTAATCTCCGCCAGCCAGAATAGGAATCCGGGTAAAAGTTGATTATTAGCCGTCACGAGATATTAGAAATTTATACAACAAGGTAGCGTGAAGCAATAAATATTCGCCAACTGTGGAAGCTGGTGGGACTGCAGGCCTAGTTATAGGGAGAGTACAGCGGAGGGAGTGGCTCAGAACTTGCCATCTATGGGGCCCCAGAAGCTGTGATGGACTCCCCTCCTCCCTACCCGTATGCAGAGTAGTGCAGGGAGTGGTGGAATAGCTACCTGCTCCATAGCTGCGGGTCTCCTCTCTATGCTTCACACTCTCTGCTGCCATTCGGTTTCCTGATCACAGGACCGATGCAAGTCATGTGATCGGGAGCCAGAACGTGGCAGCAGAGAGTGCAAGGCTTCAATGCAGGAGGAGTCCTGCAGCGGGGGGGGGGGGGGGGGCAGGTAAATACTACACAGCTTGAATCGCGATGCCATAGGTGCCTATTATAAAAGCCATGGTTTCCGGCAATGGACGGAAATTTAGGCAAACAGCGGCACGGCAAATTGCAGCTTTTTAAATGACCACAGCATGGTTGTGCACGTGATTACGATGATCACCCGTGATCATGGAGGTAAATAAGCCCCTCATCTGTCCTCGTTCCCCCAACAATAGTTGCGCACTTCCGTTCTTATCGGCAGCCAGCCCATAGTGAAGCATGTACTGGTCTGGCTTGATGATGCCATCAAGCCAGGACCATTGTACATGTTTCAGCACAGGTCTGGCTGCCGTGATCCCTGCTTGTCGCTGGAAAAGGTGAGTAATGCTCACACAGCATTGCTTCCTGCTACCAATCTCTGCATGGGGGGAGGGGGGGGGGCATACCCTAGACTACTAGATCAACAGGGAAATGGATCCTCTGCTCCTTATTGGGGGAAACATGTCGGTCCTGAAAGGGTTAAAGAGACTCTGAAGCCTACAGAAAACGCAGTTTTTATGTTACAATGTTGTTAGGCATGAATGCCCCCTCTGAAATGCCGCATCGCCACGGCTGAAATCTCAATTAATCCCCCCACACCACAGGGCAAAAATCCAGGACTTTTCTGGTCATGGATTTTGCTGCCCGGGGAGGCAGAGCTTTGGGCTGTAGCTCTGCCTCCATGCGTTTCAATCATCACTGATTGCCGCCTCTTCCCCGCTCCTCTCAGTGAAAGAAGACTGAAAGGGGCGGGGAGATGTGGCGATTTGCACAGATTGATGGAGGAGAGGCAGAGCTAATGCTCAAAGCTCTGCCTCTATGCGGAAGCGCTGCCCATATCTCCCCCCGGGGATTTCGGGGGGATTACCTGAGATTTCTGCAGCCGGGATGCGGCATTTCAGAGGGGGCATTCATGCCTAACAACATTGTAACATAAAAACTGTGTTTTTTAGAGACTTCAAGAGTCTCATTAAGGACTGACTGACTGGATCTTCTTGCAGTCCAGGGGACTCTCAAAAGTATTCTTCAGCTTCACAATCCAAAGATGTTATTTATTGGATGCTTAGCCTTCCTCATGGTCCCACTCTCACAGCCATACATTACTACTGGAAAAGCCCTGGCTTAGCCATGTAGCCATACCTGCAAAATCAAAAAGAAAAGAAAGAAAAACTAAAAAACTGCTGCAGGTGGCTGTTCTGTGTCTGTGCCAGGAAGAAAGGCTCAGAATTAGCTGATTCAGTAATCACACAGATAGCTGAAGACTCAGCTGCAGAGTAGAGCTGTGACATGTAAATAAAGGCGTTGTGTGCTGTGAGTAGACAATGACATTGTCACAGTCATTTAGATATCATCGTCACACCAGTATAGTTGTTCTTGCTCCGTTTAAATGTTTAATGCGTGGAAAGGCCTTTCATATGAACATGCATCATCAGTGGAGACAGCGAGAGGCCTCAGCTATCAGTGTGCATGATGTATAACATGGGGGGACCGGTACACCAAGCTGGGGGTGCAAAAGGAACGCACACACTTCATTCCCTGTCACCTGGGCTCAGAGACTAACATCGAGGAGAGGTAAAAGAAAACCACATCAGAAGGAAATAAAACTCTTAAGGTGGCCATAAATTTGCAGCAGATTCGACCATCAGATAGATTTCTGTCAGATGCCTGTTAAGTCAAATCTGACAGGAATCTATCTGATGTGTGCCACACACTAGGAACAGATTTCCAATAGATTTCAGAATCTAAATGCATTATTAGACCATTAGATCCAATGCTACTTTATGGTCCATCGATTTGCTGCCAACAGCAGATCAACCTAGATTTTCCATCCAGTCAGATAAAAATTGGTCGCAAATAGATTGATAGATCTGATAAAATCGATTTCTGATCGATCAATTCCATAGATCGATCGATCGATTGATGGCTGAAATCCACCAGTGTATGGGCCCCTTTAATGGATACCCGAGGTGACATGTGACATGATGAGATAGACATGTGTATGTACAGTGCCTAGCACACAAATAACTATGCTGTGTTCCTTTTTTTTTTTCTTTCTCTGCCTGAAAGAGTTAAACATCAGGTATGTAAGTGGCAGTTCCTGTCTGAGTCCGGACTGGGTCAGACTACAGTGTGACCCTCACTGATAAGAAATTACAACTATAAAACACTTTCCTAGCAGGAAATGACTTCTGAGAGCAGGAAAGAGATAAAAAGGGTCAATAGTTTTAGCTCTGGTATACTTCAATTAATGTGTCACTGAACAAAAACAATAAGACATTAAAAACTTAAAAAGTAGATTTAAATATAAAATAAAACTGTGGGATATCTTAAAAAGTCATTTTTATGAGGAGGATAAATACAATTGTTTATTTCATTCGTTTATTTTCACCTCGGGTGTCCTTTAAAAACATGGCTCAATTTGCAATAATAGTGATAAAAGAAAATTCCCTGTGTCAAGTAGATCCTGTAGAAGTTCCCGTGTCCTCCTTGTCGCTGCTCAATCTGTTCCTCTGTAACATTGGGCCCGCCCCTCTTCTGGCGCGAGCACAGTCATGCTGCACCAATGCGAGCACAGCCGTTCCTGCACAGTAGCATGGAGCTGCTTATGAATGAGCAGTTTCAGCTCACTGTGTAAAGCGCGGCCAAGCCCACGCAGGTGCAGAACACCCACGCTTGTGGCTAAGGAGGAGAATGGCCCTGATCTTCTTTCCGACAAGCTCTGGTTGCAATTCTGCGGGGGGGCGGGGGATCTGCCCCGGGGCTGGAGAATAGTGTGGGAAGCCTCTATAGAATCTACAGTATTACCTCTTCTTTGTTTTAATTGTTTTGTAGTATTTTTTGCTTTGTTCAGTTTTCAAAGTTTTATTTATTGATTTTTCATATGAAATCAGAAAGGCATTTTTTGATCAGATATACAAGAAATCGGAGACAGGTGACCAGTTGTACACAACTAGGATCAAAAAGCAATTCCAATCTTATATCCCTGTCAGATAATACAAATAGGAAAACACCTCCCTTCTCCATCCCCTTTCTCAAAAGAGTTACCGGAACTTTCCTACATCCCCCCCCCCCCCCGCATCTATTGCTCTCCCTTCACATCATCAATGCCCAGGTCCACTAGATGGAGTACAATCTCGACAGGTGATAACGGTCACCGGTGACACTGAAATGTATCATTTTGGCGCCTTTCATCCTATTTCTAGAACTCCCAAGGTGCCCACAAGCTGTTGGTAAGCGCACAACTCAAAATACTTAAAAGGTTCCATGAATAAGTCAATTTCCTCATTTCCTCTGGTGGGATCATCTGGGTAATATAGGACTTCCATCTTTTGAAAAAAACGTTTGGTTGTAGTATTTGTTTTTATACCCGAGATTTACTTTGGGTACAACTTAAAGGACCACTATCGAAAAAAAAATGTAAAATGTAAAATACATGTAAACACAAACAAATAAGAAGTATGTTTCTTCCAGAGTTAAATGAGCTATAAATTACTTTTCTTCTATGTTGCTGTCACTTACAGTAGTAAGTAGAGATCTGATGGAATTGACAGGTTTTTGACAAGTCCGTCTCTTCCAGGGGGATTCTCAGTGTTTAATTTATTCTTTACAAAAGCACTCCCTGGAAAGGATTTATACAAAGATGCAGGCCGACCCCCATTTGTTTGCACACTATTCTGGCAGTTGGACTGAGCAACTGCCGTTCACTAAGAGCTTTTGAAAATAAAGAAAACCCTGTGAATACCGCATAAGGAGGTAGGCTAGTCCAAAACCTGTCAGTTTTCACAGATTTCTACTGCCTACTCATGGAAGTGACAGCAACGCAGGACAAAAGTAATTTATAGCACATTTTACTCTGGGAGATGTGTACTTTTTATGTATGCATTTTTTGCATTTTAAATTCTTTTTGCAATAGTGTTCCTTTAAATCAAATTATTAATGAAACTAAAAAGTTTAAGGGAAAAAATGAATCAAAAGGTGGAAAGCAAAGTCCTATCTTTATTCTCAATTTTAATCCTATCCTATGGTATTATTACACGCTGGAGCTTATAGCCGTAGGCTGACCGTAAATTATATTATTTTGTGCCTCTAAGAGTCATATAGATGTCATGGCTGTGCCGCGAATGATGTAATTATGGTGCATTACAGAGATATTCTTACACTGGAACAATGAGAACATTATCATTATGACTAGTTAGAGCACAATTAGTTTTGTTCCTTGTCACTTTCATAGATCTATCTATATGTCTCCATCAGTGACCTACAACAAAAGGATGAAAACTGGATCGCTTTCTAAACCTGGTTTTACTAACAGAGCCGCAGAGATGATTCTGCCATTGTCCTTGTGGTAGTTATCTGTAATCCAATGATTATGGAAAATGATGAGCCATTGATGTCACTATGCTAGCGAGCTGCTGAGTGCCTCTGATTATTACACCGTCCCTTGCCGGGCTTCA